>NC_090271.1:250875878-251207545 GCF_040414725.1 Anabrus simplex
ACACACAACATTCCACACTATCGCCATTCCAATTACACACAGGTTTATACAATATGGTACCAGTAGGGCCTAAAGATCCACATGGGTCGACGCCACGAACAAAGAGCAATAAATATATATATTGTTTTGAGACACGGTGTGACGACCACGATCCCCGAACTGAGTTCGGCATTTGTGCCACTTACCTAAGCCAGGCACATCCTGTAATCCTTCCAGTACAATCTCTTTATCGACTGGGCATAACCTATATATTAATACAACCGACGAAAAGGTCATATATATGATCTGCTTTACGTCGCACCGACACGGATCGGTCTTATGACGACAATAGGATGGGAAAGGGCGAGAATTGGGAAGGTAGCGACCGTCGTTTTAATCAAGGCACAGCCCCAATATTTTCCTGGTGTGAAAATAGGAAACTACGGGAAACTATCTTTAGGGCTACCGGCAGTGGGGTTCGAACCCACTCTCTGCCCAATGCAAGCTCACAGCTGTGCGACTTTAACCGCACGGCCAACTCACTTGGTAAAAGGTCATAAATATTGAGTACAAGAGCGTGTTTTAAGAAACATACCGTCGTTGCGCCTGAAAAAAAAAAAAAATGCTATGTGACGATATTGTTTGAGAAATGCTAACCCGCAGCACAGATCTCCTTTACACAATACTGAACCTCAATTCTAAGCTGAAACCTTTAATTCTTTCTTTTTACTTAATTCACAATGAACGTGGTGGATGAAAATCGGAAAAATGCCACAGGGCCTCATAGTAACCGGGACTTGATAAGCAAACACATTATGGCATCTAATTTGATCCAAACTTCTGTCTTTTGATCGTCTTTCGTGGCTGAATCTGACATCACATGATCAGCCCTCGTTGTCCTCCGATCTTCCTTGATTGGCAAAGTTAGTTAGGCCATCGCATCCGTGGCTAAAAGTTGTTGGATCGAATAATGATATAACCTGTTGAATTTCGTTTTTCGTTGTGAATCGACTTCTCAATTTGGGTGAACTGGGGAACCTCACCTAAATGCCGCCGCCAAACAATGTACGGGACCTTAACTTACATACTGAAACTTGTCTACAAGATGTTGTTAGTAATGTCACTTCACGCATCTCTCCACTGACAGCTCGTAACATACCACTTAGTCGAGCAGTTCGTCTCCTTACTCCCATGTCTTCGCATTCCAAAGTTTACAACATTTTCGCCCTTTTGTCGGAAATCAGCCAGAACAAATCACGCTGCTTTCCATTGGATCTTTTCCATTTCTTCTCCTTCTTAATCTGTTTACCATCCAGGGTCGGCTTTTCCCTCGGGCTCAGCCTGGGATGACACCTCTACCGGCTCAAGGGCAGTAGAGCTTCAGACTCTGGGCCGGGGGATACAACTGGGGAGGATGACCAGGCGGCCTCACCTGCTATGTGGGGGCACGGGAAGATTGGAAGGGATAGACAAGGAAGAGGGAAGGAAGCGGCCGTGGCCTTGAGTTAGATATGATCCCGGCATTTGTTTGGAGGTGAAGTGGGAAACCACGGAAAACCACTTCCAGGATGGCTAAGGTAGGAATGGAACCTATCTCTACTCAGTTGACCTACCGAGGCTGAGTGGACCCCGTTCCAGCCCTCGTACCACTTTTCAAATTTCGTGGCAGAGTCGGAAATCGAACCCGGGCCTCCGGGGGTGGCAGCTAATCACACTAACCACTACACCACAGAGGCGGACCTTTTCCATTTCTTGAATCCAGTAATCCTGGTGAGTGTCACATACACTGGAACCATATTCTACCTACGTAGTTGGGGCCTTATTAGTCATTTATATTCCCTCTCCTTTACAACCTTACTACAACCGCCAAATACTCTTAAAATTAACCTCGTTAATATAATTGCCTTAATGAAGATCTTTCCCTGTATTTAAACCTACTGTATGTAGGTCTACATGAGCTACTTTCCCTCCATCGACATAGTAATTAAAACTGAGAGTTCTTTTTCTCTTTGTGAAACAATTGACGTGATTTTTCACACCGTTTACCATCATATCGTTGCCTGTTGTCCATCTCGCAATTTTGTCGAGGCCTTTTTACAGTCGCTCGTAATCCCAAAATGTATTACTCTATACCAGGGATGTCAAACCTTTACCGACAAGCGTGTCAGTTAAGGTCTTGTTTATTAATTTTTACCGAGCTCGATAGCTGCAGTCGCTTAAGTGCGACCAGTACCCAGTATTCGGGAGATAGTGGGTTCGAACCCTACTGTCGGCAGCCCTAAATATGGTTTTACGTGGTTTCCCATTTTTACACCAGGCAAATGCTAGGGCTGTACCTTAATTAAGGCCACGGCCACTTCCTTCCCACTCCTAGCCCCTCCCTGTCCCATCGTCGCCATAAGACCTATCTCTGTCGGTGCGACGTAAAGCAACTACCAAAAAATATTAATTTTTAATGTCTGGTGTACCTCTGCTTAATTTCTTTTAAAATCATGAAACACTCTGTTGACTTCATTTAGCTACTAGATTGAATTACTTATAAGAACATTCGACGGAATTATACATGATTTTATTTTGCAAACGTAATTAAAGGTTATATTTCAATAAACAAGTACACTTTAAGAATAAGGTATATTTTTGCTACGTCATATGTTTCACCAAGTGAAAAAGACCTCTCAGTTTTAATTACTACGTATATGGAGGGAAAGTAGCTCTTGGCGATCACTGTATGTAGAAAAATATGGCCATAGAATTAATTGAGATATACGTCTTTATTAAATTATAATGTTAAAATATGCTATGTTGCTAGATTTTCATCATCATCATCATCTGTTTACCCTCCAGGTTCGGTTTTTCCCTCGGACTCAGCGAGGGATCCCACTTCTACCGCCTCAAGGGCAGTGTCCTGGAGCTTCAGACTCTTGGCCGTGGGATACAACTGGGGAGTATGACCAGTACCTCGCCCAGGCGGCCTCACCTGCTATGGTGAACAGGGGCCTTGTAGGGGGATGGGAAGATTGGAAGGGATAGGCAAGGATGAGGGAAGGAAGCGGCCGTGGCCTTAAGTTAGGGACCATCCCGACATTCGCCTGGAGGTGAAGTGGGAAACCACGGAAAACCACTTCCAGGATGGCTGAGGTGGGAATCGAACCCACCTCTACTCAGTTGACCTCCCGAGGCTGAGTGGACCCCGTTCCAGCCCTCGTACCACTTTTCAA
Source organism: Anabrus simplex (assembly GCF_040414725.1). Classification (NCBI taxonomy): domain Eukaryota; kingdom Metazoa; phylum Arthropoda; class Insecta; order Orthoptera; family Tettigoniidae; genus Anabrus; species Anabrus simplex. The sequence continues at coordinate 250,879,076 of NC_090271.1, forward strand.
ATTTCGTGGCAGAGCCGGGGATCGAACCCGGGCCTCCGGGGGTGGCAGCTAATCACGCTAACCACTACACCACAGAGGCGGACTATTACATGTTTAAAACATAAAAATATGTTAGTATGTTATGTGTCGTGCCATGGAAGTCATGTTCGCGTGTATCCTAGTGGCGCGCGTGACATAGGTTCGCTAACCCTTCTCTAATACAGTGTAACATCATCCACAAAAATTACAGTATACTAAAGTTAGCGCCATACCGTTAGTGCTATCGAGCAGCCTATCAACGGTGGTCAAAATGACGCAACGGCGGTTCTGGAGTTATTTTGTAACTAAATGTGTAATGTCTCAAAACATAAGTAAAACTCTCCTAATAAATTTACCTAGGATCTCTAGTTCTAGTGGACACTGGCGCCACCTATAATTTAGGCCTGCATAAAGAAGGCAATTTTCTTCAAAATCAAGCCGTATAACGCAGAATCTATCAGTCAGAGACGCCACAAGTAGTTAAAAGGTCGCACCCACGTCTGACTCATCAGATCAAAAGAGAGGAACACAATTTTTAACACACCTGCAAGGTCACATTTTTTTCCTTCTTTTACTGTTCAGTTCCGTCTGTTGATGTTTTATCTGGTATGCGGCTCAAGGGCTCGCTAGATGTCGAGCAGTTCCGAGGTCAGAACAACACAGCACTTTCATGTTTTGGTGCTTTTAAGTAACCTCCAGTCTTATCGAACCAACTGGAAATCGATAGTCCTCTCTCCAGTTGAATTACAAAGAGGACTCCATTTATTGGAGGAAATCAGAGAAATTGATGAGTCAGGGGCAGTTGCCTATATGGTAAGATTCGTACCCCAATTCTTCAACATTTACTCCCACAGGTTTGAATAAAAACACTGTTCCTTATGACTGAAAATGTCGGCTACAACTCCGCCCCACTTTAAATTACTATTATTATTATTATTATTATTATTATTATTATTATTATTATTATTATTATTATTATTATTATTATTATTATCGTCATCGTCAGGAGGCCGAAAAAAATTAAGAAACGAGACTTCCGCTTCCGGACGTGCGCATGGCTCTGGAGTTCACCCAGCCTGCACCAAAAATGAGTACTAGGTTAACACCTGTGGGCAAAGATGGGCGGGCGTAGAGTTAACCACTCTACTCCACGAAGTGTTGGGAATACGGGTAGTGGAAGCCTTTACGTTCCATCCCTACAAGGGCTTCGATGGGCTGTACGGAGATGACATTTCTTCTTCTTCTTCTTCTTCTTCTTCTTCTTCTTCGTATTATTACTGCTATCTGTTTGAAACCACACTAATGCAGTATTTTCAAGGATTATGAGGGAGGATGAGCTAGGATTATGAAGTTGCCGTGGCTTTAGTTACAGTATAGCCCCAGTGTTTCAAAAAAATTAAAAGACCCCCATCCGGCGAGCCGAAAGCGTCCTCGGACACTCTCGGCACCAAAAAGTCATACGCCATTACATTTTTAATGTCTACTATAATTTATGTCTTGCCTCTTAGGATCATGCCCGCCTCTTACCGTGAGACCTCAGATTCGATTCCCGGCAAGGTCACTGATTTTTTATCAGGACTGCTTCGAGGTCCACTCATCCTATGTGATTGTGATTACAGTTGAGGGGCTTTCTGACTGTAAGATGGTGGGGCTCCGGTCTACAAAGCCAGGAATAACGACCGAGAGGATTCATCGTGCTGGCCACACGACAGCTCGTAATCCGCATGCCTCCGGTCTGATCAGCGGTCGCTATATAGGCCATGGACCTTTGGGGCCGTAGCGCTATGGGGTTTGGTTTTCAGACTCTGAAACTCCGCACTGAGAGATACAAAGAATCCATATATTTAAAAAAATTATGAAAACTACAGTCAGTCTTGCCATTCCATCCGGTTGATTACATTCATTTTTTAACTGAAAGGTATTCATGCACAGATTTGTCGTCAGGTACTATAAATCACTTCACTTCCACCTTCTTCAAATTATTTGATTTTTCGATTTTTTTGTCCCTTTGAAGCAATCGTATCTTTGTTTCCAACTGATATACGGAGTTCGTTTTGGCTTAAGAAAACTCAGTAGATCAAGCTCTTTTATTTCAGCTCTTAACTATTCAAATTGGTTGATTCTAAGGAAAGTTATGAGTGCACATTCAATTTGACGTCTCATTTCTTCAACATTTTTTCTCATTGAAGCAATCATATCTTTAGTTCTAATTGAGGTACGCAGTTTGTTTTGGTCTAAAAACACTCAGTGGATTAATCGTTTTCTTTTGAGGTACTAACTACTTAAATTGGTAGATTCTGAGAAAACGTATGAGTCACCATGACGAATATCTCTGAAGGACTTTTTAACAGTTCGACGCATAGTGTTGTTCCAAGGAACGTTTAATTCAATTTCTTTGTGTGATGTGTTTTCAAGTGTTTAGTTGATATAATATGACATTCTACAACCACAGCAAATCATGTGCTTTATTTCATTAACTCGAAACTTTGCAAATACACCCTTGAGGATAGTAACGAACAACACCATACTTTGTACATTGCGGGTGGAGCCAGCGGGAAACTGCTAGTACTTCTGAACAATAACTGCACACGTGTTTACACTGTTAGTTACGCTCTCACCATTTATGTGCATGACTTTTGTTTTGCCTGATTGTATGCGTAGCTCGAAAAAAATCCTAAGGAAGGAAGCACTAATTGTTCTGGGTGATTTCTGACAAACGAGTTTTTTGTTTTCTTACAATTTGCCTTACGTCCCACCGACACAGATAGGTCGTATGGCGACTATGGGATAAGAAAGGCCTCGGAGTGGGGAGGAAGCGGCCGTGGTCTTAATCTGGTGTGAAAATGGGAAACCACGGAAAATCATCTTCAAATGCTGTCGATAGTGGGGTTCGAAACCTCTATCTCCCAAATGCAAGCTCACAGCTGCGCGACCCTAACCTCATGGCCAACTCGCCCGGTGACAAACGAACAATGTTACGAAAATGCTGCAGACAATGGGTGAGGAGATTTGGGAGTATGGAGGCGCAGCTGTCAGTGGAGAGATGGCTTGAAGTTACTTCAGTAGACGACTAAGCTCCACCTCTGTGGTACAGTGATTAGTGTGATTAGCTGCCACTCCCGGAGGCACGGTTCCGATTCCCGGCTCTGCCACGAAATTTGAAAAGAGGTACGAGTCCTCGTGAGGTCAACAGTGTAGAGGGGATTGCGATTCTCACCTCAGCCACCTTTGAAGTGGTTTCCCACTTCTCCTCCAGGCAAATGCCGGGATGGTACCTAACCTAATCCCACGGCTGCTTCCTTCCCTCTTCCTTGTCTATCCCTTACGATCTTCTCATCCCCCACAAGGGCCCTTTTCAGCATAGCAGGAGAGGCCGCCTGGGCAAGGTACTGGTACTCCTACGCAGTTGTATACTCCTGACCCGAAGTTTAACTCTCCAGGACACCGTCCTTGATGCGGTAGAGGTGGGATCCCTCACTGAGTCCGAGGGAAAAACCAACTCTGGAGGGTGAAGGGATTAAAAAAGGAAGAAAGGAAGAAAACGACTAAGCTTGAATTGAGATGTTAAATTACGTAGTAAATATCGCAATACGAATATAAAGTTGAAATTCAGAAGGAAAAAATAGGGAAAATATTCGTTTATAGCAAAATTTGAAGGATTGGCTTAATTTACGACAGGAGATGCTCGATTCATTTCCAGCTTCTTGGAAATCATTTATTAAATGACTAGTTAAAGAATGAATAGAGAATCTGCCAGGTGGGAGGTGCCCTAAATGCAGATCGGTGGTTGACTGACTGAACTAGCTATCCTGTCTAGCTCGGTCTACTGTTGTTTCAGCTTGAAGGGTTACATCGTCTAATATTCTAAGTCAGTAATAAGACACTAGGAATTAAATAAGGTATGTATAAACTTCTCCGCTACGCGGCAAAGCATATAATTATAGATATGTTTTTGGACTTAGAAGACAAGAGAGTGAGTGCAGATTCTTTGTTGTTCCCGTCTGAGTAGCCTTTTACGACATCAGATAATGAATCCTCATACTCCACCCACAGGGGGAGATAAAGCGTTTGGATACATCCAAAGAAATATGTTGCCTTACGATCTACTTCCAAGAATATGGCAGCTGATACAGCGCACAGTATTCCCATGCCATGTGACAAATTGCCCCACCTATCAAGATCTACGTCCAACAAAATGGTCACTAATATAGCACACAATTGTATGGCCTAATTATTCGCAGGATAAGTACAACCTGTGATAATAAAGTTCGGTGAATAAAGTCAGAAGAGTCTATCCGGCAATACTGGCAACACACAACGCTACGTACACCTGCGTAGCAGCAGGTTTTGATCACCTGCTCTCAACGTTGTTCAGTTGAGCATCGTGTGTGTGCCGTGTAAAACCTGTTTGACACAGTGCGTGTTTAGTGCGTTGGTTGGTTCTGAACTGCGAACAGGAACATGAACGACCAAAATATCAATGTACAGTTTTGTTTTAAGCTTGACAAGACACCGCTAGAAACGCATACGATGCTGACACGTGTTTATAAAGATCAAGCACTGTCCTTGAAGTGTGTGTACGAGTGATTCTCCCGTTTCCGAGGGGGCCGGGAAAGGGTTTCTGACAACCCGCGTAGCGGAAGACCGGCGACCGCCGTCAGAGACGAAACCCTGAGAATGTGAGGACATTAATTACGAACGATCGGCGATTAACTGTGCGCATAATAGCGGATGAACCGCACATTAACCGTGAATCCGTGCGACAAATCGTTACCCAGAAGTTAGGGAAGAGGAAAACGTGTTCTCATCTTGTGCCACATCACTTGACTGACGATCAGAAGCAGGCACGTTTAGAGGCTTCACAGGAATTTGTCGAAAAGGCGGATGCGACACCAAATTTCTTGAACTGTATTGTCACTGAGGATGAAACCTGGTGTCTTAGGTATGACCCTGAAACGAAACGGAAAAGCATGGAATAGCGTTCTCCGGAATCCCCTCGTCGGAAAAAGTCAGAGCCGATAAGTAACGCATCAAACTCGCTTTGAAAGGAAAGAGATTTGACGATATTCCTGACATACAACGAAACGTGACGAGGCTTTTGAACACCATCCCAAAGGAAGCCTTCTTGCAAAGTTTCCAGGACATGTATCGCCGATCTCAGCACTGCATAGTTATGGGAGGGGACTATTTCGAAGGACAGTAAGGTCACTGTCGTGCATTGTTCATCTATGTTGATAGTACAGGACTATTCACCGAACTTTATTTTATAATGAGAAACATTCGGCTACCTTTGGTGACGTCACCGTGTGTAAGGGGCTTTGCTGTGACCTAGACGAAACGCCAGTCAACGTCAGTGGAAACTCGTTTAAAACACGGCGCCATTTGTATCCACTCCATATTGAAGGCAGAGTTCTGGCACACGGTAATAACGTAAGAAAGAAGATGGCCAAGACTTAGTATAGGTAGATGTCGAACGCTGGTTGCCTGGTTGCCATGGTGTTGTTCACTTGCTACGTAAAATTGTGTTCGCCTAATTAATTATGCCAATTCCAGACAGACCCCTAGTCCAAAACGTATCGTAGCTGTTACAGCAAAACCTCGCATCTCCCAATGTTCTTCCTATCCATTATTATCTTTAAGACATATTGATATATAGCACATCAGAACAATGTGCGTTATGTTCAATTCCCTATGGTTATTTGTAAAGGAATTTGAGATGTGGTCTTACGTTAAACCCAGCGAAATCGCAAGCCATCATCCTTTTGGATACTAGAAATTACTCACGAGGTTCAGTCGATCAGAGATTCCATCTATAATGATGCGTAATACGTCCACTAACATAGCATTCAGGACATCGGTAAAAGTCCTAAGTGTTACTTTCGATGATGACACGTCATGGAAACCGCATATTAGGCTACGAACATCACCCACAAAACATTCTCGGCATTGCACATGCGCGCTGGTATAAATACTTTTTTCCTGAAAAACTTTTAAAAAATGCTGGTAGAAGCTCTAGTTTTCCCTCATTTCGACTATTGTGACGTGATTTATAGAGACGCTGGGGCAAAGTTACTGAGCAGATTGCAACATGGTCAAAATGCATGTGTGAGATACGTGTATAACCTACGGTACTATGACCATGTAACTCCTTCATTTAACCATCTATCTTGGCCCCGATAGAAATCCGTCGCACTGTACATACCCTATGCCATCTCCATAAAATCTTTCATAGCCATTTTAGCTTAATTCAAATTTCAAATACCTCTCATCCTATCACAGTCTTAACACTAGATCTACTAATAATTCCATCCTTGCTTTACCTACCCATAGAACTGCCATTTACAAATAATTCATTCACAGAAATTGCCTGTCGTGAGTGGAATCTTCTTCCCGAAAGTCTCCAACTGTTAAGCTCTATTCGCACTTTCAAAGAAGCACTTTAGAGACATTTTATGCACCAATAAGGAACATATGTAAACTTGATGCTGCTACTCACAACCATTCTATTGTCATGGATGCCCTGGTAGAATATTAGTCGAAAATTCTTAATCGTTTTATTTTTCAAATATTGTTAAATTTTATGCACTACCTCGTTTTTTACATGTAGGATATCAGTTTTAAGAGCTTTTCCTTGTGTTATATTTAATTTATTTCAGCATTTAATGTAATTTCATCACCGATCATTTTTGTATTATTATTATTATTATTATTATTATTAATTTGTATTTAATCTAATTATTCTTCCGGGATATACGTATTTTTCAGTGCCTGGTTAGATGGAAGGAAAGGCCTTGCCAGGTAAAATAAAATAAAACATTACTAACTAACCTTACTGTACCATACTGTGTATGTTTGTACAACGTATTTACGCACTCCTACAGTATAGTGTATTTTTCTTTACACAATAGCATAGAAAAATGAACCCAACGAAAATTGCTCTAATGGACTGCATATCAATACGTGGCTGGGAGGCGTGAACAGTCTTAAGGAAAATAATGGATAGGAAGAGCATTGCTCTAACCGCGACGATATCAGTGTCTAAATACACGTCAGAGAAAGCTGAGCCTAAATAATGGCCTACAATGACCCATGCCCGTTACTTATCAATAGAGCCCGGATTTCCATGCAAATGCATGTTTTTAAATAACACTTCTCAAACTTTGCAAATATTCGTTTTATAGCTTAATAATTCCAAATAACCGTTCTTTTTTCCATGCATGTTTGCATGTTTTGGTCCTTTTAGGCGAAAATTCATGCATAATGCATATTTGGAAGATTTTGGATTTAATAGCGAATATTTGGACGTTTAATATTGCATAATATGACTCTTCTTCTGACTTTGGCGCATATATATTGTTAACTTACATGATAGTGCATTTTCTGAATGTTAGTTTGCAGAATTTGGGACAATTTTTCCGCGTTACAGTATGTCTATTACTGAGAGGCGGAGAAATGCATTCCTGGCATCCTATGTGACGGCAGCCTACATACGGTAGAGGTCCTATAATCCAATTAACAAAACACTTTCTTGTTTGTTGCTTGAGTAAACAATGACGTAAGTCGTAAGGCCCCACGTCGATCTCTAATTCTTAGGAATAAGGTGTCCCAGGTTTACAGTTATACATTGCTATAAATTGAATGGTAAATTGTGCTTTGCTCATTGACGGCTCATTTTTTCGTCTATGTTACGCCAACAAAACAAAACTTGTATCACACTTCTTTGGCGCTGCGTTACTGAGATAGCAGCTTACAAACTCTGGTTTTGCATTGAATCCTCTTCCCTTGTTATCCTGGAATTTCCTGTCCGGAACTCTCACTCATTATCGCAGCCGGCAATCGTTACCAGTTATTGAGGACATTCAAAAGTGTCTCCAATCATTGCATCGAGAAGTAGCTGTGGCAGCTAGAGACAGGCTGAACAAATTAATTCGTTCAAATCCTGATTTTCAATTCGTCAAGCTTATAAAAGACGTATTGTGGTGAAAATGCAAAAGACGTACAATTTGACCTCACTTTGTTCCAAATGTCTTCACTTAAGTAAGCATCTGTCACTTCTTGTGATGTTGAAAGATCATTTTATTTGTTGAAGAATGTGCTGACAGATAAACGGATGAGCTTAGATCAAGACAATTTGGAGAAATTACGGTAATTTTTGTACAATGTTTTGAGAGTGCATATTTTTCAATTTATTGCGCATGTTTTGCTATATGGTAGTGCATGAATGCATGCATATTTTGATATTTGATAGTGCATGGAAATCCGGGCTCTACTTATCAACAATAACATCACACTGCTTGACTATTCATTGTTGTGATTCGCTTGGTCTCTTCTGCTGCCACTCATCTCCGCTAGACAGCATTAACGCAGCAATTACGAAACCAAACGGATGCCCAAGAGCTACTTAAAGTCATCACATCTTGAAAACAACACAACTAAAAATGTGATTGCGACATTGCAGTTGTGAATGAAGGGAGAACGGAACCAGCAGCTGGGTCACGTGCACGAGACGTGGGAGGAAGCGAGATCACACGAGTGATCCGATCGCATGTTTACTACGGATGTCACGACTTACAGGATCGCGTATGATGGACGAGAACTGTCATTAACGGCCGCTAGAGTAATGGAGTGGGTGGCGCTATTACTGGACCAAGACAAAGTCCATCCTCTGTGTAATACACTGATGGAAACTACGCCCTGTAAACGGTGCAGCTTCCTGGCTGTCGTTCGAGAACTCGTTTGGCATGAAGAAGCATAACACACAGAGATAAAAGAAAGGCCAGTCATCTGCGCAGAGAATGATCACCCATCCACACTTCGTACGTTCTTTATTCAGTGATGTATGGCTCAGACGGTAGAAACCGTGCTTTCTCACCTCACGTTGGGGGATTCGATCCTGACTCAGTTCGGTGATACTTGGAGGTGCTCAAATATGGCAGCCAAGTGTCGCTAGGTATACATACGTAAAAGAATACATATACGGAACAAAATACTAGCACTTCTCCGTTTCCTAAAACCGTAAAGGTAGTTAGTGGGACGTAAAACTAATGACATTATTATTATTATTATTATTATTATTATTATTATTATTATTATTATTATTATTATTATTATTATTATTATTATTTGCTAGTGACTTTACGTCGCACCGACACAGATAGGTCTTATGGCGACGATGGGACAGGAAAGGCCTTGGAACTGGAAGGAAGCGGCCGTGGCCTTAAATAAGGGTACAGCCCCAGTATTTGCCTGGTGTGAAAATGGGAAACCACGGAAAACCATCTTCAGGGCTGCCGACAGTGGGATTCGGACCCACTATCTCCCGGATGCAAGCTCACAGCCGCGCGTACCTAACCGCACTGCCAACTCGCCGGTATTATTACTATTATTATTATTATTATTATTATTATTATTATTATTATTATTATTATTATTGCCTCTACCACTATTATCTAGCGTCTTCTGAGGCCCGGATTCGATTCCCGATACTGCCAGAAATTTAATAATGGCATGAGGGCTGGTACGTAGTCAAAATGGTACATGCAAATCACCTCTATTGGGATGTGCCTGAGAAAAGCTGCACCACAGGGGATATTTGTTATTATTATTATTATTATTATTATTATTATTATTATTATTATTATTATTATTATTATTATTATTATTATTATTATTATTATTATTATTATTATTATTATATTGATCTGTTAGAAAGTAATTTGATCGACAATTGTTCGAAATATTTTTCATTACAAACATGCATATTTCCCTAAAAGTTAAGTATTTTCGACATATGTCCAAGAGCAACTTATAACGCCCCTCTGAATCCCCTCTTGACTTATATATACAGTTTAGGCTTTCCCGGTCTGTCAACTAGTCATTAACTAATATTCATGTCAATCACTGCCCTAGATTTGGCGTGATTCGTCCATGAATTAATTAAATACTGGTACGTATTTGTTTTTCTAGTTCTCTACTAATAATGATGATAATAATGTTATTTGCTTTTCGTCCCACTAACTACTTTTACGGTTTTCGGAGACGCCGAGGTGCCGGAATGTAGTCCCACAGGAGTTCTTTTACGTGTCATTAGGTAAATCTACCGACACAATGCTGTCGTATTTGATCATCTGCAAATATCACTGGACTGAGCCAGGATCGAACCTGCCAAGTTGGGGTCAGTAGGCCAGGGCCTCAACCGTCTGAGCCACGCAGCCCGGCTTTCTAATTTTCTAGTTGCGAGGTAGTAACTACGGGGGATATGAAAGAACAATGAAAATTAATACCGGCATCGTGATCTTCTTTCTAGGCCTGTTCTGTTTTCCTTTTCAGCTGGTTATTTTGCAGTCCTGCCTCCGTACTCTTTGACTTTCTTACCTGATGGCAATGATATCTATCAAGAGGATAGTGCCCAACCGCGCTCAATCGATGCATGCATGGTTTCAGGAGCACTGTAGTGACGTACGTGTCCTTCCTTGGCCAACTAATTCGTCCAATTTGAAGTCATTGGTACTCATCGGATAGTACTTCCCTAACCAGGTTCACCGTTCTGAGCTACAAACTCGTGATATGAGAACTTTAATGCTCTGCTAGTTGGATTGGGCACGAATAAGGACTAATTTTGTCGACTAATGAAGTTCATCATTCAACATCTCACTATCAACTAAGCCACACTATTAAGCGATGGGACCTTCAAATTTTCGTGGACTTCGAGCCTTCGGAACGTAATATTTAATTTCAAATATCCCAGGTACACCGGCTAGGATTCGTCTTTGTGGGGAAACCAGTAACAATGCCCCTCGGCTATCATATCTGAGGAATATTACAGAAAAAGGATCAGAAATTAGCATATCAGGATATATGGAGTCTGCCTCTGTGGTGTAGTGGTTAGCGTGATTAGCTGCCACCCCCGGAGGTCCAGGTTCGATTCTCGGCTCTGCCACGAAATTTGATAAGTGATACGAGGGGTGGATCGGGGTCCACTCCGCCTCGGGAGGTTAAATGAGTAGAGGTGGGTTCGATTCCCATCTTAGCTATCCTCGAAGTGATTTTCCGCGGTTTCCCACTTCTCCTCCAGGCGAATTCCGGGATAGTACCAAACTTACGGCTACAGTCACTTCCTACCCTCTTCTTTTTCTGTCCCTTCTAATCTTCCCATCCCTCCACAAGGCCCCTGTTCAGCATAGCAGATAAGGCCGCCTGGGCGAGGTACTGGTCATTCTCCTCAGTTGTATTCCACGACCTATGCTCTGAAGCTCCAGGACACTGCCCTTGAGGCGGTAGAGTTGGGATCCCTCGCTGAGTCCGAGGGAAAAACCGACCCTGGAGGGTAAACAGATGATGAAAAAGAAGAAGGATAAATGGAAATTACAATATAATGTCGCTTAATGTATTGATATAACTGCTACAAACGAAAGAATATGAGTGCTTTAACAGCATATCAGTTGTTACAACCAAATTCCAACTGCGTAGCCGGATGGTCAGCGTAGTGTCAGAGGGTCGTGGGTTCGATTCCCGGACACACCCGGGATTTTCTTATGCATATAGTTAATTTCTCTTGCTCGAGCTTGATTGTTTGTGTTCGTCGTAATACGCATCCTCACTTACATATAACAACAACTACAACTCTCAATAATTCACATATTTCTCCACCTGGATTTGGCGTCAGGAAGAGCACCTGACCGTAGAACAAGGCCAAATCCACAATTAGTGTTGACTCCAATAAATTGAGAAAATCTCAGGAAGAAGCGGCAGAAGAAGAATTTACCACAACCAGTGGATGAACATCTGCCAATAACGTCCTAGCTTACATCCCGAAGGCTCCCCTTGCATGTGTAGTATAACATATCATCTACCTAGGCCTAAGACTCATAAAATTTCACATTACGATACTCAAAAGGTTGATGAAATGCCTTACTTTTCACCACTGTTACTTTACGTAAACAAGATACCGAAACTATGAAAATGTATGTTGAGTCTTCAGTCCAAAGTCTGGTCTTGTTCATTCCTATCAGAAAACATATGCAGACATGAATGAATACAAGCCAGCCATACTGATGGACGCATACCACAGCTGACTCTCAAATCTAATATTTCAGAATTTTATTTTTAATTTATTTCTCTTCAAAGTGGATATACCATTGCCAACGACCAGGTAGAAAAGGGAAGGTTTGGCTGTAGCCAATAGTAAGGAAGTGCCTCGGCATTTTCCGGATTAAAAAATGAGAAACCATGGAAAACTATATTCAGGAAATTGTGGGTTCAAACAAACACCGCATTTCATACAATCCGTTTATTTCGTTAACTGACACTTTGTTCTCTCAACAAAGTACAAGACGTAATGTAAATGAAATATCCATGGGTACAAATTAACCACCGGACCCAACTCGGGACGAATGCAAGATCTGCTAGGGCTATTGTGCTTAAAAATGGTCCTAAAAAGTAACCTAGTTCTAGCAATAGATTCTAATGGGCACTGTGCAGAAATTTTAAAGGAGAAAGCTAGCATTGCGGTAGAAACGTATGGTTCTTTTACGTACCAAATCCAGTCTGTTTCTTCTTCACAGTAGGAGTCCATTAAGGGACAAAACTCTCTCTGTCTCTATTGTTTTTCATTACAGGGATGGATGCAATTATTTCACATATCCAACTGCCGGATTCCTAGAATTTAATAATAATGTTATTGTTTGTACGTCCCATTAACTACTTTTTGAAGACAGCGAGGTGCAGGAGTTCTTTTACGTGCCAGTAAATCTACTCAATGGGACCTTCATATTTTCGTGGACTTCGAGCCTTCGGAACGTAATATTTCATTTCAAATGTCTCAGGTACATCGGCTAGGATTCGTCTTTGTGGGGAAACCAGTAACAGTGCCCCTCGGCATCGAGAATCGAACCTGCCCAATTGGGGTCAGAAGGCCACTGCCCGAACCGTCTGAGCCACTCCGCCCACCCCATGGAATTTGCTGTATGCAGGTAATGTCATGATTTCAGCAGAAACTAAAGAAGATATTTAAAGGCAATTAAAATTGATATTGAAGATCTGAACGCGGTTCAGTTCTTCAAGTACCAAGAATCCAAAATTCAGGGCGATTGGTCTCTAAATGAAGAGCTACGAAATAGGCGAAAGACTGCTTGGACAAAACAGAGAAATCTCACTGGAGTAATGTATGATAAAATGATTCTGTGTGAACTAAAAGTCGAAGGTATATAGTACTCTTCTAAGGTCAATAGCGTCGTAACTGAATACTGGCCAACTACAGAGATCGTAACTAAAAATATTTCTCAGAGGATATGAACACGCTGAGATGATCCTTAGGAGTTACTCTACTGAAGAAAGTACGGAACGAGAAGATCATGGGAATTATAAGAGTATGCCCCATTCCTGAAATATGTTGCAAAGAAGACACCAATGGCATGAACATGTGAGGAGAGCACAGCACACCTCTGTAGCAGCAACAAAGTTCGGCTTGGAAGTAAATGCGAAAAGACCTAGAGGAGCGTCTTACAAGAGGACCCACTTAGCCCTCTCCTATTCAACATTGCTGCATACGACGTGGTGCAGGCAACGAAGAAAGAAGACTTAAAGGTACGCGGATGATACGGCCTTGGTTTCAACATCGATCACTTCGCTACAAAAAGCGTTCGATCACCTAGTGGACTGGGCGAATGACAACTATCTCCAACTCAACAGTCTGAAGACGGTGAAAATGACCTTCAAGAAAGGTGAACGGCAAACAGCAGAGGACGTAATATACTTGGGCCAGCAACCATTAAGCAATGAGAACAGATTCAAATATTTGGGAATAACTCTTAAGGCACTGGAGAGAACATTTTCTGCACACGTTAGAGATAAAGTGGCCGCATCTCTGATTGCAGTAAATGATATCAGACATATCAGGAAGATTTCACTCCGAACAGCGATGCAACTATTTAAATTTAAGGTCATACCTGTAGCTACGTATGGGTTAACGTTAATCTCGGAATGCCTTAAAAAAGCGAACTTGAAGGCCATCGAAAACGTTAAGGCCACATATATGAAGCGAGTCCTCGGCGTCTCCAAATTTTCCCCATCCAGATTGGTCTACGAGTTATGCAGCTAAACGATGCTTTTGGAAGATCTCCGCCTGTAGTTTGGTCTGCCATCCACGCCAGCTTACGAAGAAATAGTCTCCGAACACCAGAGGAAAAAGAAAGACATCTGGATTGACTTCTACAGCACAGACGCGATGATGACCAATGACTGGAAGGAAGCGAACTACGAGCTGAGGCACCTTGTGACAAGGTTCGCGATCCACGGCTTTCACTTCAAAGTCTGTTGCACGGATCGATTTCATGAACCATGTGAAGGCTGCAATTGTTCCTTGGGTGGCAAGCTATGCGATTGATACCACGTGCAATTTTTTGAGAACCGGCGTATGTCGCTTAAAAAATTCTGCACGGAAAAGAGTTAATACTGTGCAGACTGAGAATTATTTAATGACGTTGTAATTTGTAACACCTACTTATATACAGTATGTAAGTTTCTCTACTGTATGGCCATTGGCTGCATTAAACGTATTATTATTATTAAAAGTTTTAATTCCCCTCCCTGAGAGGGAGAAATGGACCAGCTCTCTGGCCAGGAGATTCAGGCGGGTTGAGGTGTTGTGAGGGATTATGAAGAAGGGATATGTGGAGTATTAATTAAAGGGAGATATTGGGAGGGGCCTGTCGACCTCTGGATTATGTGTGTTTACATGTTCGTTTTATATTATTTTATTTTTTAATTTTAAGTTTGCATAGGTTACATGACACCTACATAGTTTTATATACGCTGTTTACACAGTGTAATATTGCTATTAGGTTATTATTAATGTTATATACACTGTAATAACTATTTAAATAACATATGTAGTATATGAACTGTCACAGAACGGGGATAAAAGAACTTCACGAACACCAGTCTTGCACTTATAATACAATTAAAAATTACGGTATAATACAGTCCTAATTGCAATCTATTTTCCTTTCTATTCTCCCCCTCTCACTTCTTTTTTCTTCCTTGGTAGGAAAATTTGAATAAATAAACACAGAATGTAAATTAAATCTATATATATAAAAGTCATTGTATGTATGTGGGTGGGTGGGTTTGTACCACATCTCCTCCCAAACCATTGGAGCAATTTCAACCAAATTTGACACACTTATGACTTGGTATCAGGAGACAAACCGCGTGGGGGTAAGACATCCCAAACACCCCTGGGGGCGGGGGGCGAGGGGGCTCATATATAAAAATAAATGAAAATAGTGTCGGATCCATACTTTTCGGGGTCGCTGAGGTGAATAGTGGCACTCCAATTTTTTTAAAGTCCAAGTTCAGCCCCCTTTGGGGTGGGGGCGAGGGGGGAGTGATATATAAAAATAATCAAAAATAATGTCGAATACATAGTTTTCGGGGTCGCCAAAGTGAATAGCGACACTCCGGATTTTCAGTATCAGGAGACAAACTACATGGGGGTACGACACCCCCAGGAACCCTTAGGGGCGGGGGGCGAGGGGGGCCATAAATAAAAATAAACGAAAATAGTGTCGAATCCACACTTTTCGGGGTCGCTGAGATGAATAGCGACACTCCGAATTTTTAAAAGTCCAAGTTCAGCCCCCTTTGGGGTGGGGGCGACGGGGGAGTGATATATACAAATAATTGAAAATAGTGTCAAATACATAGTTTTCGGGGTCGCCAAAGTGAATAGCGACACTCCGGATTTTTAGTATCAGGAGACAAAACACGTGGAGGTAAGACACCCCAGAAACCCTTAGTGGCGGGGGGCGAAGGGGGTCATATATAAAAATAACGAAAATAGTGTCTAATCCATACTTTTCTGGGTCGCTGAGAAGAATAGTGACACTCGGAATTTTTTTATAAAGTCCAAGTTCAGCCCCCTTTCGGAAGGGGGCGAGAGGGGAGTGATATATACACATAATCGAAAATAGTGTCGAGTCCATACTTTTCGTGGTCGCTTAGGTGAATAGTGACATCCCGGGAATTTTTAAATTCCAAGTTCAGCCCCCTTTAGGGTAGGGGACAAGGGGGGAGTGATATATAAAAATAATCGAAAAGAATGTCGAGTACTCTTTGGGGTCGCTGAAATGAATACTGACACTCCGGATTTATACTATCAGGAGACAAACCACGTGGGGGTAGGGCACCCCAGAAACCCATAGGGGCGAGGGGCGAAGGGGTGAGATATAAAAATCATCGAAAGTAGTGTCGAATGCATACTTTCGGGGTCGCTTAGACGAATAGTGACACCCCAGGATTTTTTTAAGTCCAAGTTCATCCCCCTTTGGGGCGGGGAGTAAGGGGGGTGAGATATAAAAGTAATCGTATTTAGTGTCAAATATACAGTTTTCGGGGTCGCCGAGGTGAATAGTAACACTCCGGAATTTTAATATCGGGAGACAAACCACGTGGGGATAGGACACCCCAGGAACCCTTAGGGGGGGGGAGGGGGCTTGAGATATAAAAATCATCAAAGTAGTGTCGAATACATACTTTTCGGGGTTGCAGAGATGAATAGTGACTACTCCAATTTTTTTAAAGTCCAAGTTCAGACCCTTTGGGGTGGGGGCGAGGTGGAAGTGATATATACATGTAATCGAAAATAGTGTCGAATACATAGTTTTCGGAGTCGCCAAAGTGAATAGCGACACTCCGGATTTTTAGTATCAGGAGACAAACCACGTGGGGGTAAGACACCCCAGGAACCATTAGGGTCATATATAAAAATAAACGAAAATAGTGTCGAATCCATACTTTTCGGGGTCGCTTAGATGGACAGTGTTATCCCGGGAAATTTTTAATTCCAAGTTCATCCCCCTTTGGGGTGGGGGGCAAGGGGGAGTGATATATAAAAATAATCGTAATTAGTGTCGAATCAACAGTTTTTGGGATCGCTGAGATGAATAGCGGCAGTCCGGAATTTTAGTATCATGAGACAAACCACATGAGGGTAAGACACCCCAGGCGCCCTTAGGAGCGGGGGGGGGCGAGGGGGCTGATATATAAAAATCATCGAATGTATTGTCCAATCCATACTTTTCGGGGCCACTGAAATGAACAGTGTAACTCCGGAACCTTTTAAACCAAGTTCA
This sequence comes from Anabrus simplex, assembly GCF_040414725.1. Classification (NCBI taxonomy): domain Eukaryota; kingdom Metazoa; phylum Arthropoda; class Insecta; order Orthoptera; family Tettigoniidae; genus Anabrus; species Anabrus simplex. Next base: position 250,896,226 of record NC_090271.1, read on the forward strand.
GCCCCCATCGGGGAAGGGGGAGGAGGTATATAAAAGTATCGAAAATAGTGTCGAATCCATAGTTTTCGGAGTCGCTGAGATGAATAGTGGCACTCTAGACTTTTAAAGTCCAAATTAAGGCCCCTTTTGTGGTGGGTGCTTAGGAAGGGAGTTAGATATAAAATAATCGAAAATAATGTCACATCCATGGTTTTAGGGGTTGCTTAAATGAGGAGTGACACTTCGGTTGTCGTTTAAGTCCAAGTTGATCCCCAATTGCCAGGCGGGTGAGAAGGAGTCAAGAACAGAAAATATACAAATGACCGAGATTAAGGATGTTTTTTGTACGTCCCAGTATAACTGTCAGCAGAACTTAATACAAATATTACCTACTATTTGAAAAAATACTAAGGGGGAAAGACACCCCTAGAAGCCTTAGATAATGGGACGAAATGTAATTAAGACTGAAAATGACCGATATTAGTGTTGAATCCATACGTTTTGGGACTACGGGAACAATTTCAAACAAACTTGGTCACTTATGACTTACTATCAGGAGACAAAGTACGTGGAGGTATGACAACCCTAGCACACCTACGGCGGGATGAGATGTAGAAATAATCGAAAATAGTGTCGAATTCATTCTTTTCGGGGTCGCTGAGATGAATAGTAACGCTCCAGTTTTTTACAAGTCCAATTTCTGCCTCCTTTCGCATAGCGGTGAGAAAAAGTGAAAAGCAAAATTTCGAAAATGACCGAGAGAATGGATGCATGTGTGTATACTGGACCTACTGTCTGGGGTAAGAGACTCCTAGCCTCTAAAGTAGGGGCGAAATGTAAAAATTAACCGAAAACGACTGAAATTTGTGTCTAATCCATAGTTTTCGGGGTCGCTGAGATGAACTGTAACACTCTGGATGCCGTTTATGATAAAGCTCAGTCCTACTCGGCAGGCGGATGAGAACTGGCAAAAAATTGAAAACGTCCAAAGGGACAGAGTTTAAGAATGTATGTGTGTATGTTCTAGCATATCTCTCAATCAAACTTAACTTACTATATAGAAAACATTACTGTGGAGGTCAGATACACCTAGCCCCCGCTGGTGTTGGGGAATGAGAGGGGCTGACGTGCAAAAATAAGGAAAATAACCAATATTAATGTCGAAATCCATTGTTTATGTGTCGCTGTTACGAACTCTGACGCTGTGGATAGCGTTTAAGTCCACGTTCAGCCTCAATCGAGGCAGGAGCTGAGAAGGGCTTAAAAGTAAATAGTATAAAATGACCGAGATTAGTGTTTACTCGATAATTAAATAATCTAAAACTTGAAGTCAGATAGATCTAAATAACTCTAAAACTACATGATAAGTCGAAAAATCAACATCTCACAAAGAATTCTATAAGCATTCACTTCACACTTAACTTACTGGTAATACAAATATTAAAGGTAAACATTCAAAAACTATCCGGGCAACGCCGGGTACTACAGCTAGTTATACATAAGAGTACCTATACCGCTAGTTATTTAAAAAGGCGTTTTGACAGATAGGCCAGGAGGGAGGAGCATTGCACGTGTCACTGCGCGTTGTTGCCACATACCTACATTTCTTTCTCCTTTCCTTCGCTTCCGGCTCACTTGTTCGTTCGTTCCGACCGCTGTGCTCCGTTGTACGAATAACTCAAAAGTGAGAGGTTTGTCAACTCCAAGCAAAGCTCGCAGGCGAGCAGGTTCATCTCCATGGCAACCAGGGTAGGTCCACCCTTGTTTTCATAGCAAGCATACCCTCTTCTCTCTTCTTCCCACCCAGGTAGGAAGTAAACGGACCTCCCTATATGAACTGTCAGAACGCATCCTTCATTATTACGTCTATAGGCCTGACATTGAATTTGGAACTGTATGGCGAGGACGTCGACGAGGGGTCGCGAGTGCATTCGGTATTGTGGTTTGTTCTGGATTGGTAGAATTCCGTTAAACTCTCAGATGCAGGTCGGTATGTGACGGGAGGATGATATCGTGGAGGTGATTCCGTCACAAATCTCATTTGAGCGGGGAAGGGAGAAGCAGATGACGTGAGAACTGATTAAGAGAGGGGTGATTTCCGCTGAGGGCTTGACGGGATGGCACGTTGAAAATGTATTAGGACATAGGAGTCGAGTTTAGGGAAAGAAAATATATCATGCAAATCAGAGATAGTAGAATTGGAGCCGAAGAACATGGCCTACGGTACAGCGTTCTATGGAGATGAGAGGGCGGAAGAGTTTGGGGTTAGAATGGATTATGGCTGCCCAAGAGGCGAGGCCACAGCTAATAGGAGGTCGGACAAAGGTTTCGTAGGTGAGGAGGAGTTAACACCCCACCGGGTGCTAAACAGGCGGCAAACCAATCGACACAGGTGGTAGTCTTGATTTTGAGATGAAGGAAATGGGGGATGGACAGTTAGGTGTTGTTCGTAGAGGATGCCAAGGAGTTTCAGGGTGGGCTGGACGCGGATAGGGGTTTTTCCGATCTGGAGTTTAAACTGGTATGGGTTACGTATGATACTCGTTTTTCATACTGGTTTTTCCTCGTTTACGAAGGAAGAGGGCAGATTGGATTTTGGAAGGCTTGAACTTGAGGTACCATTGATCACACCAGAACAGAAAGAAATTGACGTAGGTGTGGACAGATCGGTTGATGACTAAAGGGAGTAGAGGGGAACTAGGATAACGGTGTCGTCGGCGAACTGAAGGATTTGGATGGATCGTGGGGATTGCAGGATGTGTGAAAAGTCAAAATGACACAATCAACAGCGATATAAAAGAAAAAAGCGAAGATTGCCTGATGTTTACAAGATAACGTTTTTCTTTTCCCTTAGCTAGTTGAGTTGCCACGGAAGTCAGACTAAAGATGCTCGCTCTATAAGATAGCCCATTTTCGACTTTTAAACCAGCCCTATTCTTAGTCACTATCAGAGATTACTCGCTGTTATCCTGATTAGTGTCACCTCGTGATATCGTGAGCAGTCCCTTAGTGCCGAGGTGCTCAAATATGTTTGCCTCGTGTTGGTAGATTTACTGGCACGTAAGGGAACAGCTGAGGGACAAAATCCCTGCACTTCGGCGTCTCCGAAAACCATTAAAGTAGTTAGTGTGACGTAAAACCAATGTTGTTATTATTATTATGATTATTATTATTATTATTATTATTATTATTATTATTATTATTATTATTATTATCATCATCTATTCTTCTTTCAGTCTCTTTCAGCACATGGTAGGAAGTGATCAAACATTCAGGTGTTGCAAATACATTTCATATTATTTAACTTAGCACCCTGCTGCCATAACTGTTAAGATGTCAAGTAAATATGGCCTCACACTGTGGTTGACTGGTTCGAGTCCCGTAGGTGGAGAAAACTTTCACCATCAGAATGTTGGCCAGCAGGGTAAGAGAGGTGGCAGCGTACAATTATTACTGGAGTGCTTGTCAAGATCCTGGGTTCAGTTTCATATCTCTCGGCAGTGTTAATATGGAGTTAGAGCAAATGACTTGTTGATGGTGATTCGTGCGTCGGATGGAGAAGTTAAGCCTCGAGCAGACTTCTTGGTGTTATTCGACGGGACTAGACCATATGCCAGCACCTAGTTCATCCCCTCCCAATCCCATTACAACAATCAAACCCACCTCCCCGTCCGACGTGCAGGTTGCCCATGGCATCAACTAAAAGACTTGCACCACTCCTCTCCGGAGGCGACGTAACATCACATCACATTCTTAGACTTCACGAGATACGACGTAGACTTGAACTATGTCTGTCTCATTTCAATTCATGAGTAAGCAGAAACTGCACTCTTGATACTCCTAAAAGTTATTAATTCTCCATGTCGATTGTACTTGGCATCATCCTGTTTTAAGTCCACACCTAGCCATACAATACACCGCTAATAGATAGCTAATGCCTCTGTTGTCTGCCGGGCTGGGTAGCTAAGACTGTAGAGCGCTGGTCTTCTGAGTCCAACTTGGCAGGTTCGATCCTCGCTCAGTTCGCTGGGATGTTGAGGTGCTCAAATACGTCAGCCTCGTGTCGACAGATTTACTGGCACGTTAAATAACTCATTCGTGACCATATTCCGGCACCTCACTGTCTCTAAAAGCCGTAAAAGTATTTAGTGGGACATAAAAGCAATAACATTATTATTATCTCTGCTCTCTCGGTAACAGGCAAAGGACAACAATACCATGTGTTTAATGTTTCAGTAATTGATATAGATTTTCATAAATCGAAAAGGCATATCCGGAGCTTTCGAGGAAAGAATTTTTTTTCTAGTTGCTTTACGTTGCATCGACACAGATATGTCTTACGGCGACGATGGGACAGGAAAGGGCCAGGAGTTGGAAGGAAGCGGCCGTAGCCTTAATTAAGGTACAGCCCCAGCATTTGCCTGGTGTGAATATGGGACACCACGGAAAACCATTTTCAGTGTTGCCGACAGTGGGGTTCGAACCTACTATCTCTCGAATACCGGATACTGGCCACACTTAAGCGACTGCAGCTATCGAGCTCGGTAGGAAAGATAAGATTGAATACAGAAGTGGAAGAGCATCCTAAAATCATCAACGTCTGAAGGGAACAATAATTGGCTAAGGGAGATAGGAATTATAATTATAGAGAGAGCTAGGCACAAGTGAGTAGAGGCATTATTATTATTATTATTATTATTATTATTATTATTATTATTATTATTATTATTATTATTATTATTACAATCCCTTGTACGTCGCATCTACACAGATAGGTCTTATGGCGACGGTGGGACAGGAAAGGACTAGGAGTGGGAAGGAAGCAGCCGTGGCCTTAATTAAGGTACAGCCCCTGCATTTGTCAGGTGTGAAATTGGGAAACCACGGAAAACCATCTTGAGGCCTATCGACAGTAGGGCTCGAACCCACTATCTCCCGAATACTGGATACTGGCCACACTTAAGCGACTTATTATTATTATTATTATTATTATTATTATTATTATTATTATTATTATTATTATTATGTGCTTTGTCTTCTAAGGAGGTCGTAGAACCATTATTTAATACTGGACTTCTTGTTATTATCTTCCCAAGACTTCCTCATCCTTGCACTATGGGCTTGTGCTCTCTCTCGTGTCCATGCATTTTTTGACTTTCACGTTCCTGGCTGTTGGGTTCTTGGAGTTGGATGTGAACCTTAGTGAATTCATTTTCTGTCCGAATGTGGTCCGTATAGTTACTAGTGGGTCAATATTAATTCCTGCAAGGTCGCTTTGAGTATCTACCAACCTGCATAATTTGTTTTGTCGAGATCCGTTAATGATGATTTTTTTTCTTTTTTGGTCAGTCAATAGTCGTCCAATCATGCTATGTGTCGGTAAAATTTCATACGCATCTCCCGTGCAACTGAGAATCGCCCGGTCATAGAATACAGTTCTTCTGAGCTTTTATGCATCCATATATCGTCTTGAATTTTGGATCCAAGTTATTATTATTATTATTATTATTATTATTATTATTATTATTATTATTATTATTATTATTATTTGCTAGTTGCTTTATGTCCCACCGACACAGATAGGTCTCATGGCGACGATGGGACAGAGAAGGACTGGGAGTGGGAAGCGAGCGGACGTGGCCTTAAGTAAGGTACAGCCCCAGCATTTGCCTGGTGTGAAAATGGGAAACCACGGAAAACCATCTTCAGGGCTGCCGACAGTGCGGTTCGAACCTACTGTCTCCCGAATACTGGATACTGACCACACTTAAGCGACTGCAGCTATCGAGCTCGGTATTATTATTATTATTATTATTATTATTATTATTATTATTATTATTATTAATGATGCGAGTATGCAAATGGTGGTAGACGGAGCAGATCATTGACCCAGCGGAGGCGGACTTTAAGCGGGTGGGGCTGGGTGGAGCCGGGCACTACCAACTAGCAACTCCTGGGGTCCCGGCGGGTCGTTGTCACCTACTCTGATCCAAATAGGCCAAGGATAAGGACGTCACTTGCCAAAACTTCGGTTCATCAACCTGCACGTCCCATTGGGCGCCAGTTCTACAGAGCTTCATTTCACTTCCCTTTCCTTGCCACTCAAGCATACAGCTGTGAAGACAGTCCCACATTACATCACTCTGTGATCCAGTTGAAAACAGTTTCTATGTTACGATATGCTAAGGTAAGTGAAGATGTAACAGTCCGACTCTTTTTTTTTTTTTTTTTAGAGGCTTTACGTCGCACCGACACAGATAGGTCTTATGACGACGATGGGATAGGCAAGGCCTAGGAGTTGGAAGGAAGCGGCCGTGGCCTTAATTAAGGTACAGCCCGAGCATTTGCCTGGTGTGAAAATGGGAATCCACGGAAAACCATCTTCAGGGCTGCCGATAGTGGGATTCGAACCTACTATCTCCCGAATGCAACCTCACAGCCGCGCGCGGCCAACTCGCCCGGTACAGTCCGACTCCTTGGCTGAATAGTCAGCGTCCTGGTCTTTGGTTCAATTCTCGTCTAGTTTGAATATTTTAATCGTTTATGGTTAATTATTTTCGCTCGGGAAGCGGGTATTCTTCTGTCTTTCCAGTTCTCTCCGCTTCATACTCACACAACCCCACAACGCACCTCACTAACAGCCACCACGGAAACACGCAATAGTGAGTATATAATGTATTTATTTATGAACAAACCGGCTTCCAGCCCCAATACATGAAATGAAATGGCGTATGTCTTTTAGTGCCGGGATATCCCAGGACGCGTTGGGCTCGCCAGGTTGCAGGTCTTTCTATCTGACTCCAGTAGGTGACCTGCGCGTCGTGATGAGGATGAAATGATGATGAAGACAACACATACACCCAGCCCCCGTGCCGTTAAAAGGTTAAAATCTCCGACCCGGCCGGGAATCGAACCCGGGACCCTCTGAACCGAAGACCAGTACGCTGACCGTTCAGCCAACGAGTCGGACGCCCCAACACATGTTCACAAAGCAATAAGTGTATTGAAAATAATATCAATAATTATAGTAATAATAATAATAGTATTTAAATAAAAATACAATAAAAATAATAATAATAGGAATAAATAATAACAAAAATAATAATTATCTGTAGCAGTCACATACTCATGGTTCCAGCAAACTCATCACGTGTCCTTATGCGCTCAGCAACTTGCGTCACATTCCTTGTTCCCTGCCCTACTCCCGATCAATACCAAAACAGCTACAGTCAGCAATTAGATTCCAACCAGCCATATCACAAACAAAAAGTCCCTACCTTTATGAAATCACACCTCATTTACCCAACTCCACCCACTTAACTATGTACTCAACAGCAATACTCCCCTTCCCATCAATTTTATCATACTATCTCAATCCATTGCATATCATCCGATTATTAAACACGCTTACATCACTATTCCAAACACATACCCCCTTGTCCACCCTCTAACTCTCCCTCTTTCATTCTGCTCTCACTTCGCTGAAGATTGATGCGGGAAGTGCATCCGGCCGTAAAACAATGGTCGAATCAACCCGTGTGACAAATTTCGCACTCGTGGCTCTAACAGGAAATAGTAAATTATGCAACAAGCCCATAATGGCAATAATTAAGACACGAGTATGTTTATAAAATGAGCGAAGCGAGTTTCATAATTTCCATACGAGTGTCTTAATTACTATCATAGGCGAGTTGCATACGACTGTTTATGCTCGACGATAATTATAACTCTATTTTTTTAATATTCATAAATTTCTGTCGAGATGTCGCTTGACGGTTGAGTTTACTGAACAGAGCGCAGAGCGCATGGGCTGGGTTATTGATTTTCCGTGAGTGGATCAGAGACCTTGACAATGTCATATGTTTTCAAACCTCTCGTATAAGGTTATCATAACCTAGATTCATTTCAAATACAAATTGTTTATTGTACAGTTGGTGAAGTGAATTCGCGAGAATGTGCCGTGTGGTTGTGGATTATTGGAAACAGAAGGTACATTGATGTTAATACGTGCGTCCGACATGTTTGATTTTGAAAACAAATGCTAAGCTAGTGCGTTGAGCGCAGGTGCGATGCTACCCCTACCTAATTGGTCAATCAGTTGTATCGTAGTGAAAATCTGAACTCTGATTGGCGGAGAACTTGAATCATTATGAAAATCCGAACTCTCATTGGTGGAGAACCTGTATCATAATGAAACTTGAACTATAATGATCCTCATTAAGATTCAGTTTTCTGGCATATAATATTTATATTTCGGCATCGTGGAGTATAAATAATAATAAGAAATTGAGATGTAAAAGATATGAAAATGTGACTGAATTGGTGAAGTTCACTGCCCATTGAGTTTAGTGCCTTAAGTCATCGAAGTTCATTTTACTTTACTGAAACTTGTATATGTCTTATTCTTATTCTCATTTCTATTATTATTATTATTATTATTATTATTATTATTATTATTATTATTATTATTATTATTGTTACTGTATCCAAAACCCCTTCCCACATTTAAATTGGGTCAGTCTAGCACGTGGCCTCTGTTTATGATTTGTCCGGGAGTATAACATCCGCTGTCCTTCCTATCGCCATTCGCTAGTCCTATCAAAAAATTCCACCCGAAGTAACAGGGATTCGAACCAGAAACACACAGTTTTTTTAGTTAAATGATTAAATCACTGCACGAGAGCAAGCTGAAAAAACGTATGCTAGTAATTTCTGCGGTCGACTTGCCTGGTTTTAAAAAAGCCGGATGCATTTCTGGACACCACGTGGTTTTTCATATCAAATTTCCACTCTAGGATACTCTGAGTTTTGAACCTTGGCAATATGGGTGGAATGCCAGCCGCTAAGTCGCTGATCTAATTGAAAAAAAAGCCACCTCAACAGAAAGAGTGTACAGGTAACACGAACTGAACAGTTCCTTATCTGAGTCAGCTCTATAACCACGAAGCCAAAGAGCTGTTAGAAGCAGTAAATCATCTATTCATCCCTGAGATATGAGAGGAACATTCCTCCACGTCTCCATTGTGTTTTGACCTTGCTACACTTGTGCGGTTCGTGATAGTACAACGGATGTCCTCGCGATAACAGTTCTGTGATGACCAATCCCGGGAATATCAACCGCTCAGAGCTCTCCGAAAAGCCTAGATAAATTAACCTCAAGAATGTATTTATGTACATGGAAGTGGTGAAAGAGGACGCCTCTAACTTTTCGTGACATTAATTGAAAGTTCAAATTAATAGTTGACTCATCATCCGTCTCCTCATCCCACTGAACACTATCTGCGAACAAACACCTCCTTGTACAGAACAGTAGTCTACAAAGTAGTGCGCAGATATTGACGCAACGTTTGAGGAGTAAGGAGGCTTCTATAAGAAGTTCATAAACATGTTAAGAAATTTTTCTCATTTGCAAACAACATTATTGACCATTTCAGTACACAATGAAGGCAGGCAAGGTGTTCTACCATGCCTTTAAATGAGTTCAATACAGAGAATAAAGGTAAGGTAAGGCAAGGCTGTATTCTGCCCGGAGGCAGGTTCGAACCTCCGCAGAGCTGTGCCTCAGCCGGAGTTTACGTACGGTAGGGTGGCCAGTTCCTTTCCGCTCCTCCATTCAATTACCCCCACCAACAGCGCGTGGCAACCGATCCAAATCTTGACCACGCCCAGTGTTGCTTAACTTCGGAGATCTCACGGGATCCGGTGTCTCAGCACGGCTGCGGCCGTTGGCAATTACCGTTAATGATAATAATAATAATAATAATAATAATAATAATAATAATAATAATAATAAGAAGAAGAATAATAATAATAATAATAATAATAATAAACACATCAATAGTGAGTGGCTTAGTACGACTTACAACGAATAACATTGTCTGTAATGAAGGCTCGTTCTATCCCAGATGAGATGTATTGCTGAATGTGCATAATACGAGTATATGTGGGATAGAATATATTTCTTAGTGTCATCGGTTGGTTTCAGTGTCATCCTTGACTTCGCCAGTATAAACGTGATTGAGATAACATAACATAACTACTGATCTGCATTTAGGACAGTCGCCCAGGTGGCGATTTCAAAGAAATTGGAAATTTATTGAACATCTCCCCTGGTAAGTTATTACAGTCTCAAATTCCTCTTCCTATAAACGAATATTTTCTCCTATTTGTCCTCTTGAATTCCAACTTTATCTTCATATTGCGATCTTTCCTACCTTTAAAGACATCACCCAAACTTTCTCGTCAACTAATGTCATTGCACGCCATCCCTCCACAGACAGCTCGGAACATACCACTTAGTCGAGCAGCTCGTCTCCTTTCTACCAAGTCTCCCCAGCCCAAACTTGGCAACATTTTTGTAAGGCTACTCATTTGTCGGAAATCGCCCAGAACAAATCGAGCTGCTTTCCTTAGGATTTATTTCCAGTTGTTGAATGAAATAATCCTGGTGATTTTCCCATACGCTGGAACCATACTCTAGTTGGGGTCATACCAGAGACTTATATGCCCTCTCCTTTACATCCTTACTACAGCCCCTAAACACCCTCGTAACCTTTATTTACAATCCCATTAATGTGATTACCCTAATGAAGATCTCTCCTTATATTAACACCTAGATACTTACACGATCTCCAAAAGGAACTTTCACCCCATCAACGCAGTAATTAAAACAGAGAGAACTTTTACTATATGTGAAACTCACAACATGACTTTTAACCCTGTTTATCATAATACCATAGCCTGCTGTCCATCTCACAACATTACCGAGGTCATTTCGCAGTTGCTCACAATCTTGTAACTTATGTATTACTCTATACAGAATAACACAATCCGCAAAAAGCTTTATCTCTGATTCCACTTCTTTACTCATAGCATGTAAGTTACATATATAATAAAGCATAAAGGTCCAATAATACTGCCTTGAGGCCTAAGCATGCCAAGTGTGGTCAATAGAGGTGTGCCTTGATTCTCATGTTCTAATTCTGTACTGTACTAGTTGTTCTGTATTTTGTAGGGCCTACTACTGTATTATATCTTGTATACTAAATAACCTTTGTATTTCTTAAATTTAAAATACTGTACTCGCTATTTTTACTGAACATAGTGTTTAAATATGTTCCTTGGCTCATTTCATAAGTTATCTTGTTAAATCCGGACTTTCATTAAATCGGACAACATAGAGCCCCAATTAGTCCGGATTAATGAGGTTCTACTGTAGCACCGAGATACTCCTCATTTTTCAAAGTGCCGGACCCCCTCCACCTTTCCCCTCTGATTAGTGTTACTAGAGGATAATTGCCTAGTTGTATTTCCTCTTAAAAAAATAACCACCACCATTCTTATGTCTGTCAAGAAATTACCAATATAATAATAGCCTACTACTACTACTACTACTACTAATAATAATAATAATAATAATAATAATAATAATAATAATAATAATAATAATAATAATAATAATAATAATAATAATAATAATAATAATAATAACAATAATAATATGCATATTGACCGTTAAAGGTTTAATAATGTTTAATTTAAACATCTTACTACTTAACCAAGACTTCTGACACCTTTTCATTAATTCTCTTTGTTGCGGATGAGGCTTTTACAAGGCAGGTGCAACACATATGCCATTATCAAAAGTAGGTCATATTCTCCTCAGCTTGGCGACTTATTCTTTATGTTCTTCGGCAACCGGTTTCAAAGAAGATGCATCTGTCTTCCGACGAGTAGTTTTTCTTCCGCTCTACGACTATACAGTATTCTCCCCAGCAATATCAACTGTGCGTATGTTTCTAATAATAATATAATGTAGGGACAATTTTAGTGAAATGGAGTAAGTAAGCAAATAATAGAAAGTAAAGTTCATTAACAATTTTACATTAATACAACACTGGATGGAAAAACATTTTATCTACGTCAATTGTTACTCATTTTTATTTTTATTTTACTTTTTTTGTTAGTTGCTTTACGTCGCACCGACAAAGATAGTTCTTATGGCGATGATGGGACAGGAAAAGCCTAGGAATGGGAAGGAAGTGGCCGTGGCCTTAATTAAGGTACAGCCCCAGCATTTTCCTGGTGTGAAAATGGGAAACAACGGAAAACCATCTTCAGGGTTGCCGACAGTGGTGTTCGAACCCACTATCTCCCGGATGCGAGCTCACAGCTGCGCGCTACTAACCGCACGGCCCACTCGCCCTGTGTTTTGAATTTTGCAGTTATAATATTATAATGGTCCACCTTTTCATTACTCACATAAAACAATTAATTATTATTCACACCTTACAAGTTTGTTAAAATCATAAATTCTTTTGAATAGTTCTTGAAAACATGATCACTTAACGCATGTCAAGAGTGCAAACGTAATCGTATTCGTACGGGTGCAAACATCGAACATTTAGAGGGCTGCCTAGCGAGATGGTAACGGAGTGCTCTACTCACCTTACAGGACATCGGTTCGTTTGCACGGCAGGAAGTGAAGAAATTTAGGAAAAGTTTGAGCGGTACAGTCGCTGAAAGAAAGAATGAGTGTATGATATCGTATGCTCCCCGCATTCAACTTTAAAAAATTAAAATCCACAGGCCTGTTCGAGTTATTCGACTGGGTCAGGAATGGAATGAATGAAGTCCCCATCTACCGGCGAGGATAGGAATTGTGGCGGCTGCCGACGTCTGTCGCACTCCTCTGAGGCAATAATAATGACTGATAGATGAATTGAAATGACATTGGAGAGTGTCGCTGAAATGAAGAATCACAGGGAAAACTGGAGTACCCGAAGAAAAACCTGTGGCGTCTCCCCTTTGCCCAGCACAAATCTCACATGGTGTGACCGGGATTTAAACCACGGAACCCAGCGAAGAGAGGCCTGAGCCACGGAGGCCCTTACATTCAACATTTCATGGGACTTAATTTTAATTGTTATCAACCGAGCTAGCTGGCCATGTGCTTAGGGTTGTGCAGCTGTGAACTTGCATTCGGGATAGAGTGGGTTCGAACGCCACTGTCGACAGCACTGAAGATGGTTTTACGGGCAAGTGCTGGTGCTGAAACTCAGTTAAGGTCACGCCGCCTCATTCCCATTCCTAAACATCTCCTGTCCCATCGTTGCCTAAAGCCTTGCGTGTGGCTGTGCAAATTTAATAATAATAATAATAATAATAATAATAATAATAATAATAATAATAATAATAATAATGTCATTTGCTTTACGTCCCACTAACTAATCTTTTACGGTTTTCGGAGACGCCGAGGTGCCGGAATTTAGTCCCACTGGAGTTCTTGTACGTGCCAGTAAATCTACCGACACGAGGCTGACGTATTTGAGCACCTTCAAATACCACCGGACTGAGCCAGGATCGAACCAGCCAAGTTGGGGTCAGAAGGCCAGCGCCTCAACCGTCTGAGCCACTCAGCCCGGCACGGTGCAAAGTACAGCTAATTGTAAATGCATATATAGGCTTATTATCGAATAAATCCAAAACATAAGTAGTGCAGTGCAGTCGAACGAAGACTGGTGATGCACGAAATATTAGATTAGGAATTGAAATATTAAGGAAGTAGATGAATATTATTACTTACATAGTAAAATAACTAACGATGGCAGATGTAAGGTGGACATAAAATGCACAAGAGCACAGGCTAGGAAGGACTTTATTATGAAAAAGAAATTTGCTTACTTCGAACATTGATACAGGAATTAGAAAGATGTTTTTGACGACTTTCGTCTGGAGCGTGGCAATGTATGCTAATTGCTTTACGTCGCACCGACACAGATGGGTCTTACGGCGATGGCGAAGCAATGTATGGAAGTGAAGGTAAAGTACGGCTCCATGGCTAAATGGTTAGCGTGCTGGCCTTTGGTCACAGGGGTCCCGGGTTCAATTCCCGGCAAGGTCGGGAATTTTAACCATCATTGGTTAATTCCGCCGGGACGGGGGCTGGTGTATGTGTCGTCTTCATCATCACTTCATCACTTCGTCAAAACAAAAGGCCTGCTCCAGGCGAGAAGAACATGTCCTCGACACTCCAGACACTAAAAGCCATACGCCATTTCATTTCTTGGACGGTAAATAGCTCAGAAAAAAGAGAATAGAAACTTTTGAGATGTGGTGTTTCACAAGAATGGTGAAGATGAGATGAGTAGATGGAATCACGAATGAAGAGGTACTGAATCGAACTGGTGAAAGGAGATCGATTTGGCTAAATTTGACGAGAAATGGGGATAGAATGATAGAACACACCTTAAGGCACCCAGGACTTGTTCAGTTGGTTTTTGAAGGACGTGTAGGCAGTGCGAATGGTAGAGTTAGGACAAGGTATGAATATGACAAGCTAATTAGACCAGATGTAGGATGTAGTAGTTATGTAGAAAGAAAAGATTAGTGCAGGATAGGGTGGCATGGACTGATGACTCGAACAACAACAACAACAACAACAACAACAACAACAACATATTACCAAAATATATTTCACCTCCCATGAAGATACAAACCATTTGGATTCACGGTTAAATTCTTTGTGAGAAAAATGTGCTTCCAATAAAATTGTTCAGTGCCATGTCTTGAGTTCCTTTCTGAGTGACTGTACAAGTACCCGAGGTTTACAGTAGTGGTGGTGATATTACAGTTTTAATAATAAGACTTATGCCTTCCGCAGATACCTGGCGCAGGTCTGTAGAGCTCTCGCCGTATAGACACCTGTGAGGAGTGCCGTAAATATGGTGAAATCTAATTCTGACAACGGAATGCTCACCCAACGAACCCAGAACCTATCGGACAAAGGCCACCACACTACCATTTAAACTTGGCAGTCGGACGCTGAACGGGTTAGAGAGCAGTACGTCTGACACTTCAATCAATCAATCAATCAATCAATCAATCAATCAATCAATCAATCAATCAATCAATCAATCAATCAATCAATCAATCAATATTGATCTGCATTTAGGGCAGTCGCCCAGGTGGCAGATTCCCTATTTGTTGCTTTCCTAGCCTTTTCCTAAATGATTTCAAAGAAATTGGAAACTTATTGAACGTCTCCCTTGGTAAGTTATTCCAATCCCTAACTCCCCTTCCTATAAATGAATATTTGCCCCAGTTTCTCCTCTTGAATTCCAACTTTATCTTCATATTGTGATCTTTCCTTCTTTTATAAACGCCACTCAAACGTATTCGTCTACTAATGTCATTCCACGCCATCTATCCGCTGACAACCCGGAACATACCACTTAGTCGAGCAGCTCTTCTTCATTCTCTCAATTCTTCCCTACCCAAACTTTGCAACATTTTTGTAACGCTACTCTTTGGTCGGAAATCACCCGGAACAAATCGAGCTGTTTTTCTTTGGATTTTTTCCAGTTCTTGAATCAGGTAATCCTGGTGAGGGTCCCATACACTGGAACCATACTCTAGTTGGGGTCTTACCAGAGACTTATATGCCCTCTCCTTTACATCCTTACTACAACCCCTAAACACCCTCATAACCATGTGCAAAGATTTGTACCCTTTATTTACAATCCCATTTATGTGATTACCCCAATGAAGATCTTTCCTTATATTAACACCTAGATACTTACAATGATCCCCAAAAGGATCTTTCACCCCATCAACGCAGTAATTAAAACTGAGAGGACTTTTCCTATTTGTGAAACTCACAACCTGACTTTTAACCCCGTTTATCAACATACCATTGCCTGCTGTCCATCTCACAGCATTTTCGAGGTCACGTTGCAGTTGTTTACAATCTTGTAATTTATTTATCACTCTATAGAGAATAACATCATCCGCAAAAAGCCTTACCTCCGATTCCACTCCTTTACTCATATCATTTATATATATAAGAAAACATGAAGGTCCTATAATACTGCCTTGGGGAATTCCCCTCTTTAAGTATTACAGGGTCAGATAAAGCTTCGCCTACTCTAATTCTCTGAGATCTATTTTCTAGAAATATAGCAACCCATTCAGTCACTTTTTTTTTCTATTCCAATAGCACTCAATTTTGCCAGTAGTCTTCCATGATCTACCCTTTCAAATGCTTTAGACAGGTCAATCGCGATACAGTCCATTTGACCTCCTGAATCCAAGATATCTGCTATATCTTGCTGGAATCCTACAAGTTGAGCTTTAGTGGAATAACCTTTCCTAAAACCGAATTGCCTTCTATCGAACCAGTTATTAATTTCACAAACATGTCTAATATAATCAGAAAGAATGCCTTCCCAAAGCTTACATACAATGCATGTCAAACTTACTGGCCTGTAATTTTCAGCTTTATGTCTATCACCCTTTCCTTTATACACAGGGGCTACAATAGCAACTCTCCATTCATCTGGTATAGCTCCTCCGACCAAACAATAATCAAATAAGTACTTCAGATATGGTACTATATCCCAACCCATTGTCTTTAGTATATCTCCAGAAATCTGATCAATTCCAGCCGCTTTTCTAGTTTTCAACTTTTGTATCTTATTGTAAATGTCATTTTTATCATATGTAAATAATATTACATCTTTGGCCTTAGTCTCCTCCTCTATCTCGGCATTATGCTTGTAACCAACAATCTTTACATACTGCTGACTGAATACTTCTGCCTTTTGAAGATTCTCATAGACACACTCCCCTTGTTCATTAATTATTCCTGGAATGTCCTTCTTGGAATCTGTTTCTGTCTTAAAAAACCTATGCATACCCTTCCATTTTTCACTAAAATTTGTATGACTGCAAATTATGCTTGCCATCATGTTATCCTTAGCTGCCTTCTTTGCTAGATTCAATTTTCTAGTAACTTCCTTCAATTTCTCCTTACTTCAACAGCCATTTCTAACTCTATTTCTTTCCAGTCTGCACCTCCTTCTTAGTCTCTTTATTTCTCTATTAAAATAAGGTGGGTCTTTACCATTTCTTACCACCCTTAAAGGTACAAACCTGTTTTAGCATTCCTCAACAATATCTTTAAACTCATCCCAGAGTCTATTTACATTTTTATTTACCGTTTTCCACCGATCATATTTACTATTTAGAAACTGCCTCATGCTTGCTTTATCAGCCATATGGTACTGTCTAATAGTCCTACTTTTAAGATCTTCCTTTCTATCACATTCAAACAATCTGCAAACGTATGGGAATGCCTCCAGCAAAAATGGCTGCAACAAAAAGAAGTCGATATATTCACCGAATCGGGTAATTAATTCAATAAGAAGCTAAAAGCCTGCCTTTACAATTTGTAATTTTTAAAATAATTCTTTCTTTCTAGTATTGATCGGATTTCCCAGTGTACGCATTTGCGTCTTAA
Source organism: Anabrus simplex (assembly GCF_040414725.1). Taxonomy (NCBI): domain Eukaryota; kingdom Metazoa; phylum Arthropoda; class Insecta; order Orthoptera; family Tettigoniidae; genus Anabrus; species Anabrus simplex. The sequence goes on from NC_090271.1 coordinate 250,913,504, forward strand.
ATTTGTTTGTTATGGTTTTGATTTTTGCTTTGTATTACCGTGTGATTTCATAGTGCACCTTTCATTTCTTTTAAACTGTAAGTGGTATCATGTGTAATATTAACATTGATTTTGTGTTTTTGTTCATTTTTAACTTTGTTTTTTGTTTAAATTTTAACTTCATAGAAATATATCGACAATGGCCCTACTCGTTGGCTGAATGGTCAGCGTACTGGCCTTCGCTTCAGAGGGTCCCGGGTTCGATTCCCGGCACGTACAAGGATTTTAATCTTTTCTTATTAATTCTTCTGGCTCGGGGACTGAGTATATGTGTCCGACCCAATACTCTCCTCATCATATTCAGACAACATACCACACTACCAACCACCACAGAAACACGCAATAGTGATTACATCCCTCCATATAGGGTTGGTGTCAGGAAGGGCATCCGGACGTAAAACAGGAACAAATCCTCGTGTGCGACACAGTTCGCACCCGCGACCCCACAGGTGTGGGAATTAGCGGTAACAAAAGTAGAAGAAGAAATAGATTGATAATGATTGTTAAGAAGGTACTTAATTGAGTGTAAAACCTGTGTACTTTCAAGTAAATAAATAAATAAACAAAAAAAACTATTATCATGAAAATGAAACAATCCCTTGGTCTTACAAATCTAATACGGCCAGGTTCAGGAAAGTGTAAGAGTTGGTCAAGGGAGGTCCGATAAGGAAGGTGAAACTGAGGAACATGAGTCAGGTAAGGGGAAGCAATAACCAGACTCAGTTAGCGGCCCCGTGTTCACAAACCTAGGTTAGCTATTTGCTTTACGTCGCACCGACACAGATATGTCTTATGGCGACGATGGGATAGGAAAGGCCTAGGAATTGGAAGGAAGCGGCCATGGCCTTAATTAAGGCACAGCCCCGGCATTTGCCTGGTGTGAAAATGGGAAACCACGCAAAACCATCTTCAGGGCTGCCAACAGTGGGGCTCGAACCCACTATCTCCCGATTACTGGATACTGGCCGCACTTAAGCGACTGCAGCTATCGAGCTCGGTCAAACCTAGGTTAGCAAGTTGCGAGCAACATGTAACATTTTCCAAATGAGTGGCAATCTTCGCTTATCCATCCAAACTACCGGAAAGCCGTGTTATTCATTGAGAGAAAAGTGTAATTCAATACCGTTGGCTTAGGCTCGGCTCCATGTCTGAGTGGTCAGCATCTTGATCTTCGCTCCTCGTGGCCCGGGATTAAATTCCCGGACTGCTCGAATTTTTTTAAACTTAAACGGTTAATTTGCTTGGCTCGGGGAACTGGGTGTTTGTGCTCTCTCAACATTCCTGCAAGTCACACACAACACACAACGTTACAAACCCACAGTTTCCCATACACAGTAGACACCACCCGCCCTCGTCGGAGTGTCTGCCTTATAAGGTCTACACCAGGCTAGCAATAGTCACTCGAAATGTTTATTATTATTATTATTATTATTATTATTATTATTATTATTATTATTATTATTATTATTATTGACATCGTTCTTTCAGAGGCCTAGGGTGTCTTTCATTTTCACGCCCTTCGTGGCCCTTGTCTTTCTTTGGCCGAAACCTTCATATTTCTAAGTGTCGGATCCCTGATTAGTGTTATATACTTTAGAGGATGGTCGGCCAGTTGTACTTCCTCGTGAAACAATAATCACCACCATGCAATTCACAAATTTCAGTTTAACACATACAGCTGTGTTTCGGCTAAGTTATTGAAAAGGAGTCTGGCTCGTTGGCTGAATGGTCAGCATAGTGCCTTCGGTTTATAGGATCTCGGGTTCGATTTCCGACTGGGTCGTAAATTTTACTCTCAAACTGTTAATTCTCTTGGCTCGGAGATTGGATATTTTTTATGCTGTCCCAATAACCCCGTAACTCATATGCTATGCACAACACTATGCCCTACCGCAATAACATGCAGTTTCCCTTACACGGCAGATGCCGCCCATCATCGTCGGGGGATCTGTCTTACAAGGGCTGTACCAGGCTAGAAATAGCAATTTTGTTGTTCGAGTCGTTGTCTATAGACTGGTGTGATGCAGCACTCCGTGCCACCCTATCCTCTGCTAACCTTTTCATTTCTACGTAATTACTACATTCTACATCTAATCTGTTTGTAATATTCCTATCTTGGACTACCCCTACCGTTTTTATCGCCTACAATTCCTTCAAAAACTGACTGAGCAAGACTTGGGTGTCTTTAGATGTGCCCTGTCGTACTGTGTCTTCTTTTGGTCAAATTTTGCCAAATCATTCTCCTCTCACCAATTCAATTTGTCATTTGTGATTCTGATCTACCCATCTCACTTCCACCATTCTTCTGTAACACCACATTTCAAAAACTTCTATTCTCTTTCTTTCTGAACTGGTTATCGTCCATGTTTCACTTCCATACAATGCCACGCTCCAAACGAAAGTCTTCGAAAACATAATCTAATTCCTATATCAGTGTTCGAAGTGAGCAAATTTCTTTTCTTAAGAACGGCCTTCTTTGCTTGTGTTAGTCTGCATGTTATGTCGTCCTTACTTCTTCCATAATTAGTTATTCTATTACCCCCAAAGTAAATTGTGATTATTATTATTATTATTATTATTATTATTATTATTATTATTATTATTATTATTATTATTATCTTTTCATTTGGGCCTACTTAGGACCACGAGGATCGTATTGACTCTTTACATGGGTCTTCTGTTTCTTCTTGGCCCAGATAGCATTTATTTTCTGTCTGTGTGCCAGCTTCTTCTGTTCTGTCCACTTCGGGCTTTTGGTCCCTGGTCAGCGACACCGGGAAAACACCCTGCATACTGATACATCGGAACTGGGATTGGACCTGTATGGTGCTTGTTCTAGGTCTGATTTCACTGTTCTTGGAGGCTTTTTATCTACCAGTTGTGCTGAAGATCTTGTTGATGAGCCTTCAGGGACCCATGAGGGTCAGGTGACCGTAGAAGGCCAGTCACCTTTTCCTCATGGATGTGATTACGTCTTCCTGATGATCATAGATATTGTTGTGCCTGATCTTACAGATACCATCCTCTTCTCTTATGGGTCCCAATATCCTCGTTAAGATTTTCCATTCCTTGAGCTCTACAGTATTTTCCTGAATGGCTCTTCCTGTTCATCGAGAGACATCCAGAGGTGTAGAGAACAGAGAGTTCAATTCCCACCTAAGCCATGTTTACAGTAAGTTTAAAATTCTTGGAAAAATATTCGGTTGTGTAAATATTCTTGCAGGAGTGGTGGACCCTCCCCAATTCGGCACATCCGGAGTCTATTGCCAATGTTTAACTCTCATTGGCTGATATCCACTCTACTAGGTACTTGACTGCAGGGACTTCACGAAAGATGGTGCCTGCTGGTATGATTGTAGATGGGGCTCCCTTAATGTTAGTCATGAACTCGGTTTTTTGTATTATGACCTTCAGACCGGTCTTAGCTGCGATGTTGTAAAGGCTCTGTACATGGTGAGTAGCCTCCTCTAGCCTATATCGTTGGCCAACAAGGTAAGGTCGTCAGCAAAGATTAGGCAGGATACGTTGAGGTTGTCTTTCCTGTATCCTATTTATAGTTCAGTTCTTGTTCGTAGTCCATTCCTTGATAATCTTCTCTAGTACACAGCTGGACAGGTTGCAAGAGAGGCCGTCACTTTGTCTCACTCCTGTTTATTATTATTACTATTATTATTATTATTATTATTATTATTATTATTATTATTATTATTATTATTATTATTATTATTATTATTGAGCCTCCGTGGCTCAGGTGACAGCGTGCCGGCCTCTCTCCGCTGGATTCCGTGGTTCAAATCCCGTCCAATCCATGTGAGATTTCCGGTGGACAAAGTGGAGGTGACATAGGTTTTTCTCTGGGTATTCCGGTTTTCCCTGTCACCTTTTATTCCAGCAACACTCTCCAATATCATTTAATTTCATCTGCTAGTCATTAATCATTGCCCCAGAGGAATGCGACATGCTTCAGCAGCCGGTACAATTCCTACCCTCGCCGCTAGATGGGGGCTTCATTCATTCCATTCATGACCCTGGCAAATGACTGGAAAGGGGCTGTAGATTTTCAGTTTCAGTTTCATTATTATTATTATTATTTATTATTATTATTAATTATTATTATTATGTCCTCTTCGTGGTGTAGTAGTTAGTGTGATTAACTGTCAACCCTGGAAGCCCGGGTTCGATTCCCGGCTCTGCACCGAAATTTGAAACGTGGTACGAGGACTGGAAAGGGTTCCACTCGGCCTTGGGAGGTTAGCTGAGTAGAGGGGGTTCGATTCCCACCTCAGCCATCCTTAAAGTGGTTTTCCGTGGTTCCCCACTTCTCCTCGAGGCAAATGCGGGGATATTAAAGTAAGGCCACGGCCGCTTCCTTCCACCTTCTTTGTCTATCCTTTCCGATCATTCCATCCTCCTCACAAGGCTCTAGTTCAGCATAGAGGGTGAGGCCGGTTGGGGAGGTACTCGCCCTCCTCCCCACTTGTATCTCCCGGTCTCCAAAGTCTCACGCTCCAGGACATTGCCCATGATGTGGTGCAGGTGAAATCCCTCGCTGAGTCCAAGGGAAAAACCAACTGTGGAGGGTAAACGGATTAAGAAGGAAATTATTATTATTATTATTATTATTATTATTATTATTATTATTATTATTATTATTATTATTATTATATTCCGCAAGAAACATAGCCAGAGGTGTTGGCATTGCAGAGGAATGACGTGTGGTAAAAATGAAATGGCGTATCGCTTTTAGTGCCGGGATGTGTCTGAGGACTTCGGATCGCCAGGAGCAGGTCTTTTGATTTGACGCCCGTAGACGACCTGCGCGTCGTCATGAGGATGAAATGATGATGAAGACGAAGCATACACCCAGTCCCCGTGCCAGGGGAATTATCCACTTATGGTTAAAATTCCCGACCTTACCGGGAATCGAACCTGGGACCACTGTGACCAAAGGCCAGCACACTAACCATTTAGCCACGTGTGGTAATAATGGGTAACAAATAAACGTGCGAGGGAAGACACCCCTGAACCGAAGGGCTAAACGCAGTTCTAATTGACTTCACACACGTAATTGTCTCTTGGATCACAGAATGTTAGGTTAAGGTCTGTGTCCTTCAGTCGTGGAGGGAGCAACCGTCCAACAGGTTTAATTAATTGATGTACGTATATTACTTAGAGACATTCAAAATTACAAGGTGTTGCGTGCGCACGTTTTGAATTCCTTATCTAATTATAATTAAGTGAATGAAGCTGTACCCGATATCTTAAATGATTATAACACCCCCCATGGTGCTACAGCCCAGGCGGATCTTGACCTACCAAGCGATCGCTGTTAAGCCCAGAGGCCTGAATATATTGAGCTGATGCGTGGTCAGCGCTATGAAATATCTCGGCTGTTATTCTTGACATTCTAGAACTGCGTCACTATTCCACCATCTCACCGTCAGATCATTCTTCAAATTAATTATTCCCAGGTTGGCTGATGTGAATCTCGAACCAACCCGTAGATCAAGGCATATTCCCTGTAATTAAACAGGGGACTTCGGGGTAAAATGCTCGTTTTCTACCCCTAGACCACAGGGCCTGCATTTAGTATGATAGTCAATCATTTTAATGATCGTATTATTAGTTTAACGTCTAGTCAATTCGTTGCGTGAAAGTCTACGTGTAACAAAGTGATGTCATGATTTGAATCAATGGCTGTCTAACTAATTAGTAATTGGGACCCGTTTTTGTGCATCCATTCAATGAGGTTACTGGAATCAAAATCATGACGAATTTTTATTGAATATCAAGTGACTATCTAGTTATTTTGTTTATATATCCCATTCATTACAAGTTGTGTATTTAGAGACTCATCATTAATACACTTTGTTTGCATGGAATTTTCATATAATTCTTAAGGAAAACAGTATCTCATTTCCAATACATTCTTAAAAAGTATTTTTTTACCTTTTGATTTATATTTTGATTTATATACACTGACTGACAGAGCAAATGCAACACCAAGGAGGAGTGGTTCGAAAGGGATGAAAGTTGGGGAAAAAACAGAGTCGGCACGGAAGAATAATTGATGTTTATTTCAAACCGATATGCAGGTTACACAATGCGCACGGCATCGACTCAGTAGGATGTAGGACCACCGCGAGCGGCGATGCACGCAGAAACACGTCGAGGTACAGAGTCAATAAGAGCGCGGATGGTGTCCTGAGGGATGGTTCTCCATTCTCTGTCAACCATTTGCCACAGTTGGTCGTCCGTACGAGGCTGGGGCAGAGTTTGCAAACGGCGTCCAATGAGATCCCACACGTGTTCGATTGGTGAGAGTTCCGGAGAGTACGCTGGCCACGGAAGCATCTGTACACCTCGTAGAGCCTGTTGGGAGATGCGAGCAGTGTGTGGGTGGGCATTATCCTGCTGAAACAGAGCATTGGGCAGCCCCTGAAGGTACGGGAGTGCCACCGGCCGCAGCACATGCTGCACGTAGCGGTGGGCATTTAACGTGCCTTGAATACGCACTAGAGGTGACGTGCAATCATACGCAATAGCGCCCCAAACCATGATGCCGCGTTGTCTAGCGGTAGGGCGCTCCACAGTTACTGCCGGATTTGACCTTTCTCCACGCCGACGCCACACTCGTCTGCGGTGACTATCACTGACAGAACAGAAGCGTGACTCATCGGAGAACACGACGTTCCGCCATGCCCTCATCCAAGTCGCTCTAGCCCGGCACCATGCCAGGCGTGCACGTGGCACGTCTATGCTGTGGAGTCAATGGTAGTCTTCTGAACGGACGCCGGGAGTGCAGGCCTCCTTCAACTAATCGACGGGAAATTGTTCTGGTCGATATTGGAACAGCCAGGGTGTCTTGCACATGCTGAAGAATGGCGGTTGACGTGGCGTGCGGGGCTGCCACCGCTTGGCGGCTGATGCGCCGATCCTCGCGTGCTGACGTCACTCGGGCTGCGCCTGGACCCCTCGCACGTGCCACATGTCCCTGCGCCAACCATCTTTGCCACAGGCGCTGCACCGTGGACACATCCCTATGGGTATCGGCAGCGATTTGACGAAGCGACCAACCTGCCCTTCTCAGCCCGATCACCATACCCCTCGTAAAGTCGTCTGTCTGCTGGAAATGCCTCCGTTGACGGCGGCCTGGCATTCTTAGCTATACACGTGTCCTGTGGCACACGACAACACGTTCTACAATGACTGTCGGCTGAGAAATCACGGTACGAAGTGGGCCATTCGCCAACGCCGTGTCCCATTTATCGTTCGCTACGTGCGCAGCACAGCGGTGCATTTCACATCATGAGCATACCTCAGTGACGTCAGTCTACCCTGCAATTGGCATAAAGTTCTGACCACTCGTTCTTGGTGTTGCATTTGCTCTGTCAGTCAGTGTATATTTAATCCGTTTCCCAACCAGGGTTCGTTTTTTCCCCGGACTAAGCAAGGGATCCGAACTCTACTGTCTCAAGGCCAGTGTCCTGGTGCGTGAGACGTTTAGTCGGAGATACAGCATGGGATTAGGACCAGTACCTCGCCCAGGTGGCCTCAGCAGCTATGCTGAACTGGGGCCTTGTAGGGGATGGAAATATTGGAAGGGATAGATAAGGAAGAGGTAAGGAAGCGGCCTTGGACTTAATTACGTATCATTCCGGCATTTACCTGAAGAAGTGGGAAACCACGGGAAACCACTTCGAGGTTGGCTGAGGAAGGAATCAAAACCCCTCTACATGGTAGACTTTCCGAGGCTGAGTGTACCCCATTCCAGCCATTGTACCACTTTTCAAATTTCGTGGCAGAGCCAGGAATCAAACGTGGGCGTCTGGAGATGGTAGCTAATCACACTAACCACTACACCATAGAAGAGGACCTTAAAAATTGTACAAGTTTAATATGTATTTTTACTTTGGTAATTGAGTGAGAATGATGAAACTGTGTGTACTTTTAATTTAGGCCCAATGTCCGAAATCTTCATCCTTAAGTCTGTCTCCCCATTTACGGTAAAGGGAGGAATATTCGTGATATAGGTATGTTCGAGATAAATCTTTGAATAAATATCATGAACTTCCCGATTGCAGACTATTTCAACATTACTACTACCGAGCGAGTTGGCCATGCGGTTATAGGCGCGCAGCTGTCAGCTTGAATTCGGGAGATAGTAGGTTCGAACACAATGCCAGCTGGTTTTCCGTGGTTTCCCACTTTCACATCAGACAAATGCTGGGCTGTACCTTAAGGCCACGGCCGCTTCCTACCCACTCCTAGCCCTTTGCAATCACTCGTTAAACATTACTACTATTTCCTTGAGTTCTCAGCAGATGTCTCTACCTACTTGCATATGTCTTGATAATTCTAGCAGACATAGGATATTTACTCAAAGATTTATCACGAACTTACTTGCATCATGAACATACCTTTACCTTACGTGTTTTCTTTTAATAGTGTTGGTACCACACAGAGCAGAAAATGCCCAATCGCAAAATCGGGTAGTAAGAAACGATATCAAGCCTTTGTCTGAGAATTATATATTCAAAATCGAAAACTGGCGCTCGCAATAAATAGTGTCTGGATGTTTACGCGATAAATAAACAAGATGATCTTATTCCTTCGTGAATAGATTGTTAAATTCCACGTTAATAACATGATGGCAAAACTTTTCGAAATATCGATATATCAGTTTTTGAAACATCAGTATTAAAATATCGATATCTTTGAAATATCGGTATTCAGATATCGATATATCAATCAATCAATCAATCGATATTCTAAAGGCTAATGCCTTGTCGATACAACTACTCTTTTCTTTCATTGGCTGTTCGTTTCAGTTCCATGTAATTGACACAACCTAACTTCTTCTTGATGTCATCCAAATACTTCATCGTCGGTCTTCCTCTGCCTTTATTTCCCAGCACTTTCCCTTCAAGTATGTTAGTGATGAAAATATTGTGTCTGATGACATGTCCAATAAATTTTAATTTCCTGTTTTCCATTTCGTTTAAAAATCTTTAACTTCCATTAAGACTTCCAGGTTGTTTTTTCTTTCCGTCCAGCTCGTTCTGGTCATTTTCCGCCATATCCACATTTCAGCAGCTTCAAGTCGATTCCTTTCTAATTTACTCAGAGTCCAACTCTCACTTCCATACCGAAGTGTACTCCATACAAAAGATTTTGCAAAGGACTTTCTGACATCTATATTCATGTGTGTGCTAGTTAAAATGTTTTTCTTGCTCATAAATGCCTGTTTTGCCGATGCTATTCTTCTCTTTACTTCCAGGAAGCATCTATTATCCTCTGTTATCATACTACCAAGATAACAGAATTGTTTGACCTGATCAATTCTGACGTCATCAATTTTGATATTGGTCTTGATTCCTTTCATATTTTTCCGTACTACCATTACTTTTGCTTTCCGTTTGTTTACTTTTAATTTGTGCTAATCCATTATTGTAAGTCTAGTTTTACATTTAACACAATGATTAAAGTCTTGGCACAGATCAGAAAACAAGCTTAAAACAATGACCAAGTAGCATGACTTTTTCACTACAATGACGTATTATAAAAACATTTACAGCCGAAAAATGTTATGATACATAGAAAAACAGTACAGTATATGTAAGGAGTCTAAGGGTCTTACACCGAAAAACCATATGAAAAAACTTTAAACGTATAATTTGTGTAAGAAGTATATATGATTATTATCAGAGCTCTATAAAATAATCGAGCATTTTCTTCCCAACTTCTTCTTCTTCAGCACTGCAATTCCATTTGTTCGTGAGAAAAACATGATGATGATCTTAGGTCAATTTTCAATACCTCTTAGGTTAGCCATTTAGGAAAAACAGCTTGGATAACAGTTTGCCATTTAATCGGTTTCTCTTTTACGTGATGGTGTTAAAGCCCTTTGAAAACAGTATCTCTGCTGGGACAGAGGTCGCTATAATGCTCAAGTATTGCCTAGCTAACGTGTAAATCTATGCGTACAAGGTATGCACGACGAATGGGTAGGGATATTATCACTATTTACCGAAGTGAATTGAAAATGAAAACCTACAACCTGCTTTCCAGTCATTGACCGGGTCAGGAATGTAATGAATGAAACATATATAGGCTGTTATTACAATGGGGTCGCCACTCCCAAGGTGATTTATTAATGAGTGATAAATGCTATGAAATGATATTGGAGAGTGTTGCTGGAATGAAAGATGACAGGGAAAACCGGAGTACCCGGAGAAAAACCTGTCCCGCCTCCGCTTTGTCCAGCACAAATCTCACATGTAGTCACCGGGATTTGAACCACGGTATCCAGTGGTGAGAGGCCGACGCGCTGCCGTCTGAGCCACGGAGGCTCGCCGAAGTGAATTGAGAAATGGAAATTCAAATGTCGTAACTGTAGCATGCAAATATTGAAAGGGTCTGAAATAAAATCAAATCGTAGCCAAGAGTATTAAATTAGACAGAAATATCGATATAGAGCACAAAATATCGATATCGACAATATATCAGACCTCAGAATATCGATGTCTATATATCGATATTTCCATCTCAAAATATCCATATTTCCGATATATCGATATTCGTTTGCCATCTCTAGTCAGAATTACAGCTGAGCAAAACAGTTGCTATTAGACAACGGTTGTCGCCGAAACAGTTGTGCGCAGGCAACCTTTTTATAAAAGTGTTGCAAAATAACTCCTACCGATAAGGATAGAAATGAGGTAGTGCGTCAATTTTGGCCAAAGATTCATGACCTTCCCTGTACCGGTCAGCCAGTGATCCATATCATGCTATCCAATACAAACTGAAATAAAATAAGTGAATTAATTTACGTATGTCATAGTCATACAGCTTAAACATTGGATGTACTTCGTATAAAGATTACATCGCAAACAAGAACACAATTATCCAACCACCCTGACCAGAAAAATTGGTGTTTTCGGAAACGCAGAAGTGCCAGAATTTTGCCCTGCAGGAGTTCTTGAACGTGCCAGTAAATCTATTGACAACAGGCTGACGTATTTGAACTGAGCCAGGATCGAACCTGCTAAGTTGGGTTCAGAAGGCCAGCGTTACACCATCCGGTGTGAGAGGGTCTTTATCATTATAGGGGACGGGTTTGAAGTCGTATGTTTTCGTACGAGTTTTGAATGTTAAATGTTACGGCATCTAAATATCCATTAGTGCTGTATTTCATGACTGAGTGGAGTATTATCAGAATAACAAACAATTAACTCAAAACATACTCAGCTAACTGTAACTTGCAATACTCAAGCCATACAACTGTATTCTCGCTCTCTGTGACGTCACATGCATCAGCCAATAGCAGGACAGATCTCCGGAATGGCCTACCTGAGCAGTGAGTTATATTCTATTACTCGTACATCGGAAAACGCCAGTTTTAAGAAATGCAGCGATTGCGAACGACGATTTTGTACACGTGCCGCTTGTGAAACTGTGAAGATGAAGAACGCAACAACAACAACTGTAAACTGTTACTGTCTTGCAACGATTTCGTTCAACAACGGCTGTGTTCCCGAAGCGGTTCGAAGAAAACAGTTGCGTTGTATCTGTTCCAGTTCTACTCAGGATTAGGAATTTATTCTCTGTAATTATTGTAATGAAATTATTTGTCGTAATTCATCAGGTAAATCTTATAGGTACAAGGGAAAGTATAAACTTCCGAACTGTCAGTAATGATGCATATAACTTTTTATCCACTTGATTAGCCCACAACTGAATTTATTTATTGAAGCTTTAATTTTCTCTTTCCGTATTGAAAATATTAACATTTCCACCTGACAGGTCTAAATTACGTCCTTTTTTTTTTTAATTCGTTAGGGCCATCTATGGACCACGGTGCTTGTGTTTTAGCTGTTTCTTGAAGTCATCGTCGTTGTTTGCCACAATTGGTGTTCTTAGCGGCTGGTTTGGCAGCTGTTTTCTTGTTGGTACCTCGAGCTTTCCTGATGGCCCAGTAGTCCTTCATTTTCCGGCTAAATTCAATCTTACGTTCCTCAGACCATTTCCTGGTCTCGTCTTTTGGTCTGTGGGTAACTTCTGTGAGGGATGTTACAAAGGATTTAGTTTTAAGAGTTGTATGATAGTTACTCCGATCAGCTATGTCGTTTTGATTTATGTGGAGTTCCGAAAGGTCCTTCTCCACTTGCTTCATCCACACGAACCCAGTAGCTTTGCCCTTGTTAGCAGCCTTGAAGATCCTATGAGATAATCTATTTGAGTCCATTCTGGATAGGTGTCCGTAAAAAGCCAGTCGCCTTCTTCTGATGGCATCTATGAGATTTTCTTGGTGTTTATATAGCTCACGATTTGGTTGATACCATCGGCTTCCATCTGGTAAAATTCTTGGTCCCACTATCCGTCTCAGGAACTTTCTTTCTTGTACCTCGAGGGCTCTTAGTGGGGTCTTCTTAGTTAAATATAGACACTCTGCTGCATAGAGGACTGACGGTCTGATTACTGCATTGTAGTGTCTTAGTTTGACATTCATCGACAGATTTTTTGAAGCATACAGCTTTCTACAGGCATGGTAAGCCTTATCTAGTTTGAGTCTCCTGTGTTCAAGAGCCATTGTTTCGCTGAGGTCCTCTGAGAACCATTCCCCAAGGTACTTTACACTTTTGACTCTCTTGATGTAGATATTATCACTGACTCTCATCTTTCCAGGGGCATCTTTGATGTTAGTAACAAACTCGGTCTTTCCTATGTTGATCAAAAGACCCGTTTTAGCCGCTATTGAGTGCAGTGTTTGGAGCTGAGTAGTAGCCTCCTGTATGTCATTTGCCAATAAAGTCAGATCGTCTGCAAAGGCTAGGCATGGTATCCTCAGGTTGTCTGCTTTAATCCCCATCCGTAATCCAGTGTTCTCTGGAAGGAATCTCATCCACTCTCTAATTATCTTTTCCAGAACGCAGTTAAATAATATACATGAGATGCCATCTCCTTGTCTCACCCCTGTTTTAATGGCGAAACTCTCCGAGAGTTGTCCTCTAAACTTTACTCTGGCTGTGGTATTGTGCAAGGTTGCTTGCACCAGCCTTTTAAGTAAGAGAAAATATAAAATAATAAGATACTGTACAGAGCTAAGAGAAATCACGCATGTTGTAATCTTCATATTTCTTGCTTTTTTCTGTTTTTTCTCATTATACAGTTTTTGCCATCACTTTTCTTGTTTGTTTCGTTTATCTGGCTTTCAGTTGAGAGACAAACAATCCACAATGGATACCTGCCCTAATAACAGGGGGAAAAAATTAAAATACACTTAATTCGTTTTCATTAGAAATATAAAGAATGTTGCAATATTCATTATTTTCGGGCTGCTAGCCCTTGATGGATTCAAATTACTCTACTTTAAGCTATAAGGATGATTTTGTACAATTCGGAGAGAATGTGTCAAAATCGCAAGTAACATAGTAGACTCCCTATCTGTTTTTTTTTACTAAGTATTATCTTAAATAATTATAAAGAGTTTGGAAATTTATTGTACATCTCCCTTGGTAAATTTTACCAATTTCTAACTCCTCTTTCTATAAATGAATATTTGCCCCAATTTGTACTCTTGAATTCCAACTTTATCTTCATATTGTTATCTTTCCTACTTTAAAAAACGCCACTCAAACTTATCAGTCTACTAATGTCATTCCGTCCCATCTCTCCACTGACAGCTCGAAACATACCACTTTGTCGAACAGCTCGTCTCTTTTCTCCCAAGTCTTCCCAGCGCCAACTTTGCAAGATTTTCGTAACGCCATTGTTTTCTCGGAAATCACCCAGAACAAATCGAGCTGCTTTTGTTTGGAATTTTTCCATTTCTCGAATCAAGTAATCCTGGTGAGGGTCCCATACACTTGAACAATACCCTAGTGGGATCTTACCAGAGATTTATATGTTCTCTCATTTTCAGGGTATTTACAGGGGTTAGACAAGGTTGTAATCTTTCACTTTTGTTGTACCGGTACATGGATCATCTGCTGAAAGGTATAAAGTGGCAGGGAGGGATTCAGTTAGGTGGAAATGTAGCTATCAGTATGGCCTATCCTGACGACTTGGTCTTAATGGCAGATTGTGCCTAAAGCCTGCAGTCTAATATCTTGAAACTTGAAATTAGGTGCAATGAGTATGGTATTAAAATTTGCTTTTCGAAGACTAAATTGATGTCAGTAGGTAAGAAATTGGTTAGATTGGTGATACAAGGCTGGAACAGGTACACAATTTCAAGTATTTAGGTTGTGTGTTCTCCCAGGATGAGATTGAATCAAGGAGTAGCCAAGCTAATGAAGTGAACTCGCAGCTGCGATCAACAGTATTCTGTAAGACGGGTCAAGTCCAGGGCGAAATTATCTTTACATCGGTCTGTTTTCAGACCAAATTTGCTTTATGGGAGCAAAAGCTGGGTGGACTCAGGATACCTTATACATAAGTTAAAAGTAAGAGACATGAAAGTAGCGAGAATGATTGCTGGTAAAAACTGGTGAGAACAATGGCAGGAGGGTACTCGGAATGAGGGGATAAAGGCTAAGTTACGAATGCACTCAATGGATGAAGCTGTGTGCATAAACCAGCTTCGGCGGTGGGGTCATTTGAGGTGAATGGAGGAGGATACGTTACCTAGGATGATAATGGACTGTTATGGCGGGTAAGAGAAGTAGAGGGAGACCAAGCCAACGAAGGTTAGAATCAGTTTATCATGATTTAAAGATAAGAGGTACACAACTAAATGAGGCCACACACTAATTGCAAAAGTAGAGGATCGAGGCGATATTTAGTAAATTAACAGAGGCTTACAGACTGAACGCTGAAACGCATAACGGTCTATAATGATGTATGTATGTATGTCACAGCCTTACTACAACCCCTAAAAACCCCGTCATAACCATTTGCAAGGATCTGCTCCCTTTATTTACAATACCGTTTAAGTTATTACCCCAATGAAGATCTTACCGAGCTCGATAGTTGCAGTCGCTTAAGTGCGGGCAGTATCTAGTATTCGGGAGATAGTAGGTTCGAACCCCACTGTCGGCAGCCCTGAAAATGGTTTTCCGTGGTTTCCCATTTTCACACCAGGCAAATGCTGGGGCTGTACCTTAATTAAGGCCACGGCCGCCTCCTTCCCACTCCTAACCCTTTCCTGTCCCATCGTCGCCGTAAGACCTATCTGTGTCGGTGTGACGTAAAACAACTAGCAAAAAAAATGAAGATCTTTCCTGCCGGGCGAGTTGGCCGTGAGGTTAGGAGCGCGCAGCTGTGAGCTCGAATTCGTCAGATAGTGGGTTCGAACCCCACTGTCGGCAGCCCTGAAGATGGTTTTCCGTGGTTTCCCATTTTCACACCAGGCAAATGCCTTTCCTGTCCCACCGTCGCCATAAGACCTTGCGACGTAAACAACAAATAAAAAGGAAACTTTCCTTATATTAACACCTAGGTACTTACAGTGATCCCCATAAGGAACTTTCATCTCATCAACACAGTAATTAAACCCGAGAGGACTTTTCTAATTAGTGAAACTCACAACCTGACTTTTAACCACGTTTAACAACATACCATTGCCTGGTGTCCATCTCACAACATTGTCGAGGTCTCTTTGCAGTTGCTCACAATCTTGTAGCTTATTGACAACTCTATAGTATATAGTATAACATAATCAGCAAAAAAAGCCCTACCTCTGATTCCAGCTCATTACTCATATCATGTATATGTAAGAAAATATAAAGGACCAATAATACTACCTTGAGAAATTCCCCCTTAGGTTACAGGATTAACCTTTCATAAACCCGAACTGCTTTCTGTCCAACAGTTATTAATTTCGTAATTTAGTCTAATATAATCAGAAATGAAGCTTTCCCAAAGCTTACATGTAACACATGTCAAACTGCCCCACCCCCCACCCCTCCCCACTCTCGGCACTACAGGCCTGAAGGGCCTTGGCCTACCAAGCGACAGCTGCTTAGGCCGAAGGCCTGCAGATTACGAGGTGCCGTGTGGCAGCACGACGAATATTCTCAGCCGTAATTCTTGGCTTCCTGGACCGGACCCGCTATCTCACCGTCAGTTAGCTCTTCAATTCTAATCACGTAGGCTGAGTGAACCTCGAAGCAGCCCCCAGATCTAGATAAAAGTCCCTGTCCTGGCCGGGAATCGAACCCGGGGTCTCCGGGTAAGAGGCAGGCATGGTACCCCTACATTCCGGGCCCGGCACACGTGTCAAACTGACAGGCCTGTAATTTGCAGTTTTATGTTTATCACTCTTTCCTTTATAGACAGGGGCTACTATAGCAACTCTCCGAGTCGAACTCATTTGGAAATATTAACAGAGACATTTGTGTTCGTTAATTGATATCTCTCTAGAAAGATTCCGATATTTTGTTTCTTGACGCGAATGAAGTTTCAGAGGTTTCCTATTTCCGTTCGACAGAACGTCTAAACATAGAACACACTGAGACTCGAGGGACGTCGGCACGTGAAGGCACGAATTAATATTGAAGAGACTCATCACAATATTTCCTTCTATTTTACCTTAACTGCCTTCAAACTTAAATAAGTGGCTGGACCAGAAGAAGCATTTCCCAACTGATTATTGGTATCACCTGATTTATCTTGATGGCACCAAGCCGATAAGTAAACAAGTGATATTTTTCTTTCTTTCTTCTTTTTTATCTGTTTACCCTCCAGGGTCGGTTTTTACCTCGGACTCAGCGAGGGATTCCACCTCTACCGCCTCAAGGGCAGTGTCCTGGAGCGTGAGACATTGGGCTGGGGATACAACGGGGGAGGATGCCCAGTACATCGTCCAGGCAGCATATCCTGGTATGCTTATCAGGGGCCTTGGCGGGGGATGGGAAGATTAGAAGGGATAGACAATAAAGAAGGAAGGAAGCGGCCGTGGCCTTAAGTTTGGTACCATCCCAGCATTTGCCTGGAGGAGAAGTGGGAAACCACTTCCAGGATGGCTGAGGTGGAAATCGAACCTACCTCTACTCAGTTGACCTCCCGAGGCTGAGTGGACCCCGTTCCAGCCCTCGTACCACTTTTCAAATTTCGTGGCAGAGCCGGGAATCGAACGTGGGCCTCAAGCGGTGTCATCTAATCACACTAACCACTACACCACAGATAAATGATATTTTACCTATACAAAACGTACATAATAAAAATATTCTTTCCTTCTTTCTTTCTTTCTTTCTTTCTTTCTTTCTTTCTTTCTTTCTTTCTTTCTTTCTTAATCTGTTTACCCTCCAGGGTAATTTTTCCCTCGTACTCAGCGAGGGATCCCACCTCTACCTCCTCAAGGGCAGTGTCGTGGAGCTTCAGACTCTGGGTCGTGGGATACAACTGGGGAGAATGACCCGTACCCCGCCCAGGCGGCCTCACCTGCTATGCTGAACAAGGGCCTTGGTGGGGTATGGGAAGATTGGAAGGGAGAGACAAGGAAGAGGGAAGGAAGCGGCCTTGGCCTTAAGTTAGGTACCACTCCGGCATTTGCCTGGAGGAGAAGTGGGAAACCACGGAAAACCATTTCCAGGATGGCTGAGGTGGGAATCGAATCCACCTCTACTAAGATGACCTTCCGAGGCTGAGTGGACCCCGTTCCAACCCTCGTACCACTTTTCAAATTTCGTGGCAGAGCCGGGAATCGAACCCGGGCCTCCGGGGGTGGCAGCTAATCACACTAACCACTACCCCACAGAGGTGGATAAAAACATGTTTATTGTGTTTATTTATTGACTGAAATGTGTGAATTGTCAGGAGCAAGGATACCGTTAAGAACAACGGCGTCGTGCGTTCTCCTTACTTTCAGATTACTATTCAAAACCTTGGAATTACTTCCTTAAAATATTCCTAACGATAATAAATGCAAACTCTCAAAATTAGTTTCGCAGACACGACTTTGTGAACCATTGGTTTAAACCTTTGTTAGTAGACGCCAGATGAATATTTACTGCAAAACTCTGGTGAAATTCTGCATAAATTTCAAGTCCAAATATCTGGCCTAACTTCGCTGATCATCCGTAGTTATTTTGTGTTCTTGTATTAGTCTTCTTTTTCTTCTTCTCCTTCTACTTCTTCTTATTTATCTGTTTACCCTCCAGGGTCGGTTTTTCCCTCGAACTCAGCGATGGATCCTACCTTTAACTCTCAAGGGCAGTGTCCTGGAGCTTCAGACTCGGGGTCGGGGAATAAGTGGGGAGGATTACCAGTACCTCGCTCAGGCGGCCTCACCTGCTATGCTGAACAGGGGCCTTGCGGGGGTATGGATAGACAAGGAAGGGGGAGGGAAGCATCCGTGGCTTTAAGTTACGGACTGGTACCCTCCAGGCATTTGCCTGGGAAACCACGGAAAACCACTTGCAGGATGGCTGAGGTGGGAATCGAACTCACCTCTACTCAGTTGACCTCACGAGGCTGAGTGGACCCCGTTCCAGCCCTCGAACCACTTTTCAAATTTGGTGGCAGAGAGATAAATCGAACCCGGGCCTCTGGGAGTGGCAGCTAATCACACCAATCAGTACACCGCAGAGGCGGACATTGTATTCTTCAAGTGAAGAAGAAATCATTCCGGGAACGACATTTGAAATAATTGTATTCCGCGCTAAAATTGATTCGCATGTCCTTGGGTGTCATTACCATTTGTTAAGTTTTAAATATATAGTATAATATAATGAGTGAAGTAATCGTGGTTATCTCGTCTGTACTTTGCGGTGGTGGATAATAAGAAGACGAAGAAGACGAAGAAGACGAAGAAGAATAACGAGATCAAAATCTACTGGGACTGAATAAGACGACTACCCACAACAGACCAGATATAGTGGCGTAAAGCGCAGGAATCAAAACGAATCGCTCTGGTCGACATACACTGAATAAAATGGAAATTGTAGCACCCAGAAGGAGTGGTGCTACAATGCTGCAATTGAACATGCAGGACGAGTGTTCGGTTGTGATTCGATGATTACACTTTCAGGTCCCTCTGACCGCAAGTTTGGACAACAATCAATACAGGATGTGCCCACCACTAGCTGCAATACATTGATGAACTCGTCGAGGCATGGAACCAATAAGGCCCTGGATCGCTTCCTGAGGGATTGTGGCCCATGCTTGCTGCACTGCACGGGTCAGTTGTTCCAGAGTTGTGAGTGGCTCAGGACGGTTGGCCAGTTGTCGACCCATCATGTCCCACTCATGCTCAATAGGACTGAGGTACGGGAATCTGGAGGGCCATTCTAAGGTTGTGATGTCGTGGAGAGCTTCTCTAGAGATGCGTGCAATGTGAACCCGGGCAATGTCCTGCTGAAACATCCCATTACCAATGTTCGCCATCATAGGGACAACCACTGGATTGAGTACCCTATCAACGTACTGTCGAGCAGTCATAGTGCCCTCAACAAGCGCTAATTGTGATTTCACATTAAAGCCAATAACTCCCCAGATCATAATGCTTGGTGTTGGCCCTGTGTGCCTCTCGATAATAAGATCTGGGCGGCCCCTCTCCCCGGTACGTCGGCGCACACGATTCCGGCGATCACTGCGGGCAAGATAGAAGCGCGATTCATCACTAAAGACGACCCTATGCTATTCGTCGACCCACGTCGATCTTTCTCGACACCAGGCCAGCCTTACACGTCGCTGTTGTGGGGTCAATGGAACACCTGCAGAGACACGGGCTCGTAAGCCAGCTGCACGCAGGCGATTACCAACTGTTTGTTGTGTAACGTGGGTTGCCACAGCTGCTCGAATTTTCGCTGCTGTTGCATGGGGTTCCATCCGGGCCATCCGAATATTGCGGCGATCCTCTCTCACAGTTGTCTGTCGCGCTTGGCCTGTGCAGGTCTACGAGTGTGGGTACCTTCATTTGACCACTGCTGCCATACACGTTGTACCGTAAATGCCTGTCGGCCAACACGTGCAGCGACAGTCCTTAGCGATAATCCAGCCTCACACAGCCCAATTATCCGAGCCCTCTCAAAGGGCGACAATTGTTGATAGCGTGCTCTTCTCTGTCATCGAGGCATGTTTGACGGGGAACACTTCAATGCACAGACTGCAAGTCAACTACTCTACACCAGAGTCCGTATACTGGAGCTGATTCCTCCGCGACCAATCACGTGAGGAGACCTGTAGCAACAATCCAATGGATCTGAAACTTCGATCGTTTACATACCTACATGACATCGTTCCGTGTCTTGAAAATCAACAAAAACGACACACGTCGGCATAGGAATAAAGAACACAACGAACATTGTTCTGATGGACTGCGTATTCATGTGTGGCTGGGAGGCGTAACCAGTCTCAAGGGAAGTAATGGATAGGAAGAACTTTGTGAGATACGAGGTTTTCATTCTAGGCCATCGATATGACTTTCATCCATTATATCGAATAACTGGATGACGAATTCCTAACATGAATTTTTCCGAAGTATAGAAGAGAAACGTGCACTTTTCATTTACCTGTTCTTTTGTTTCTAAGTTTTACAGATTCAATCACGTATTCTGAAGACAAATGTTGCTTATTGGTGCTGGTTATTCTATGACGCTTGACAAAAATGGCTTTTGCGAAGCGATTGTTCTAACTAGATCGAAGATTCCGAAAATTCCTTTTAATGCCAGGTTGTTGCTGTACTGATTCGGTGAAGGTTTGGACTGATAGAACGATGCTGGCTTTACCAAACCGGAATTATGTCTGCAGATGGAAGGAAGACACGCTACTTCCCTTCAACTTTCCTAATACTCTTGGTCTTGCTATTTAATCGTACACATAGGAGTATAACATTGTTGTGGACGAAGGTTTTGATTGGATGACACATTCCGTTAATGATCTTTACTGAATGGTTGGTACCATATGCACATCGGAGTATAGCATTGTTGTGGACCAAGGTTTTGATTGGATGACACATTCCGTTAAAAATCTTTACTGAATGGTTGGTACCATATGCACATCGGAGTATAACATTGTTGTGGACCAAGGTTTTGATTGGATGACACATTCCGTTAAAAATCTTTACTGAATGGTTGGTACCATATGCACATCGGAGTATAACATTGTTGTGGACCAAGGTTTTGATTGGATGACACATTCCGTTAATGATCTTTACTGAATGGTTGGTACCATATGGGTGAGTTAATTATGTTCGACATCACTTTTGGTAGTTCGGTTGGTCTGATTGGATGGCTCAGATTTACGTTAAACATGGATTTAGTGGTATAGGCCTATACATATATATGAAGGGGAAATGCATCGCCTTCCTTCAAAATTTGTACGTTTCTAGGATTTGCTGATAAGATCAAAAAGTCCGGGCCTAATTTTAGCCAGTGAGCACTGCTGAATGGATTACTTATTTCCAGCGTGCTACTCACCGATGTACGAAAGAATAGCATAATATTTCCCTCCCGGTTAATTTCCTATTTATGTGACACTAGTTACATTCTTCAGAACTTGACTTTTGCCAGTGCATACGTTAGAGCGTGACAGCTTGCTTGCGTTAGAAATGGCATAGCTGTGCTATACATAGAAATGAAAGCATGTTATCGAGTGAGAAGTACAATACAATTAAATATAAACATTCCTCTGTTGGTGCATCCCATTAACTTCCCACACGGTCGCTGTAAACTTCCCGAAATGCTATCCATCACTGCTTGGTTATCTTATTCATGGGATACTCAGCATTATTTCCTTAACATGCCCGACATGTGAGGGAGTTTACATGTTAAATTAAAGATCCTTATCCTTTATTATACTCACATGAGGCATTTGAATTTATTTTAAACAATTCAATGAACCATTGTGAAGCTTCAACCAATAAAAGATATTTATAAACCTCTCAACGTCTGTAGTACAGTACATGCATACACAGAAGTACAGGCCCAAATGAAACTTGACACTCTAGTGGATTCCATATTCGAAGCTAAATATCTAGCCTACAACAAATGAGTAGCCTATAAGTAATTAAACAAAACTTTTCAGAACAATGAATTCAATTTTTAACTTCATTCCAACTTTCCAGTTTATATAAGCTAATTTTAACTAATTGATTGATGAAAATATATATCCTACTCATTGGCTGAATGGTCAGCTTTGAGGCCTTCGGTGCAGAGGGTCCCGGGTTCGATTCCTGGCCGGGTCGGGGATTTTAATCGCCTCTGATTAATTCTTCTGGCCCGGGGACTGGGAGTTTGTGTTTGTGCCAACACTTTCCTCTTCATATTCAGACAACACACTACACGAAGAACCAGCAAAGAAACACGCAATAGTGATGACATCCATTCATAGAAGGTTGGCGTCAGGGAGGACATCCGGCCGTAAAACAAGACAAATCCACATGTGAGACACAATTCTCACCCGCGACCGCACAGATGTGGGAAAAAGCGGTAGAAAAATAAGAAGATTGATGGAAATATATGTTATTAGCGTAAGTGAAAAGGAACCATAAATACAGTATAGTGTAGGAGTGCGTAAATACGTTACGTAAACATACATGCCTACAGTACGTTACGGCAAGGTTCATTTACAGATATGCATAGGAAAGGGAACGTACAAAAATTGTTTTATTTCTATTTGCTTTACGTCGCACCAACACAGATAGGTCTTATGGCGACGATGGGACAGGAAAGTCCTAGGAATGGGAAGGAAGCGGCCGTGGCCATAATTAAGGTACAGCCCCAGCATTTGCCTGATGTGAAAATTGGAAACCAAGGAAAACCCTCTTCAGGGCTGCCGACAGTGGGGTTAGAACCCACTATCTCCCGGATGCGACCTCACAGCTGCGCGCCCGTAACCGCACGGCCAATTCGCCCGTTAAAAATTGTTCTGATGGACTACGTAACTTATCTATATATGGCTGGGAGGGAAACCACGGAAAATCACCTTCAGGGTTGCCGACAGTGGGGTTAGAACCCACTATCTCCCGGATGCGAGATCACAGCTGCGCGCCCTTAACCGCGAGGCCAATTCGCCCGTTAACAAATTGTTCTGATGGACTACATATCTATATATGGCTGGGAGGCGTGACTAGTCTTAAGGAGAATAATGGATAAGGAGGGCTTTATGTGATACGAGGTTTGTTTCTTCACCAAAAAAAGCTTTCTTTTTCAGGGTGTTTCTAAATGTATTTATTCAGAAATTAGTTTAAACGTACTCGAGATCCTACTGTGACAATTAATAACCGAGTCAAAACTTAAATGAAATAGCTTCAAATATTACAATAATATTTAATTTGTTCAAAGGGTAATAGTAAATGTAATCATGAACTAAGTGTCACTTAAGCGTTATCTCTCCTTCCGTAGAATTATCTTCCTCGCTGTGGGATATTTTATTTGACAATGATTCGAGGGGACAATGAGTATTTATTTTTACAAGTTCCTTTACGTCCTACCGACACAGGTCTTATGGCGACGTCGGGATATGATATGAAATGAAAGAGCTAGGGGTGGGAAGAAATCGGTCGTGGCCTTAATTGAGATACAGTTCCAGCATTTGCTTGCTGTGAAAATGAGAACTACGGGAAACTATCTTCAGGTTTGCCGACAGTGTGGTTCGAACCCGTTATCTCCCGAATGCAAGTTCACAGCTACGTACTTCACGGCCAACTCGCTCGGTATAAATAGTTTAGTGGAATACCTGAGTTTCCGAATTCTTCAGATTTTCATTCAGGAAGTGAACGTTAAACTCCACCGTACCATTTACGTCATCTTCAAACATCTCGTAGTTTACGTAATGGAAAGGTACAAACAAGTAACAAATCAAGTCATGTTATTGAAATAGGGAGGAACATGGAAACATGGATAAACACAGTGACAGGTGAGTGGAGAAAAAGAGAGTAAATGAAAATAGGAGAAGAAACAGGAAAACATAAAAGGATTTTTCCTTCTTCCTGGCCAACGGCTGTAGCCGTGTTGAAACACCGGATCCCGTGAGATCTCCGAAGTTAAGCAACATTGGGCGTGGTCAGGAGTTGGATGGGTTGCCACGCGCTGTTGATGGGGGGGGGGGGGGGTAAGGGAGTGGAGTGGAGGAGCGGAAAGGAACTGGGCACCCTACCGCACCTTAACTCCGGCTCAGGAACACCTCTGCGGAGGTTCGGACCTGCCTTCGGGCAGAATAACCCTTACCTTACCTTCTTCCTGTGACCTACCTGGTCGCGCAAACGTTGCTAGTCACCATGCCATACGCTCTTTGATCTTGTGGCAGGTCAGAGAACTACTGGGTATTCGGGGTGTTACCCATTTTGCGAAGACAGTTAGCAATCACTTCTTTCTGAATCTAACTCCACGACAACCCTCGATAATTATTTGTAATTTTGACACTTTTCATCTCTTAATGTGACCGAAATATTGAATTTCCGACATTTTGGTACTTTTAATCACTTTCGTCCAGTTTTTGCTCTTTTAGAGATGTATACGATATTGCTTACATGTGTCTTCTTCTGTAAGTTTCTTTTGTTTCTTTACAATTTGAATAATTCTTCAGATTGGAGAACAATTGCGCACAACAATGAATCAGGGGCAACTTGAGAAACCAGACATTCTAGAGAGCCCCACATAATCCATTTGTCCCTAGATTACTACCGGGCGAGTTGGCTGTGCGGTTAGGGGCGCGAGGCTGCATCCGGGAGATAGTGGGTTCGAATTCCACTGTCGGCAGTCCTGAAGATGGTTTTCCGTGGTTTCCCATTTTCACACCAGGCAAATGAAGGGGCTGTACGTTAATTAAGGCCACGGCCGCTTCCTTCCAACTCCTAGCCTTTTCCTATCCTATTGTCGCCATACGACCTATCTGTGTCGGTGCGACGTAAAGCCACTAAGCAAAAAGATCTCATACTCAGTACTGACTCCTTGAATATTTTATGTAAACACCGGTCCAAAAGGTTTTCTTCCGTCAAAAGAAAATTGTTACAATCATTCTTCTGAAATGTTATGCTTTTTTTTGCTGAATCTTGATAAGAATATCTACTGAAGGTGTTAAGTTTCCTTTAATGACATATGTCGTCTGGCTCTTAATGAGCCCATGTATTATGCTTCACGGAACTTCATTGATGAATGACTGCAAAACAAGGGCGTTTGCGGCTGAGGTCATTTGCCTTTGGGCAATAAATTATACAAGCAGATATCCCACAAATTCGCATATCTCCTATTGTTAACCAGAGCTGAAAACGAAGTTCAAAGTCAGTCAGGAAGAACAGAGGAGTACTGTGAATTATAAGTTGCCTGTCCGATTAAAAGAGGCGACGTAATGGCCGAGTAAATAAAATGAAGTAATCGTAGCCATTAGAAAGTGTATGCATGAAGTGAAATGGCAAACTCTGAATGGGTTGAGTACGGATTATAACTTATTTTGTTCCTAGTTGCTTGTCTTTATAAATGTGTTTTACAGCATCGCATTAGCTTACAGTAAGTAGCTAGATAAGAAACGGTTAGGAGTGGGAAGGAAGTGGCCGTGGCTTTAATCAAGGTACAGCCCCAGCATTTACCAAGTGTGAAAATGGAAAAATACGGAAATTCATCTTCAGGGCTGCCGACATTGGGGTTTGAACCAACTATCTTCCGGATGTAAGCTTACAACCGTGCTTCCCTAACCCCACGGCCAAGATGCCCCGGGTAACAAGAAAAAAACAAATATAGTATAGGCCCTACCCGGTTTTTGCGATAGAGCGGGTGGGGTTGGGGGAGTTTATACATCAACACTGAGGGGAAAAAAGCTACAAAATGGCAAGTTTTTATGAGGTCTGAGCTAATTTTGACACAGGTATAGGTTGTCAGTTTACCAAAGTAAATAATAATAGATTTCTGAATTTTGGTTCAATACCATATTACAAAAATTTCACAAAAGGAACAATATTACACATGTACAGTATTGCAGTTAAATAGACCTATGGCATAAATATCTTCTTCTTCTTCTTCTTAATCTGTTTACCCTCCAGGGTCGGATTTCCCCTCGGAACCAGCGAGGTATCCCACCTCTACTGGCTCAAGGGCAGTGTCCTGGAGCTTCAGGCTTTGAGTCGGGGGATACAATTGGGGAGGATGACCAGTACCTCGCCCAGGCGGCCTCACCTGCTATGCTGAACAGGGGCCTTGTGGATGGATGGGAAGATTGGATGGGACAGGCAAGGAAGAGGGAAGGAAGCGGCCGTGGCCTTAAGTTAGGTACCATCCCGGCATTTGCCTGGAGGAAAAGTGGAAACCACGGAAAACCACTTCTAGGATGGCTGAGGTGGGAATCGAACCCACCTCTACTCAGTTGACCTTCCGAGGCTGAGTGGACCCCGTTCCACCCCTCGTACCACTTTTCAAATTTCGTGGCAGAGCCGGGAATCGAACCCGGACCTCTGGGGGTGGCTACTAATCACACTAACCACTACACCACAGAGGCGGACACAGCATAAATACACAATTAAAATTATTTATTATTTGACTACACACTAAGAAACTAACAGGCACTAAAGGGACTGCCATTACTACTAGATGTTTTCATTCCTCGCGTGAATTGAGAAACGGGCCTCGTAGACGACGCCGTCTCTCAGGCCAAGAGATTTGTATCGGATTAGGAGATGTACTCATAAGGTTAGAGGGTTGGCGGCCGTGGCCAATACTAGAAACTGACCCGGCATTCGTTTTAGTGCAGGAGAACGGAAAACCACGGAAAGCATTCTCAGGACAGCCGACGGTGGGCACCCCTCCCCTGTTCGGCTGGCCGGTCGGAGTGCAGATCTATAGGACCACGAACCAGCCGTGGCCACTTATGGGCCAAAATCTACTCTGAATCCTCCGACCGGAGACTGCCGGACTGATGAATGCACGTGGCAAGTGGGTAAATCATACCTCTGTGCCCGTGTCCTTGGAAAAAAGTATACAGCTGCTACCCCTCCCCACAGCACATGCAAAGTCTCCATTACTTGTGAAGCGGTATACAAGTCGCTTAGCTGCGACGAACGACATTTTTTGCGAATTTTCCCTAATAATTTTTTTAATACTTAGAGATAATAAAGGAAATAATTACCTGATGAAACAACAGTGCTTGTAGAAATTCCTTTTCTTAATAATTTCCATAATTCCTAGTTTAACCGGCTAAAGTGGAATAAAAATATAAAGTTTTCTCCACGAAGTTGGGAGGTGAGGGTGGGCACTGTATTCTTTGTTTAACAGCTGATATAGCCTACACTCATTTGCAAAAGACAAATGCTCACCAATAAAGAATTGCATGATTACAACGATAATTGCCACATCGTATCGTCATAGACTGTCATGTGTCCCATTTGCGTTTAATGCTGTTTACTTGCAAGGAAGTGCCACTAAGAGGTGTACATGCTTCTCTCTCATTCATAAATCCAAGGCACCGAATGACAGTTTGAATAATAATGTTATTTGCTTTACGTCCCACCAACTACTTTTACGGTTTTCGGAGACGCCGAGTTGCCGGAATTTAGTCCCGCAGGGGTTCTTTTACGTGCCAGTAAATCTACCGACACGAGGCTGTCGTATTTAAGCACCTTCAAATACCACCGGACTGAGCCAGGATTGAACCTGCCAAGTTGGGGTCAGAAGGCCAGCGCCTCAACCGTCTGAGCCACTCAGCCCGGCAATGACAGTTTGAATGACGCGCAGGTCGCCTACGGGAGTCAAATCAAAAGATCTGCACCTGGCGAGTTGAACCCGTCCTGGGATCTCCCAGCACTAAAAGCCATACGCCATTTCATTTCATTGCAACAGTTTTGAACAAAGTGAGCCACGGAGAGAGAATACTCAGCATGTACCGACGGCACATCCGACAATTCTTTCATCAAATAAATGAGTCTGAGTGAAGCTGCATCGTCGGACTGAGAGAGTAAGGTCGGACGCTTCGGCGCATTGCACACTACTTGAACTGTTCTGATTGCACTGTGCATCGGTATTGGACGCAGTGGAAAAGTGAAGGTCCAACATACGTCAAGGAGACTCGAGTCGATCCGTTTGATGACCTACAGGCAAGATACTCGTAGTTTCATCGTACGACGGGTTGTAAGCACTCTACGGGTGTCGCTGCTCAGCATCCAGAGACATGGTACGGCGGCTGGGGATACGACTGTGCCGACTAGTACCACATATACGAGATTTGTCGTCGCGACATCCCGTACAATGTCTATCAGTACGGCCTGACCATCGCTGAGTGCACTTGACCTTCTGCTGGAAATGGATAGCAAGATAGCTTGCGGACTGACAGTGAGTGGTGTTCAGCGATGAATCACGGTTCTCTTTTGATACATACGTTCACCGAATTTGAGTTTGGAGACTTCCTGGCCGGTACAGAGATCCCGTTTCATTGTGGGGTGACACACTGCCCCATCAAGAGGTGACATGGTGTTGGGTGCCATTTCCTAAGACTCTGCTCCCCACTCGTGGCGATTGAAGGGACTTTGACGGCGTGGCAGCACATCGAGGGATTCTGCAACCGTGTGTGCTTCCTTTCCTGGTGCAGCTCGACAACCCCATTTTCCATCAAGATAATGTTTGGCCTCACACATCATAGGTATCTCTGGCGTGCCTTCATGATGTCAACACGCTTCCTTGGCCAGCAAGGTCTCCAGACCTCTCTTCAATCGAGAATGTTTCGGATTGTACTGGACGGCAACATCGATCAGCGGCAACTACGGCTGGTTTGGAGGGACAGTTGAACCAGCTGTGGCAGGGTCTTCCTCAGCAGAGAAAGAATAAAGTGCTTTTAAATTCTTTAAAATATCTATGATCGTCCCCAAAAGGATCAATTTATCGTGATACTTGTTCCCCATCTCAGTAACATAATCTGCCAGTGGTTGGTACAATGATGTGTTTATGATAATTAGGTCTACGCTTTGGGTTTGGAATCCTCTCAACAATTTATTGTCGGTCATAATAGTATGCCATAGCATCGAAAAATTTTCGTGGAAAGGAATTTTCTAACCAATCTACTGACGTTAGTCACTCACATTTAAATACCTTTCAGTGTAAAAGACATCTACTGGCATTTGATCTCGCAACCCTCAACACAGAAGATGAGCTTCTATGCAATAAGTATACAGTCGGGCTATTTCTACTAATCCTAATGCCTTTCCTTGATTTTAGTATGCAAAGTGTGTTCTCCTCTCACAATATTAAAACACGGCACTCAATATGCTATATAAACAAGTGAGTCATAAAATCAGGAGATTCTAATAGTTATACGGCCTCGTGGATTGAATACCTCCTTATTAATGTCTGATGCAAGTTGTCATTCCAAACCACTCTCCAGCTGAAAAATACACTGGATGGCAGGATCGTGAGTGACTATCTAATTACAATCTCTGAAGGCAATAGTAAATTCGAAAAGAAGTACTTTAATTCCACATTATACTGAACTTCATGTGTGTATTTTTTTTTTCAAAATAATGTGAACAGTGGAACGACACGATACTGTAGTAAGGGTACTCAACTTTTACCAACATACAAACATACCATTAGAAATATTTTTCTAGTGTATGTAAAATAGTTATTTAGATACTTAATAGATGGTCAACCTACGTTTTTTAAACAGTCAATTTGACGGTCTTAATTCTTTTCATATGAATATGATCACATCAATATTAGCCGGGCTGACTGGTTCGGGTGGTTGAGGCGCTGGCCTTCTGATCCGAACTTGGCAGGTTCGATCCTGGCTCAGTCCGGTGTATTTGAAGGTGCTCAATACGTCAGACCCGTGTCGGTAGACTTACTGGCACGTAAAAGTACTCCATCCAGTCTAAATTAAGGCACCTCGGCGTCTTTGAAAACCTTAAAAGTAGTTTGTGGGACTTAAAGCCATTAACATTATTATTTACGTGAATATTATACTGTTTATAATTAAATTACAAAGAAAAACTCTTCACTTATTGGTGTTATAATCACTTCTACGTATTTATAAATACATATTTTTCATTGAATGATCAACTGTAATTTTCAGTACCTGTGGGTCATTTGTGTTTGGTGAAAATACCTTTCACTGTGACTTCAGGTTTGCAAAATAGAGCAGTTAATAAAACTTTATGGTTTTTGACTGTTCCTTCTTCTTCGCTAGGGGCTTTACGTCGCACCGACACAGATAGGTCTTATGGCGACGATGGGATAGGAAAGGCCTAGGAGTTGGAAGGAAGCGACAGTGGCCTTAATTAAGGTACAGCCCCAGCATTTTCCTGGTGTGAAAATGGGAAACCACGGAAAACCATTTTCAGGGCTGCCGATAGTGGGATTCGAACGTACTATCTCCCGGATGCAAGATCACAGCCGCGCGTTTGACTGTTCCGTTTGAACCAATATTACTTTTAATAATTAATGTTATTTGCTTTGCGTCCCACTAACTACTTCTATGGTTTTCAGAGACGCTGAGGTGCCGGAATTTTGTCCTGCAGGAGTTCTTTTACATGCCAGTTAATCTACCGACACGAGGCTGACGTATTTGAGCACCTTCAAATACCAGCGGACTGAGCCAGGGTCGAACCTGCCAAGTTGGGGTCAGAACGCCAGCGCCTCAACTGTCTAAGCTACTCAGCCCGGCGAATATTACTTTCAAGGATAGACTACCAATATATTAATATTAATGTTATATGTAACTATCACTACCCGTCGATGCTTCATCTCCAATTGTTTTAATTGAGGCATCATTATAGTTGCTCGACTAACTTCTGCTTAACTCCGGGGCAGTCCTTTGTGGTGCTTCTTTTTCACCTTAAGTGACAAAATAAGCTTCTAAAAACAGTTATTTTCTGAATCTAGTAGCAAGCTTCCGTATAAATTATAAACTTGACCTTATACTTTGAACGTAGGCTTAAAAACATTTTCTACAATCTGATCACCACCAAAAGATGTCATCTGGAAACAGCCGTTGTATTGTAGAATGCTATCGACGAAGTGCCCACTTTATCATAACATGTTGCTCCTAATACCCTCTTATAATTATCCCGACTAAGCCATTATTAAATAGGTAGTCATACTCACAGATTAGATACCAGTTTCTTTGCAAGAACGGCGTTTATCTCATTTTGTTATGAATTATTTTACATATGTGATTTTGTGATTGAAATTTTTGTTCAATCCTTTGCAGCCGTTGTAAGTCGAATTTCAAAACGTGAATAAATTGTATTTTACGTATGTATACATGAATATTTCAGTGCAAAAATGAAGTAGCTAGCTTATTTCGGGGCTGAGAAAATTAAAAACTGGTAAATTCCGAATTTATATCACATTTTAACCCTTTAAAATTAAACATTCATAAAACCCTCTCTTAGAACACCTTTAGGCACTTATACGCGCAAATCTTAAAAATGTCATATCTCTAAACTGAATATTTTCGGCTAGGCGTTGATGAGTGATTGAATCAGTTATTCAACACATTGTAAGTTCGAATTTCCTCAAATGAAAACATTCCATTTTAGGCATTTATATGAAAAATGATTTAGTGCAAAAGTTGCTGTAAGTAATTTTATTTCGCGGCCGAGAAAATCGAAGAAAAGGGGCCTAAATTTGAAATATGTACATCTTCATCCGCACCCTTTGTTAAGTGGAGCTTCAGAAATGCAGACATTGTATTTTAGGCATTTATATGCAGAATGTTTTAGTGAAGAAACAAAGTTGTATTTCATTTCGCGGCCGAAAAAAGAGCTAAATTACGAACATGCGAATGTTCAAACCCTTGTAATTCAAATTTTAAAAATACACAAGTTGTATTGCAAGTATTTATATATAATAATAATAGTTTTATTGCAGCCAAATGGCCATGTAAGTAAGAACATTAATTCTAACATTTCCACATAGGTCTCATTCTTCTGAGCAGAATTTAGTCAATGATTTCCCTCTATTAGGACATGTCAAGACGTGGTATCTATCACATTCACGATCGCACAATTTACACATGCATCCGAATTCAGGTTCATGAAATGTTTTGGTTTTGCAAAGCTTATAGTGAAAGCCATGAACAGCCAATCTAATTACAATATGTCTTAATTCATAGTTCGCTTCCATCCATCCCCGCGTTGTCATAGCATCTGTTGCATAGAAATCTAACCAAATGTCTTCTCTTTTCTGCTCCAGTTCCGTAAGTAGTCGATCGTAATTTGTCGTGGATGGTAGTGACATCTTGAAGCGTAGCTCTTCGATCAGGAAAGATTCCCTTGTCAGAACATACACAAGTCGAGATAGTGTATACTTCGAAAGCCCCAGAGCTCTCTTTAAGTATGCGGCTTTGACTTTCTCTATTCGTCGTAGACTATTAATATTTAGGTATTCCCAGACGAGTTGTAGACCATAGGTGATTATAGGCACAACTTTAATATTGAAGAGCTGTATCGCTGCTTTGACTGACATCTTACATAAATCAAGTATTTATATGAAGAGTGTTTTAGTGCAAAAACGAAGTTGTATTTTATTTCGGGCCGAAACGTATAAGAAGATGTTCGGTAACGCAAGGATAGGAAAATGGTGGAATTGAGAATGAAGCGGTCCGCCTCTGTAGTGTAGTGGTTAGTGTGATTAGCTGCCACCCGCGGAGGCCCGGGTTCGATTCCCGGCTCTGCCACCAAATTTGAAAAGTGGTAAGAGGGTTGGAACGGGGTCCACTCAGCCTCGGGAGGTCAACTGAGTAGAGGTGGGTTCGATTCCCAACTCAGCCATCCTGGAAGTGGTTTTCTGTGGTTTCCCACTTCTCCTCCAGGCAAATGCCGGGCTGGTACCTAATTAATGCCACGGCCGCTTCCTTCTCTCTTCCTTGTCTATCCCTTCCAATCTTCCCATACCTCACAAGGCTCCTGTTCAGCATAGCAAGTGAGGCCGCCTGGGAGGGGTACTGGTCATCCTCACCAGTTGTATCCCGACCCAGTGTCTGAAGCTCCAGGACACTTCCCTTGAGGCGGTAGAGGTGGGATCCCTCGCTGAGTCGGAGGGAAAAACTGACCATGTAGGGTAAACAGACAAAGAAGAAGAAGAAGAAGAAGAAGAGAATGAAGCGGCCATGGCGTGAATTAAGGTCCACTCCCAGCATCTGCATGGTATGAGAATAGGAAACAACGGAAAACCATCTTCAGGGCTGCCGACAGCGGAGTTCGAAACTACCATAGGCCTATACTGAAATCAAGCTCACGGTTATGAGACCCTAACCACGTAGTCAACTCGTTCGGTTTTAAATTCTTCATGCCTTATATTCACTCTAAGGCCCGTATTCACCAACGCGAGTAAAATCTTTTATTTTGGTTTAAAGCTATGAAATCCGAGGTAACGGTTAAGACTACATTCGTACTCACCAACAACTTTATCTCGGATAAGTGGTATTCTTCTTCTTCTTCTTTTCCTACCGTTTTTTCCCACACCTGTGTAGTAGCGGGTGCGAACTGCGTCAAAAATGTGGATTTGGCCCTGTTTTACAGCCAGATGCCGTACCTGACGCAACCATATATCACTATTGGGTGTTTCTGTGGTGGTTGGTAGTGTGGTATGTTGTCTGAATATGAAGAAGCGAGTGTTGGGACGGACACAACACCCAGTCCCCGAGCCAGAAGAATTAATCAGAAACGTTTACAATCCCCGATCCAGCCGGGAATCGAACCCGAGGCCCTCTGATTCGAAGGCCAGTCCGCTGACCATTCAGCCAACGAGTCGGACATCTCGGCTAACTGGTCTTATTCGGTTTAAAATTTTGTCTGAGAAAAGTTGGCCGGTAAAACAGAAAATCTAAATAATAGTAGGCTATATCAAGATGGCAGCTCATAGACGGCTAGAATATTTGACTGAAAGTGAAAATCACAGCGACGAGGAATATAACCAAGATTATGCAATAAAATGTTTCAAGATTCAAGATACCCGTCTCCCTTAATCTCGAAAAATCATAGATTAGGGAGAGGGTATTATTTATTGTAATCGTTTCATAATTTTATAATTTGTGATACATGCCGTATACAAAATTAGGAGGAGTAACTTAAATAACTATTGTGAATAGTGTTAATAATTGGTACATGCGATGAATGTTCATATAAAGCAGGTGCATAGAAATTGAACAGAGAAAGAATACTATAAACTGAATGTTGGAGTTCCATTCATATATAGTATTTTGGCAGAAAAAAAACCAAAACATCTATTTATAGTGATATCTTTTCAGATTATCAAAGATAATATTGCCTTTGCAGGCTGTTAAGAAAAGAGAGAAAACGGAAATTCTTACTCGAGAAACATAAAACTAGTAGAACTACTGTAACGAGGTAGTTCCATGCTATCCCTTAAGCCTATGTACATAATGGCTCTAGACTTCAACGGAGTTATATTGTCTAGGTTACCCTAGGCACAATTCGGTTCCTGGCTGACATGTATCACATCCTTTCCTTCCTTCAATTTCCTGCTCCACCTTCCCCTAATAATGTTAAATAATTTTGCAATTCTATCCGGGTGCACCCATTCTCTGTTCAATAACTTTACAATTGTATACAACTGATTTTCGTTCTCAATTTTCTTTACATCCTCATCGTCTATGAGTTTTTCTCGTATTTCCTTTGTCATAGGGCAATCTTTTATAAGGTGTGGCCATCCCATCTCTTCAGAGCATATTAAGCATTTATTTTCATCCCTGTTCCTTCTATATGCCTTATTTTTATGTATCCCCATTAACCACCACATTATACCCCTCATTCTCTTTTTTGTTATAAACTCTACATTTATTCTCATTCTCCCATATATATTACAAAATTCTTCTAATGACCTTTTACTTCTACATTGTGCATCAATATCTTGTTTTTCAATATCCTTAATTCTTAGAACTATTTTTTTTACATATTTTCCACTTCTCTATACATTCTTTTTACCAGCAACATCCCATTCCAATCGTTTCTAAAATATTCCGTACCCCATCCACCCAGTATCCTTGGTTCTGATGTTTCATTTGGTGTTGATATGCTATCTGTAAAATTTCGCCCCCTTCTCGCAACTTCATTCTCAACCAATACTTTATTATCCTTTTAATAATGTCCACTCGCAGACTTATATCTTTGCACATCATTCTCACTCCACAATTAGCTGTACAGCTGGGTAGACCCATAATTATTTTTCCAAATCTACTCGTAATTGTATCAAGTGAGTCAATCCTTTCTTCAACTCCCTAAATTTCCGCTCCGTACAACACTCTAGATTTAACTACTGCATTAAAAACATTTTTATACACTCTGTAGTCTGTGTTGGGCATCTTCTTCTCCAGTATGCTAATGGCTGACAGTGCACTCATGCCTTTTAGCTTTGATCTTTTTATTTGCTCTGACCACTTTCCGTTTCCACTTAAAATCATACCCAAGTATTCTACTTTCTTGACAACTTCTAACCTCGTCTCGCCCATCCACCATTTTTCATTCTTTGATAATTTATGTCCTTTTTTGCACACCTTGGTTTTCTGTACATTGATTTTTAAGTTCCATTCTTGACAGTAATTTACCACCACATTTATACTACCTTGCATACTATTGGGTGTCAAAGTGAGCAGAAGGATGTCGTCAGCAAAAATGAGGCCCGGAATATCCCGGTTCTCAAGACTTGGGTAAACCCCTGCCTCGAAGCCTTTTGATTGAAAGATATCATTTATAAAGAGTAGAAACAGTACTGGTGACAATTTACAACCCTGTTTTAATCCTACATTAGAGAATATTTCTCCTTAGTTTTTATTGCGCACCTTACTTCTGAATATATATTTTCAACCGCTGTTATCACCTTCTCTCATCTTGGCCACGACCGCCCCTCTGCTCACAGAATCAAATGCTTTCTCCAAGTCAATAGTAGTAATGTATACTTTTCCTCCTTTCTTTTTTACATACTTATCTATTATTGTTTTCACTACAAAAATATTATCTGTTGTCCTCATCCTTTCTCTAAAACCTGCTTGCAGCCTCTCCAGAATCAATTCCCCCTCTGCCCACTTCATTATCCTTTTTGCTAACACACCTGTATATATTTTACTTAATGTATCTAGCAACGTTATACCCCTGTAGTTGTTAGGGTTATTTTTATCTCCCATCTTCTTATAGATTGGGCAGATCACTCCCTCTTGCCAAGATTTTGGGAACTCACCTCCTTCAAATATTTTGTTAAATAGTTTCGCCGCAATAAAATGTTCTAGGTGGATAAAAAGAACATGCTACATACTTTGAGGACTACGTTGACACTGATTTTGAAACACGTTTTAGGTTACCTAAAGCTTTGACACTGTCAGTGTTACGCATGATCGAACATAACTTGGAATTCTCAACACATAGGTAGGTCTAAAATGAATTCTCTATTTAAGCTTATACCTTGTACGATAAACGACTGGGTGATTTTGAATGAAGAACTAAGGAATGCTGCCTTGTTTTTTTATTGAAATATACAATGTGTGCGCTATAACTTGTTTTCTTGATCTGCATGGTTTTAACACTTTCTGTCATCAAATTCAATAACAATTATTTCGCTTGGAACGTGATATTAGGCTTCTTGCTTTGTTTCTGGTTAATAGTGGGCATAATTTACTATCAATTATTTTCAAACACCGAATGTAATTTAAAACTTGTTACATTTCGATAGTGGCGACAGCAGGTAGTAATTTGTTTTCCGTGCGTCAGTATCAAAAATTTAAGGTTCAAATTCAGATTGAAACGAAAACTTCGTTTTGGTAAACCGAGATAATAAATTGTATGGTGAATAAAGAAGCGAGCGATATCCGAGATAATGACTTTATCTGAGTTTTGGAAAAAAAGACCGATAATAGTGATTAAAAAAATGAAATGGCGCATGGCTTTTAGTGCCGGGAGTGTCCGAGGACAAGCTCGGCTCGCCAGATGCAGGTCTTTTGATTTGACACCCATAGGCGACCTGCGCGTCGTGATGAAGATGAAATTATGATGAAGACGACACATACACCCAGCCCCCGTGCCAGCGAAATTAACCAATTAAGGTTAAAATTCCCGACCCTGCCGGGAATCGAACCCGGGACCCCTGTGACCAAAGGCCAGCAAGCTAACCATTTAGCCATGGAGCCGGACATAGTGATTATTGGCCTAATAGACAAACAATACTGCAATATCCATGCTATCACTAAAAAGAATTCACGATTCCGGTGAAAACTGGAATACGATTCAATATGTCTCTCATTAGGTCAGATTGCTGGTTATAGAACATTATACCTAACACCAGGCAGGATTCACAGTGATAATGAACTGCGTGAAACTGTGTAACATTCCCGTGAAATGATTGTTCCGCAACATCCCATTTCAGATTGAGGAAGGTACTGGAGCAGCGGCTTTCATCAGCGTCACAGTCGATTACTTTCCAAATTTCCATCACACAGCAAATATGACACTCACTTTCACTGTTTGTAATACGCAGTGGCGGCTCGTGACAAAATTTTCAGGGGGTTCACAGTAAAATTTTTGTTCACGTCTGAAATGTACCAAAGTAGAAAGCAAATCAGTACAAAATAACTTACAACTCTTACAATCGAGGATGCATTTTTCCGAGACTTAAAAACAATAACATTATTATTATTATTATTATTATTATTATTATTATTATTATTATTATTATTATTATTAAAATTACGACTACTACTAAAATGTTTTTTTTATTCCGTACCCTGATGCAGGGCCTGCTAGAGACCAACACTACCGCCCGAAAGCAGATCTGAAAATCCACAGTAAAGCCGTGGCCACTGTTAGCCGAAGGTACTTATCTGGGTAAAAGTAAAATCCACAGTAACTTTGCTACAATGCTGTATTGTAGTGAATATTAAAAGATGCGAACACTATTCTTGGTTTTACATAGCACCAAGTTTACCGAGGTATGACAACAAGCATAAAAATAATGCGTACCGGTACTCAAATTAATGTCATTGGAAACGATTCCGCATCCACAATGTAAAACGAACTTCTTCCCGCCATTACGAACACCTGTACGGAATTATTTACTGGCAAAATCTTCCAGCGATATAAAGCAATATAAATTTCTGGGAGCTGTGGCCAGCAGTAACAGAGGAGGTGGTGGTTTGAGTGTGTTTGAGTGTGGAGAGGCACATACCTTACCGTGCTCCTCGCTTATGGGGATGCTCTGTGCATAAACCATGACGTCATCTGCATGCGCATGCGTATAGTCTTCAGGCTCATAGCACAACGTCCAGAGTGCTTCCTGTATTGTCAGTCGAAACGAACAACTGTCAGTGTAACGGAGCTTCGACATAAGTCGAATGCTTGTGATCGGTTGATGAAACAATTCTGAATTATCCATGAATGCATGAATATGCATTAGAATTGGGTGTTCACGTGCTCATGTGCTCTCGAGAGCCCACCGCCACCGTGTAATAGGCGAACGCAGCGTATGGAGGTAATAGAACGAACCCGTAAACTTGGGAAGAACGAAGATTACTGCAATTTTCCCGGTCACGAATAATTAAAAGCTGGAAATGAAAACTTAACGACCACAAATTCCTTCAAGTATATTACATCAGTAATGTAGTAGAATGCAAACATCGAAGAGGATGTTACCAGTCGGATATTGCTGGACGTAGAGGCGGGAAGCTACAGGAGTTCTGTGAGGTACAGTATAATGGTACCAATCCACCTGAAGAGAAAATTTTATGAAACGATTGTCCTTGTAGCCACACTCTCTGGATCTACTGATAAAACGGAAAATGTTATAGAGCATTCGACCAGTGCAGGCTATTGTAAATAAAAAATGTGTGTGAAAAAATTAATTCCATCCCCCTAGTCCATGGAGTTTGGACAGCCAAAGTAGGGGACTGCCTGTAAGGGTGAAGTAGAGTGGGGACTTCGAGGGCCCTGGGTCCGCTACGGTAGCTGTGAAGGCCCTTCAGGAACTCTGAAAAGTGGTGGCAAAAGGGGCTCTGGTTAAGACGCAGCAGGTCGTTATGCTACTTAGGTTCCAAAATGGGTTTAAAAAGAAGTAAATAAATGCAAAGTAAATTTTAATCTTATACCAGTTGCATAGTATTATTTGAGGTGTTCCACATACTGTATATGAGTTGACTATGATTGTAAGTATAGGAGATATTATAAGTAGAATTCTGTAAACAACATAAATTTATTAAGGATGATCTGATTGTTTAATAGAAAAAATTGTTAGCGTAAATTGTATATTATTGTATTCTAGAAAAATTTTCTTCTTCTCTTGTTAATTTAAAATTTAGTGCTGGACAATAATGTATTTTAGTGTACCATTTGCCACCGAGGTAGACACCTCATTTGTAAATAAAGAGATTTTGATTTGATTTGAAATTATACAGAAATTGACAAGTCACAGAAATTTAGGATGGTATGGTCACCTTCAATGTCGACCGAAGGAATATGTGATCAAGCTGAAGAACACCAACAATACACCTGTTACAATTCTATGTTAATGTAGGGATGGAACTCCTGTAATAACTTCAGTATTTGCTTGGATTTGCCTTTTCCCACATGAGTATTGTCTCAGGTTTACTATGGTATCACACGTCTCAGGATTGCTCTGGCATCACATGAAAGTCACCTAATCGTTACTAAGAGACTGAAAGTGCCGCTTCTTATATTTGTTAGTTGGGTGATGTCATTCATGTGCATACTTCGTAATTATGCAATTTAAATTATTTCCTCAGGTAAAGTAACTTACAATAAAGCTACATATTTTTTCTTTATTATTTCTCCTATTGCCCACTAAACTAAAAGATATCTGACTTCATTCGCAAATATGTAAGCAATTTAGTTTTAATGAAATCAATAAGTACGGCCCGCCTAAAATTACAACTTTTTTCTGAGTGACCCGAAGAGAAAACTAATTGGATAACCCTAATTTAGTGAAATAAATTCCAAATACAGTATAATACATTGCTAATTAAATTCTAGATTACTGAAACTCTAGTGGAAGTTAAACTATTTAATACAAATTAAAAATACCAAGCGAGTTGGCCGTGCGGTTAGCGTTCGTCTATTTGCGAGTTTTCATCCGGGTGAAAGTGGGTTCGAATCCCACTGTCGGCAGCCCTGAAGACGATTTTCCGTGGTTTCCTATTTTGACTCCAGGCAAATGCTTGGGCTGTACCTTAATTAAGGCCACGGCTGCTTCCTTCCAACTTCTAGGTCTTTCCTATCCCATCGTCGTCATAAGGCCTATCTGTGCCGGTGCGACGTAAAACAACTAGCAAAAGAAAAGTAAAATTTTACAGGAGAGAGGAAAACGCTAAGAGTGCAA
Organism: Anabrus simplex; assembly: GCF_040414725.1. NCBI lineage: Eukaryota > Metazoa > Arthropoda > Insecta > Orthoptera > Tettigoniidae > Anabrus > Anabrus simplex. Next base: position 250,953,739 of record NC_090271.1, read on the forward strand.
AATTTCAACTGAAAATTCATGTTAGAACTTTTATTATGTTCAGATAGAATAAATGCCCTTGACCGCACGGCCAATTCGCCCGGTTATTACTTTTGTATTTGGTATCTTTGCAAAATAAGCTTCCGAATTCTGGACACAGTATCAGCCACCTTCAGTTATTCTACTCCAGCAGACCTTCCAATGCAATGACATTACAATAATGTACAGTATTATTGAAACCCCGGTCTAGAAAGCCGAGAGGATTCGTCGTGCTGACAAACAACACCTCGTAATCTGCAGGCCTTCGGGCTGAGCAGCGGTCGCTTGGTAGGCCAAGGCCCTTCAAGGGCTGTAGTGCCATGGGGTTTGGTTTTTTTATTATTGAAACAGTTCCTGGTTAGTTTAATATTTTGCAAATTTAACGAGTTCAGATGTTCGGTTATGTACGGATACCAGCCACCATTGTAGTATTGTTGGTGTAGATTCAATTCCTGACTACGAGAGTGATTTCAGGGACGAAAACGAGGCACATCATTACGAGGAACTCGACTGAGAAGCAAGGTTGGCTAGAATTACACATTTAGCAATCCACACTAGCACTCCACGTAAACGTCGGCATTGAACCTAATATCTAGTCCAGTGTTGTTGAATGGTAAAGAAATGGGAAACACAAATGTGTTTACTAATCATACGGAGGAAACAGGTTAAAATGGAAGATGCTATATTGAAACTGCGATTATTATTTAATCTCCGTATTTCAAAACAAGTGTAAACCAGAAGAAGCTGGATCTTTTAAAGTATACTATCCATTCTTCACTTGAACTCGTACGAAGTCGGTATTCAAAGATCTCTCGTGACTCATTCCGTATTTACCGGGCAAAATTAAATAGAACTCAGCAACAAATCACACAATAGCGTTATTGGGTTTCTTTCATCAGATAGAGTAAAATAGTAAAAACCTGTAACGTAAGCAGTCTAAATGTCATCAAATCAAAACGTCTCAAAATGTCATCTAATTTCGTTTGGCTATTTGTTTTTGTCGCATCGATCGTGACATCTAAGGCTTTATTATTATTATTATTATTATTATTATTATTATTATTATTATTATTATTATTATTATTATTATTATTATTATTATTGTACCGTGTGGTACACCTCTACGCCACACGTTTAAATCTTCCGCCTTAAAGTACTCCTCTACAGGATAAACAGTGAACTTGAAACTGGACCACTTAAATTTTTCCTCTGAAGATGTCACTGTGTGAATTTCGACTTGTTTTTGTTTACTATTTATCAAGAAGTTTGGACATTCTCTCATAGATGTCACTGACGAAAAAACTATGATCATGCACCCTGCTGCGAAGTGAAGGAACTTTATTTGAAAAAATTTTGTATTCATAAGTATGTTCTTTACTAAATTTTGTTCATTCAGTTGTGGGTTGGCAATATTTATCTTTCTTTCCGCCAGTTTTGAATTTAGCCAATCCACAATTTCTGTAATTAATTTCTAACCAATCACTGGCTTCTTCTTCGTTTTGGTGTGTAACTTTAAACTAACCAATAAAAGTGAGAGGGTGTGGCTTTATTATTCATGAAAGTTCTCGAACTTCCCCAAGGGTTTATAAACTGCTGATTTTCTCGTCTCGTTGCCACTTGATTAACATATAACCTAGTGTATGGACGTGTAGCAGGAGGCGGGAGGTGCCTCTTTCATCAGGCAGCAGTTCTTCAGTAAGGTAATGGCCTCTTAACATCTTATTTCTCGCTAGCTCAGCAGTCTAACCCGCGGGAAAGGTCCGAAACTTTAAAATGTAACCTACCTTTCTGTAATGTAAATTTCTGCCGGCTTATCTAAATATCTTTAATTGTAAATCGGGGATAGAGAGTGCTTTACCCTCTCGAGCTCCCCTCCATTTTGGGTTTGAGGTGACTACGTTTTGGTAACTGATTTTCTTCTCTTCCTTAATGCATTAAATAATTCTTATACGAGTCACCTCCATAGGTTGGGATTAGCCCCTGTTTCATCGGCCTTGTGCCTGTTAGGTTTTAAGAAGCTACATAGAGGAGTGCAAGTATCCGCCTCCTTCCTTTTGTTTGGGCCATTTATTTAACGGTTATTTCTTTTACTCGAAGGCCCTGTAGGTTGGGTACGAGATACCCCTGTTTCAATTTATAAGCTGTACCATGGAAGGCCAGAAAGTGTAAGACATTTTTGATGTTCCCTTGACTAGACTTGGAAAACTGAGAGCGGGTCTGCTCTTTTCTAGTATTGTAAAAGTGCCTCTAAAAGGCTTGACTTTGTAATTCACGGAGCCAGTGCTCCATGTATGAAGGGGTTTTCTGCTTTTGAAAATATTGTGCTTGGTATATTCGAGCTAGGAGCTCAAGGGAATTGTAAAGCGAGGGGCGTAAGGTCCGGAATTGTTCTGAATCTTGGCTTTTCCTGGTCTTGTACCTGATTGTCGGTTATTTGTTGACTTGTTGTTATTTGTTAAATTTTGAAATTCTATGTGAAAATTGTTAAGTTTTGTCATTCTCGAAAATATAACCTTTAATGAAATTTTAAGTCATATCTCGGCTTTGTAGTTAGACCCATTCATCCCGGCACCTTCTTTCACCTCTGCTGATCCACCAAACCACGGTAACAATTATTATTATTATTATTATTATTATTATTATTATTATTATTATTATTATTATTATTATTATTATTATTCCAAGTTCTTTATTCAGTTTATCCCATTCATTTCCTTGTCACTGGTAACATATCTACAGACAACCTTGATTTTCAATATCACTTGCACCGGATCATTACAACTTAGCGCGAAGTTGCTCTTTTAAAGAATATCTTGAAATGAATTCGACCATCATTATCTGAATTAAAATGATATCGTCATATAAAGCATGTAAAATTATTTTCCAATAAAGTAGTATGGAAAAGATTCAACGTGAAGAAAAAACGAAATAGCGTATGGCTTTTAGTGCCGGGAGTGTCCGAGGACATGTTCGGCTCGCCAGGTGCAGGTCTTTTGATTTGACACCCGTAGGTGACCTGCGCGTCGTGATGAGGATGAAATAATGATGAAGACGACACATACACCCAGCCCCCGTGCCAGCGAAATTAACCAATTAAGGTTAAAATTCCAGACCCTGCACGGAATCGAACCCGGGACCCCTGTGACCAAAGGCCAGCACGCTAACCATTTAGCCATGGAGCCGGACAGCGTGAAGAAGAACCTCACCAATGCAAAGCAAACATAATATCCCGTGAAAGGATTAAAAATCTTAAAACTTACTAATAATGGCATTGATTTTATTTGACACTATGACGTTATTGTCTTTTTCCCGTACTCAAAAGGGTAGGGGAAATGACCCTTTACCGTACAGTAATTATTGTTCGCACTGTTTAATTAGAAATTGTCTCTGATTGGTTGAACTCTGCTTCACAGTAATGTAAATACGGATAGTCAGAAGAACATGATCCAAGGAACACGAAACTTCACTTTGTTGAATTGTTTTTCCATCTGATCACAACATTGCGGTTTTGTCCGGCTCCATAGCTAAATGGTTAACGTGCTGGCCTTTGGGCACTGGGGTCACGGGTTCGATTCCCGGCAGGGTCAGGAATTCCAACCATCAATGGATAGTTTCGCTTGCACGGGGGCTGGGTGTACGTGTTGTCTTCATCATCATTTCATTCTAATCATGACGCCCAGGTCGCCTACGGGAGTCAAATCAAAAGACCTGCACCTGGCGAGCCGAACATGTCCTCGGACACTCCCGGCATTAAAAGCCATACGCCATTTCAGTTTATTGCGCTTTCGTATTCATCTACACAAACAATGGCAAATCTGCATCCGTCATCACAATACTGAGTTGTATATAGATTAATCCATTTCCGAGGGATAAATATCGCATGTATCAAAGTATATCACAAATTCCATATTGCTTTAATTAATCCAGGACCAGAGGACCATGGTTACGACTCTGGTAGCTTAGTGGAATGTTTGATGCTTCAAATAACATTAATGTTTATGTTTTATTACAACGTAACCCTGTGTGCATGCGTCTTATATCCTTCATGGAAAGACAAGAACTGAACAATAAGAAACCGTTAATGCATGCATTAAACATGAACGTTTTGTGTCACGACGAATCAAAATTATTTATAATTAAATTCATTTAATTTAAAATAAGAAAATTCATCATAGTATGAAGAAAATGTTGTACGCAACAGCCACTAAAGATAAGTAGGGATGGAAAATTGAGCAAAAATCCTTTTTTTTTTCTCTCGAGTGTCCGAAGACGAGGCCCAACGTAATATATGTTCATTCTGAATCGTTCTAGACCAGAAAATGTTAGGTTTTATTTCTCCTTTTTTGCCTTTGTCGGCGTTATTGGCTTATTGGACCTTTTTAGCCTTTGTATGTCTTAAGGGCGTTTTTTTGCAACATCACTTTCTTTCGACTAAATTTTTACTGCCTGTTCTCAATTCTAAACATTATTATTATTTTATCCTTCACCTCTTCTTCCTTTTCTTCTTCTTAATCGGTTTATCCTCCAGAGTGGGTTTCAGCGAGGGATTCCATCTCTACCACCTCAAGGGCAGTGTCTTGCAGCGCCAGACATGGGGTTGGGGGATACAACTGGGGAGAATTACCACTACCACGCCCAGGTGACCTCACCTGCTATGCTGAACAGGGGGCTTACGAGGGATGGGAAGACTGGAAGGGATAGACAAGGAAGAGGGAAGTAGCGGCCGTGTCCTTAAGTTAGGAACCATCCCGGCATTTGCCTGGAGGAGAAGTGGGGAACCACAAAAAACCACTTCGAGGATGGCTGAGATGGGAATCGAACCCTCCTCCACTCAGTTGACCTCCCGAGACTGAGTGGATCCCATTCAAGCCCTCGTACCACTTTTCAAATTTCGCGGCGGAGCCGGGAATCGAACCCGAGCCTCCGGGGGTGGCAGCCAATCACGCTAACCACTACACCACAGAGGCGGACCCCATTACCTCTTAAACATCTTTTCTCCAGTAAATACATATTTTGTACCATATCTGAAAAAGAAGAGAAAATTAAATGAAAAAATGGAACTGGTGTTAGTATCAAATTATGTGCTAGGTAAGTCAATTTTTGAAAGGAGAAAATTTTGATGTGAACGGTTTTGAAGAGAAATATCCCACTTGCTTCAAATACTGTATGAACCCTTAAAATCCGTTGAGGGCCTATGACCTTCGATGTTAGGCCCCTTAAAACAACAAGCGTCCGCCTCTGTGGTGTAGTGGTTAGCGTGATTAGCTGCCACCCCCGGATGTCCGGGTTCGATTCCCGGCTCTGCCACGAAATTTGAAAAGTGGTACGAGGGCTGGAACGGGGTCCACTCAGCCTCGGGAGGTCAACTGAGTAGAGGTGGGTTCGATTCCCACCTCAGCCATCCTGGAAGTGGTTTTCCGTGGTTTCCCACTTCACCTCCAGGCGAATGCCGGGATGGTACCTAACTTAAGGCCACGGCCGCTTCCTTCCCTCATCCTTGCCTATCCCTGCCAATCTTCCCATCCCCGTACAAGGCCCCTGTTTACCATAGCAGGTGAGGCCGCCTGGGCGAGGTACTGGTCATACTTCCCAGTTGTATCCATCGACCAAGAGTCTGAAGCTCCAGGACACTGCCCTTGAGGCGGTAGAGGTGGGATCCCTCGCTGAGTCCGAGGGAAAAGCCGAACCTGGAGGGTAAACAGAGGATGATGATGATGATGAAAACAACAAGCAAGCAAGCAAAATCCGTTGATGTGGAGAGAAACTTCACAATGTGCTGTTTGAAAACCGATGATCCTTTACACCTGAGACTTTGGAGATAACTATTTTGATATACTGCAAAGCCAACTGAACTAAGGTCTCCGAATTCCGGTTTCTGTAACCCTAGTGTGGTTAAGACATATATGATTCCAGTTCTACTAATTTCAATTTCAATTTCTTTCTCCAGGATGTCCATTCCGGGTTCGCTGAATTCATTCTAGGTGGAAAAAAAATATTTCATTGCAAATTTTTAACAAAACGAATTCTTTTTTTTAAATTATGTTAAACTAAATATAGATCATGTCTGAAAGAAGAAGTACTTAACTCATATATTATTACGTTGTATGTTACACCCCACCTGAATTTTTTTATTTAAAAAAGTTATAATCCTTCATTAAATATGTTATTAGTCCGACACATTGACTGAATGGTCAGCATTGAGGCCTTCGCTTCAGAGGGTCCCGGGTGCGATTCCCGGCCGGGTAGGCGACTTTGATAGCTTGTGATTAATTCTTCTGGCTCAGGAACTGGGTGTTTGTGTTTGCCCCTACACTTTCATCTTTATATTCAGACAACACACTACACTACCAACAACCACACAAACACGCAATAGTGATGACATCCCTCTATATAGGGTTGGCGTCAGGAAGGGGATCCGGCCGTAAAACCGGGCCAAATCCACATATGCGACACAGTTCGCACCCGCGACCCCACAAATGTGGGAAAAGTGGTAGAAGAGGAAGATTAAATATGTAATTAAAACTAAAATTTTAAATTTGGATCGCATTTTTACGCCCTTTTCAGCGCACCGGCCTCTCACCGCTGGGTTTCGTGGTTCAAATCTCGGTCACTGCATTTGAGATTTGTGCTGGACAAAGCAGAGGCGGGACAGGTATTTCTCCGGGTACTCCGGTTTTCTCTGTCATAATTCATTCCAGCAACACTCTACATTATCATTTAATTTAATCTGCCATTCATTCACCATTGCCCCAGAGGAGTGCGACAGGCATAGGCAGCTGGCACAAATCCTGTCCTCACTACTAGAGGGGGGCTTCATGCATTCGTTTCCTGACCCGGTCGAATGACTGGAAGCAGGCTGTTGTATTTTTATTTTAATTTTACACCATTTTGCCTGTTTTAGGTCTTTTTTTATATTTCTAGGTCTTTTTATAGGTAATTTTTAGGCAATTTTAGGTCTTCAACTTACGAGCCCTAGTGATAAGTTTACGTTACTCGTTTGAAATTCCGATAGACATCTCACTCGTAACTCATAAGATCACTTTCCGTGGCTGTTGTTAAGTAACTGTTACGTCCCACTAAATACTTCAACGCTTCTCAGAGACACCGGGGTGTCAGAATTTAGTCCCGCATGAGTTCTTTACGTGGCAGACAATTTACCGACACGAGGGTGACTTATTTGAGCTCCTACAAATACCACCGGATTGACCTACGATCGAAGCTGCCAAACTGGGTTCAGAAGGCCAGGGCTCTACCGTCTGAGCTACTCAGCCCGGATTTTATGCTTACTATTCTGAATAAGTAAAAATAACATTAAATCCCTTTGTACTATAATGTGAGTGATTTAGGAGTCACTCTAGACAGATATGGCGGGCTACCTGGATTTAGGCCATAGCCATTTTTTCCCAACCTAGCCCCAAATACGTTAGCCTCACGTTGGCAGATTTACTGGCACGTAATAATAATCTCCTGTAGGACGAAATTCTGGCGCCCCAGCATCTCTGAAATTCATAGCAGTGCTTAATAAGACGTAAAACCAATAACCGTATTATTATTATTATTATTATTATTATTATTAATATTATTATTATTATTATTATTATTATTATTATTATTATTATTATTATTATTATTATTATTATTATTATTATTATTATTCAAAAGTCCACAGCCTGTTTCCAATCATTCGACCAGGTCAGGGATGGAATGATTGACGACGCCATCTAGCGGCGAGGATGGGAATTGTGCCGGCTGCCGATGCCTGTCGGACTCTTCTGGGGCAATGATTAATGACTGACAGATGAAATGATACTGGACAATGTTGCCGGAATAAAAGATGACATGGGAAATCTGAGTACCCCAAAAGAAAATCTGTCACACGTCCACTTAGTCCAGCACAAATCTCACATGGAGTGACCGAAATATGAACCAGAGAACCCAGACCTGAGAGACCGGCGCGCTGCAGCTGGAGCTTCGGTGGGTGCTATTATTATTATTATTATTATTATTATTATTATTATTATTATTATTATTATTATTATTATTATTATTATTATTATTTTGCAAGTTGCTTTACGTCGCACCGACACAGACAGGTTTTATGGCGACGATGGGACAGGAAGGGGCTAGGAGTGGGAAGGACGCGGCCGTGGTCTTAATTAGGTACAGCCCCAGCATTTGCCCAGTGTGAAAATGGGAAACAGCGGAAAACCATCTTCAGGGTTCCCAGCAGTTGGGTTCGAACCCACTATCTCCCGAATACTGGATACCTGCCGCAATTAAATGACTGCAGCTATCAAGCTCGGTATTATTATTATTATTATTATTATTATTATTATTATTATTATTATTATTATTATTATTATTATTATTCGATGCTTTAACGGGACTGAGGGGTTAGTACATTGCTTTTCTGCACTATACAGTAGATTCGACAAACGTATGTGTCGGATAACTCATTGGGAATGCTGAAAATTTCTTCATTTATTCTCCCTCTGAATGCGTGAGCGATGTTTAGCGGACTATCACGGTTAATTCCCTCCCAATTCAAGCTCCTTTTTGAATACATACTCCGCTACAAGCATCAGAGAAACAAAGGTTATCTGACACAATTCAGACCAGTAACAAGCACAGGAGTATGTGTCTCCAAACTTCAGTATGTATCAGTACCAACAATAATTATTATTCATTACTTCTTTCATGTTCTTTTTTTTTTTTTGCTAGTTGTTTTACGTCGCACCGACACGGATAGGTCTTACGGCGACGATGGGACAGGAAAGGGCTAGGAATGGGAAGGAAGCGGCCGTGGCCTTAATTAAGGTACAGCCCCAGCATTTGCCTGGTGTGAAAATGGGAAACCACGGAAAACCATTTTCAGGGCTGCCGACAGTGGGGTTCGAACCTACTATCTCCCGAATACTGGATACTGGCCGCACTTAAGCGACTGCAGCTATCGAGCTCGGTTTTCATGTTCTTCACAAAGAGGTATGCAATACTTATTGTACGTCCTCTTTTATACTTTTAAACACGGCGGGCAGATGGCTTGAATCTGAACTTCCGGGACACCGTGTTGCTCTAAGTGTGGGTTACCATGCGGGTCATTGCTCCTAGTGTTGGCCTAGTCACCGGCCAGGTCGGTGCGGCAGTGTTCCTCGCTTACCGACAATCTCTCATAAGGAATCACAAGGAAGGAAACACAATCTCCTGTCGAACAATGTACACGGCAAGGACCTCGTCAACGTCTGCCGCCTGTCTAGAGTACAGCCTCTTAACAAGGCGATTGTCGTCAAATTACGTCTTCTACAGATGTAACATGGAGTTTTTAATAATATTTGAGGTAATGAAACATATTTGATAGAAACTTCTAAGTTACATATTGAAATGAAAAATTATTTACAAGGCCGGCCTCAGTAGCTCAGGCGGTATGAGGCTGGTATTATGAGCTCAAATTAGCGGGTTCGATCCCAGCTCAATCTGATGGTATTTGGAAAAGTTCAAACTCAACAACTCTCGTGTCGTTCGATTTACTGGCACGTGTAAGAACTCCCGCGGGACGAAATCCCACTACCTTGGCGTCTCCAAAACCCGAAAAAGTAGTTAAAGCGCCATAAAAATAATAACATTGTTATTCTATTCACAAAACCAAGGTTTTGCTGCCTTGAATATTTATAAATATTTTAAATCAAATACTTACTTAATTCAGTTGTAAATTGACTTCATTAGTAACAACACTCCTTCTGTTACGTGTTCCACGAGTTCATAGTCCTCATAGGCATGGTTATTTCTAATTAATTTACGTACCTACAATTTCGTGAGAAGAATTCACTTATCGAGTTTTTTGTTAAATGGATGGTATTAATGCAGACGGAAAAACAAATAAACCCGTGGTGCATTAGATGTTGGCTTCCTAATACTGCTGCTGTCGAGACAGATGGGGTGCGGATTTTGGAGGCCACGTGTTCAGCGTGGTAAAACATCCTCAGCCAAATTAATTGACTTTTGTGACCGGGTCACTGTCTCTCATATCAGACAATCTGTAAGGTTCTCTCACAAGGCCGAGTGAATCCAGCTGGAACACTTAGTTCAGAATGAAAATCTCTGGACTGGTAAAGATTCGAACACGAGGCCCTCTGAACATTTTTTAGCCTCCGGAATGAATAGCAAAGAACTATTGAACCCTCCTTGTGCCTTCTGCAGGCAGTTAGTTACATCGGTCTCGTCAGCGGTGGCATGTAACTATATATACTTGTAGTCTCAGGGGGTTTACGGTCTCTTCGGTCACTTGTTGACATGATCGATGGGGTAGGAAAGGAAATTTCTACTAGTGGAAATAAAATCCAAGAATATATTGACTCAAGAACCATAATGATGTGATGTGAACCATCCGCAAATAAAAGAAATTAAACAACACAGATGATCACTGTAAATTAATTCAAAATAAACTTAGGACTGCCTTATAATCAGCTTTCCTCTATTCCTGGATTGCACAAAAATAAACGAATAATAATCATGTTCTTTGCTTTACGTCCTACTAACTACTTATACGGTTTTCAGAGACACCGAGTTGCCGAAAGTTTGCACCGCAGGAGTTCTTTTACGTGCCAGTAAGTCTACCGACACGAGGCTGACGTGTTTGAGCACCTCCAAATACCAAAGGACTGATCCAGGATCGAACCTGCCAAGTTGGGGTCAGAAGGCCAGCGCCTCAACCGTCTGGGCTACTCAATCCGCCTAATAATAAAGAGAAAAACCTGAAAATTATTACTTCAGATTTCAAGTAATACCGTTGGTTAATTCATTTAATCCACGAAAATTGAGTTTCCCTCAGCGAACTCCGAATTCTTCAATTAAGGTTATTCACCGATTAAATGCGGCGTAGGAGATCAAACAATCGCCGAATGGACCCCTGATCGAATTGAAACAACTTTCAGTTGTACTTGAATCGGTCATGAAATTGTTATTGAATGGTATTTAATAAGCTAACTTGCTGTCTGCAATGCATGATGCTCCAAAAGTTCAACAGCAAATAATCTTAAAATAAAAAATTATTGCACCATGTTATGTCTGAACCTGACATCATGACAATCTTTTACTTAAAGAATGCGCAGCCACCCATATAAAATGAAACTCTTCAACTTTACTAAAAATTAATTAATATATATATATATATATATATATATATATATATATATATATATATGAATCAACGACTTCCCGCAATTACGGGTTGCCACAATGGACAAAGTAAAGCATATCAGGATAGAGAAAGTTTTTATCACATAGAAATATAGTGATAATAAGGATTTCTTAGATTATGGAGGTCCGAACAGGTGAGATTTCAGGATTTGTACAGATCCACGTATGGTGGTGGTAACTATTCTTTCAATGCTGTTGATGGGCAGGTCGAACTTTTTCCAGAATTCTACGAACAAGGCAGGTATTGTGCCACGAGCACCAATTATTAGGCCGATAATCTCTACTTCATTCAGCTGGTATTTATTTTTGTAGAACGTAATGGTGGGCGCGTAGATGTTCTGCTTTTCAAGATGAAATTCAGTAGACTGGCCGACATGGTGCTCGAATCGGATAGTCGGATCGATAATTAAGCCTTTCGTGTCGTTATCATTAAAGGCAATTATGTCAATTCGTCTTGTGCTCCCTGTCGTAAACAAACCGTGGACTTCTTCATATACACGAAAGTTTTTGCTACGGAGTTCTTCTGCAATCAGTGATCCTATCTTGTGGTGACGTGAGTTTCGCAGTACTTCGCCGTAGGGGCAAGAACCCAGGACGTGAGCCAGTGTTTCTTTCTCTCTGTCGCATCTGCGACAGAGGTTTCCGTCCTGAGTTCTGCGCGGGATAGTTCGTACTGCAGAAACATTCGATGTCATCTTGATTGCCTCTCGCCATTCGCTACAAGAAAGTCCCTGGTGATGCCTAATCCAATTATTGGCCGGTGTGTACTCTTTATACAACTCTACACCGATCCCCTTCTGAGGCAAAGAGCACCAAGCTGCCATTTCACGACTTCTTAGTTCTTGGCGGATTTTTCTTGGATTTGGAAGGTCACTGCCTTTATTGGAGAATCGGTTAATATCTGTGATGTTGAGGGCCTGTAGACAATGCGTCGTTTCGGATGTCAGATCACGCATCTTTAAAACGTAGCTATTGCTGGCTCGGCGAAGAGCGTTGCATGCGCTTATTTGTTGCAGGTGTACTTCCCAGGTTGCTTTGAAAAGTCCGAGGCCTTTGAAAAATCAGAATACAGAGAACTATCGGGTGTATCCGTGGGTAATTGCAAAAATTTCCTTTAGGGAGCTCTTTACCATTTTGTCGGCGGTTTTCAGGAAGCTAAGCGGTACTTGTCTAATTTCAGCGGTCTGAAAAGCATACACGAGAGTGGGACTGACTGCTTTGTTCAAAACAGTGAACTTTTGATCTGCCTTTAACAAAGGTGAGGCTGTAAGAGCATCTAACTTCTTGTGCAAGGTTTTTAAAGAGGTGTTTGCATCAAGGGTGAGTGTTTCGTTAAAAATGACACCAAGATATCGAATTTCTTCTCTTTCTTTAACAGTACTGACCTTAAAATTGTCGTGAATATCGAGCACTCCGTCCACGAGTTTCCCCTTTTCAATACATATGCCCACACATTTGTTGGCATTTATCTGTAGACCGACTTCCTGGAACAACGTGATAGCGATGCGTGTCAACTCAAGAGCCGCTTCCTTATTTTTGCCAAAAATAACTCAGTCATCGGCGAAACCTATAATACTAAGAGTGGGCAATTCTGCAGAAACTGATTTGCCATATGCTTGTAGTAGGTTTTCTTCTGTTATCTCATCAAAAATGAAATCTGTGGCCAAGTTATACGATGCTGGCGATAATGGTGATCCCTGCATAAGTCCTCTCAACAAGCGAATTGGCTTCGTTTTACCCTTAGTGATTTCGATCTGTGTTGTATTGTCAGTCTGTAGATTGATGATTAGTTCCTTCAGTTTAGATGGAAGTGGCTCGGCAGCTAGTGTTAGATTTAGGTGCTGATGTCCGATGTTACCAAAGGCTTTTGATATGTCTAGAAAGATCACGGTAACATCTTGCTTATCTGTCTTTTCTGTCTTGAGGAGTCCTCTGAGAATGGAAGTATTTATAAGGCATCCTGGCTGGTCGTTAAAGCCTCTTTGATGTTCGCTGAAAGTTACAAAGGAGGGCAAATGCTGATCTAATGCCCTTTCAATAACACGTCTAATTACCGAACAGATCGTTACCGGTCTCCAGTTTGACAGACATTCGACATCGCCTTTCTTATGTATCAACACGGTTCTAGCACTCTTTAGACACTGGGGTATTTTGCCTGTTGAAACCATTCTAGTCGCAATGATTGCTATGATTTAGCATACCGTGTCGTCCCTGATGACACGTACTAAAACACGGTCAGGACCAGGAGCGGTATCTACTGCAATTCGACGTGTTGCGGCGGAGATTTCTTCTTTTGTGATTCTAGGGCTGTACGTTTCATCTAGCTCTACACGGTCTACGTCGCTGATTTTGGAGCAGTAATCATGCCTTATATTGGAATTTTCAATGGAAAATAAATCGGAGTAAGTGGCAGATATTTTGGAAATATCGACGTTGCAAGATTCGGATTTTGGATTAAGTACCCTCCGCACGGCTTTCCTTCGCTGATTGTAGAACTGAAACTGAGTGAGCTGATAGTCATATTTACGTTTTCTTTCTTGGCGTTCTCTCTTGGTCGCACGTTGTGGATTCGAGGACTTGCTATATGTTTTACCTTGATGTCCGAGACGTTGTTTCCTCCTGGCTTCGTAACATTTCGTAGCGGGGTGTTTTGGACCAGGTAAGAGATGGATAGAGTTACTCAGAAATTCCGACAACTCCCACACGAGTGTGTTGAACTCAGAATCGTTTTCACTGGAGAACTGAATGAATTTGTTCTTCCATTTCTTTAATTCTGACTGGAAAGTAGTCTCCTCTTTAACAGGATATTGCTGCTCAATGGGAATAATATCATCTTCTGACTGAGATACGCGTTGACTAAAGTTGGTTAACAAGATAGTTCGATGTATTTGTGGATGAGAGCGACTGATGTGAATGTTTACACCTCTCACTCCTTGAAAATATCCACCACAGTGAAGGCATTGGGTTCTTCGTGTATCGGAATTATCTTCCGGTCTGTTCACGGTATCCTCGTTTTGTTCATCTTGTACATCTTCACTTTCTGTCTCGGAGTCCGAATATTTATATTGTGGTCTAAAATTTCTTCCCGTGGAGCCCGTAGAAGTAGTAGGTCGCTCCGTCAGGGCGTAGTACTGATTCTCATTCTGGCGTAACCTATCTTTATGCTTCTTTCCCATGTGGACAAGCAAGCCTTTATGAGAAAAGGTTTTATCACAGTGAAGGCATTTATTTCTTGTTTCTAAATCGATCTCCATTCTGAATGAGGATGGTGGTTAAGCGAAGTGCCAAAGTTTAATGGTTTAACAATTCATGGCAGAGTACCATAGCGACCAGGTAACATCTTAACTAAAATCTAGCGCCTAGCGATCGCGGCGGAAATATTATCAATTAACGGAGAGGTCAGACTTGACTCTTGCAAAGAGAGTTAACTAAGGACCATATTATCGCGGCCCCCTTCACCAGCCTCTATTGGCAGTTATTTGAGTTAAACGTAGTATAATGCGTGCGCTATTTTCAACGGATGGTTTGCTTGATAACATGCAATCTATGATTGACATAACAAGCTCGATTAAAATGTCTACTATCGTTAGTACCAAAATCTATTAAAACCAAGTACAATAACTCACAAAAAGAGCCACGATTCCGCCGGATAACGTCAGTGCACTAATAAAACCCGCGAATGAACAGCACAAATTAGCGACGACGCCTTAAAAACCGACCAGACACATATTTCTTACAGCTCAATGACAGGGCACTTCGTCCGCACAGCCATCTTGTTTTTTTTTTTCAGGTTACATTCGAAATAATTTTACAAGCACCTGAATTTAATGTTAACACCACCTTCCATTAACGGTGAAAATAAATCAAACGAGTTACTGAACAATCTGTTATCTCTTCCGTAGACATGAATACAATATATATGTATACATTACACGTTGCTTTACGTCGCACCGACACATATAGGTCTTTTGACGACGATTAGACCGGAAAGAGTTAGGAGTGGGAAGAAGCGGCCGTGGTCTTATTAAGTTACAGCCCCAGCATTTGACTGGTGTAAAAGTGGGAAACCAAGGAAAACTACTTCAGGGCTGCCGACAGTGTGGTTCGAACCCACTATCTCCCGAATACTGGATACTGGCCGCACTTAAGTGACTGTAGCTATCGAGCTCGGTAATACTATATATGAGCTGCAAGCGAACTCTGAAATAAATGACACATAAAATTATTTCTGTAGCGTTAACTTGTAAAATATCCAAATAAAATAATCATGCGTTGTCTTCTAATACAGTAATCATCACCATCGTGGAAGAGATGGAGGTATTTCAGATTCGCACCCGAATGCCACTTGATAAGTAACACAACTAAAAATTACAGTGTTAGCCGAATAAAATCCGGCACTTAACAATTTTTAACAAATACGCGATGCTTATATATACGAAAATGTATATATTTTCTATGCGATGTTATTTATTTATTTATTTATTTATTTATTTATTTATTTATTTATTTATTTATTTATTTATTTATTTATTTATTTATTTTTGTTGGTTTTTAGATTTCTCTCATCCTCATTTCTCCACCCTCCCCCGTTTTTTGCTCATCCATTTCGTTTGGTTTACGTGAGAATAGACATTAAGTTAGTTTATTGATTTGAAGGTAAGGGCCGACAAATTGATAGTCTGTGGTTTGACACTTTACTCCCAGGCCAAGTACCAACCAAAGTTTCGTGACCATACCTATTAATGTTTTCATTTTTTTTCTCCAACAAAGACAGGTCTTATGGCGATGACTGGATTGAGTAGCTAAGAGCGCTGGACTTGTGAGCCCAACTTGGCAGGCTCGATCCTGGCTCAGTCCGGTGGTATTTGAAGATTCTCAAGTACGTTATCCTCGTGCCTATAGATTTACTGGAACGCAAAAGATCTCCTACGGAACAAACTTCCTGCAGTTCGGTGTCTCCGAAAACCATAAAAATATACTAAGTGGGCGTAAAATCATTATTATTATTATTATTATTATTATTATTATTATTATTATTATTGTTGTTGTTGTTACCGAGCTCTATAGCTGCAGTCGCTTAAGTGCGGCCAGTATCCAGTATTCGGGAGACAGTAGGTTCGAACCCCACTGTCAGCAGCTCTGAAAATGGTTTTCCGTGGTTTCCCATTTTCAAACCAGGCAAATGCTGGGGCTGTACCTTAATTAAGGCCACGGCCGCTTTCTTCCCACTCCTAGCCCTTCCCTATCACATCGTCGCCATAAAACCTATCTGTGTCGGTGCGACGTAAAGCAACTAGCAAAAAATGTATTATTATTATTATTATTATTATTATTATTATTATTATTATTATTATTATTATTATTATTATTATTATTATTATTATTATTATTATTATTATTATTAGCAATTTATGTAGTTCTTGGCAACCACATGACATGTTCTCTTCATTGTAATTAAACTCCATAAAGCATGATACAGCAAATGATACCTTCTGATCACGTGGAATATTGCGACCTTGTGACTGGAGTGAGAGACAATTTATCTTGTAAAAGACCACCAACTATCGAAGTCAAGAATGTCAACTGTTTATATTGCCATTGCTTGAAACTTGTCTGTTTTGTTTTACTTAGAGAGCCGGACTGAGTGGCTCAGACGGTTGAGGCGCTGGCCTTCTGACCCCAACTTGGCAGGTTCGATCCTGGCTCAGTCCGGTGGTATTTGAAGGTGCTCAAATACGACAGCCTCGTGTCGGTAGATTTACTGGCCCGTAAAAGAACTCCTGCGGGACTAAATTCCGGCACCTTGGCGTCTCCGAAAACCGTAAAAGTAGTTAGTGGGACGTAAAGCAAATAGCATTATTATTATTATTTAGAGAGAGAGAGAGAGAAAATCCAAGGTGTACCGTACGGTACCAGCATCAAATTGATAGTAATGTTCACACTATTTATCCTAGGATAAAACGAGCTTACATTTTTTAAATTTTGAAATTCTCCGATCAGAAAAACTATATTTTTCTTTACATATACCGTACAAATGGTGATTTACAATTGACAATGATTTGACAATATTGTCGGCATGCTCTTTAGTGCAGTATATCCTATCAGTATTTCTAATATTTCTAATTGCCAATCCTAAATTTTGATCCTTAGGTTGATCTAGAGTGGTGCGGCATGGGAAAGTAATGAGTGACCGCATTGAATTTACGTAGAGAGACTAGCGTAATGTTAAATCTTATGCCACGGTACACAAAAGAGAGGTCGAAGATATACGGCTTTTGTTTAAAACGAGAACTAGAGCTATATCTTACAAGACATCATAATGTACCCTTAACTCAAAACCACAAAAAGTGGAGAAGTCCAGTTTCTGAAATACCTGATTTAAATAGGTGTGTATAGCTTGACATTCAGTTAGTGTTGTCAAAATCTTTTTTTTTTCGTTATAAGTTCTTTTATATAAGTGTGGGCATATTTATGGAGTTAATACACGAAATCATTCTATGACATCATCAGCTAGCTACCCCGAGTCACCGAGCTATTTGTTTAGCAATCTATATATTTAAAAAAGGGCACTAAAACATCTTTGTCCAATCCGTCCACCCGTTCTACAAGACGGATTTGATTCGTTTTTATTTTATTCTCTCCGGAAGTATCTGCCGGTGAATCATCAGGCATTGCCAGGTCACTACGTTCAGTCAATTGTGTGTAATCCTAAAATCAAATCACTAATAATGACCACCCCCAGTAACTGACTGCCCTAGCCCGCAATACATTCTGTACTTGGCGGGTTGCACACAGTTAAGGAGCAATATATTTACGTAAAGATATGGGCGAATCTACAGTAAACTGTCCGACTCGTTGGCTGAACGGTCAGCGTACTGGCCTTCGGTTCAGAGGGTCCCGGGTTCGATTCCCGGCCGGTTCGGGGATTTAACCTTAATTGGTTAATTCCAATGGCACGGGGGCTGGGTGTATGTGTTGTCTTCATCATCATTTCATCCTCATCACGACGCGCAGGTCACCTACGGGTGTCCAATAGAAAGACCTGCACCTGGCGAGCCGAACCCGTCCTGGGATATCCCGGCACTAAAAGCCATACGACATTTAATTTTTTACAGTAAACTATTCAAAATGGCACGCGATTATAAGCAAACCTTCAATTTAAACCTAACTTGGTACACATATGATGACTGGTGGTGGTGATTATTGTTTTAATAGGAAGTACAATTAGGCAACCATCCTCGGTACACATATGACCTGATACTATCTGGAGAGAAATAATATTGTGGTAAGACATCCCTGTTACTCCCAGCGGTGAGGTGGGGGCGAAGTGACATGCAGAAATAATCGAAAACCGTCTATATTAGTGTTGAATCCCTAGTTTTGGGAGTCGCTGAGATGAATAGTGAAGTGACACTCCAGATGACATTTAAGTCCAACCATAATCGGCATGGGTGTAAGAAGAGGTGAAAAGAAGAAAATGTCAAAAATAACCGACTTTATAAATGTATATGTTCCAGCATATCTCTCAACCAAATTTCGTACATATATGACTTGCTATCTGGAAAAAATAAATATATGGGGTATCACTACGGGAGGGAGTGACACAACAAATAATCAAAAAAGACCAATTTTACTGTCAAATACATACTTTTCAGTGTTGTCGAGATGAATAGTGACACTCCGGAAACCGCTTAAGTATCCATCAGCACTGGGAGCGAAACGGAGTGAAAAAATAAAACGACCAAAATAACCGGCGGTTATGGATGTATGTGTGCATGTTTCAGCATAGCTCTGTCCGACTCGTTGGCTGAATGGTCAGCGTACTAGCCTTCGGTTCAGAGGGTCCCGGGTTCGATTCCCAGCCGGGTCTGGGATTTTAACTTTCATTGGTTAATTCCAATGGTTCGGGGTCTGGGTGTTTGTGCTGTCCCCAACATCCCTGCAACTCACACACCACACATAACACTATCCTCCACCACAATAACACGCAGTTACCTACACACGGCAGATGCCACCCAACCTCATCGGAGGGTCTGCCAAACAAGGGCTGCACTCGGCTAGAAATAGCCACACGAAATTAAAATTAAGCATAGCTCTCAACCAAACTTGGTATACATATGACTTACTATCCGGAGAAAGTGGTTAGAGTGATTAGCTGCCACACCCGGAGGCCCGGGTTTGATTCCCGGCCCTGCCACGAAATTTGAAAAGTGGTACGATGGCTGGAACGGGGTCCAGTCAGCATCGGGAGGTCAACTGAGTAGAGATGGGTTCGATTCCCACCTCGGACATCCTCGGAGTGGTTTACCGTGGTTTCCCACTTCTTCTCCAGGCAAATACCTGGATGGTACCTAACTTCAGGCCATGGCCGCTTCCTTCCCTCTTCCTTGTCTATCCCTTCCAGTATTTCCCCCCCCCCCCCGCATAGCATAGCAGGTGTGGCCGCTTGGGTGAAGTACTTGTCATCCTCCCCAGTTGTATCCCGACCCAGAGTCTGAAGCTCCAGGACACTGCCCTTGAGGCGGTAGAGGTGGGATCTCTCGCTGAGTCCGAGGGAAAAACCGACCCTAGAGGGTAAACAGATAAAGGAGAAAAAGAAGAAGAAGCAAACAAATACACCGCTAATACTGTTGGGGTTGGGAGGGATTGACATGAAAAAGGAATCGAAAACGAACAAGATTACTGTCGAATCCATGCATTTCGGGATGACTGAGATGAATAGTGACACTCCGAATACCATTTGTCTCCATCGGCATTGAGGCGGAGGGTTTGAAAAAGAAAATGTCCAAGGTGACCGAGATTATGGATGCGTGTGTGTACGTTCCATTATAGCTCTCAACCAAGCTAGGTACACAGATGACTTACTACGTGGAGAAAAATACTGTGGGAGCAAAACACTCCTAGAACTCCTGCGGTTGAAGGTTGTGAAGGAGTTACATTTAAAATCATCGTAAACGAGCAATATTATTGCCGG
The DNA here is from genome assembly GCF_040414725.1 of Anabrus simplex. Classification (NCBI taxonomy): domain Eukaryota; kingdom Metazoa; phylum Arthropoda; class Insecta; order Orthoptera; family Tettigoniidae; genus Anabrus; species Anabrus simplex. The sequence continues at coordinate 250,973,924 of NC_090271.1, forward strand.
AGTCGCTGAGATGAACTGCAACATTCTGAATGCCGTTCAAGTCCAAGTTCAGCCTCCATTGGAATGGGTGTCAGAAGAGTTGAAGAAGAGATTAGTGTTGAATCCGTGCGACTCATTGGCTGAATGGTCAGTGTTGGAGCTTTCGGTTCAGAGAGTCCCGGGTTCGATTCCCCGCCAGGTCAGGAACTTTAATTGGGTCTGATTAATTATTCTGGCTTGAAGAATGAGTGTTTGTGTTTGCCCCAACACTTCCTTCTTCACATTCAGATAACATACTACACTACCAACAACCACAGAAAACAAAACAATAGTGTTTTCACCTCTCTATCCGGGCATCCTGCCGTACAACATAGTTCGCTCCCGCGCTCCCATAAGTGTGGTAAAGGCAGTAGAAGAGGAAGTAGAATAAAAAGAGTATTGAATCCACAGTTTTTGGATTCGCTAACTTAATTCGTGACAGTCCCAATGACTCAATCGTGGCTATCATACACGTAAATACATTCAATTATCTCTTAATTCTGTTACCGAAATTTATTAGAAGCCTCCGTGGCTCAGGCGGCAGAGCGTCGGCCTCTCACCGCTGGGTTCCGTGGATCAAATCCCGGTCACTCCATGTGAGATTTTTGCTGGACAAAGCAGAGGCGGGACAGGTTTTCCTCCGTGTACTCCGCTTTTCCCTGCCATCGCTCATTCCAGCAACACTCTCCAGTATCATTTCATTTCATCTGCCAGTCATTAATCATTGCCCCAGAGGAGTGCGACAGGCCTCGGCAGCCGGCACAATTCCTATCCTCGCCGCAAGATGGGGGGCTTCATTCATTCCATCCCTGACCCGGTCAATGAGTGGAAAACAGGTTGTAGGTTTTCATTTATTTATTTTTCTATTATTTATTTGAAGGGACCAACTATTATACTTCCTGGACAAACTGTGTTGCAACGAGGACAAACTTCCACGCGAAACAAAACGATCTAAAATTAAATCTTTAAATTAAACAGACGTCCGCCTCTGTGGCGTAGTGGTTAGTGTCATTAGCTGCAATCCCCTGAGGCCCGGGTTCGATTTCCGGCTCTGTCACGAAATTTGAAAAACTGGTACGAGGGCTGGAATGGGGTCCAGTCAGCCTCGGGAGGTCAAATGAATAGAGGTGTGTTCGATTCCCACCTCAGCCATCCTGGAAGTGGTTTTCCGTGGTTTCCCACTTCTCCTCCAGGCAAATGCTGGGATGGTATCAAACTTAAGGCCACGGCCGATTCCTTCCCTTTTCCTTGTCTATCCCTTCCAATCTTCCCATCCCCCCGCAAGGCCCCTGTTCAGCATAGCAGGTGAGGCCGCCTGAGCGAGGTACTGGTCATCCTCCCCACTTGTATCCCCGACCCAGAGTCTGAAGTTCCACGACACTGCCCTTGAGGCGGTAGAGGTGCGATCCCTCGCTGAGTCCGAGGGAAAAGCCAACTCTGGAGGGTAAGCAGATTAAGAAAGAAGAAAGATAGAAATTAAAAGACAACAATAAAACTAAAAGGTAATTCGTAAAATATCAATCAACGCTACAATAAGAATGTCTACAAAAGCTCATTTAAATGTAGCTTAACATCTTTTCAGTCTGTCAAACACACAAGTTCAAATATAGGCCTAACACTATATCATACCTCTAAAAATAGTGTGTGATTTCTTCTTCTTTCTCTTTATCTGTTTACCCTCCAGGGTTGGTTCTTCCCTCGGACTGAGCGAGGGATCGCCCCTCTACCGCCTCAAGGGCAGTGTTCTGGAGCTTCAGACTCTGGGTCGGGGGATACAACTGGGGAGGATGACCAGTGCCTCACCCAGGCGGCCTTACCTGCTATGCTGAAAAAGGGGCCTTGCGGGGATGGGAAGATTGGAAGGAATAGACAAGGAAGAGGGAATTAAGCGGCCGTGGCCTGAAGTTGGACACCATCCCGGCATTTGCCTGGAGGAGAATTGGGAGACCACGGAAAACCACTTCCAGAATGGCTGAGGTGGGAATCGAACCCACCTCTACTCAGTTGACCTCCCGAGGCTGAGTGGAACCCGTTCCGGCCCTCGTACCTCTTTTCAAAAATTTCGTGACAGAGCCGGCAATCGAACCCAAGCCTCTGGGGTGGTAGCTGAACACGCTAACCACTACACCACAGAGGCGGACGTGTGAACTCGTGTGTTCGACAGACTGAAAGTCTCTTAAGTTACATTCAACTGAGTCGGCACTGATAAGTATGACTTCCTTTTTTAACAAAATAAAAAGGTCACACAGGCAACATAAAAAATGAAAAGCAATCCCCCTGTTGGTAGGGGCGGTAGAATAACACCCACGGTATCCCCTGCCTGTCGTAAGAGGCGACTAAAAGAGGCCCCGGAGGCTCTGAATTTTTGAGCGTGGGTTGGCGACCACGGGGCCCCTAGCTGAGTCCTGGCATTGCTTCCACTTAGTTGTGCCAGGCTCCTCACTTTCATCTATCTTATCTGACCTCCCTTGGTCAACTCTTGTTCTTTTTCGAAGTCGATGGTATTAGAACACTCGAGGCCTAGGGAGTCTTTCATTTTCACGCCCTTCGTGGCCCTTGTCTTCGTTTGGCCGACACCTTCATTTTTCGAAGTGTCGGATCCCTTCCCATTTTTCCCTCTGATTAGTTTTATATAGAGGATGGTTGCCTTGTTGTACTTCCTCTTAAAACAATAATCACCACCACCATCACCACCACCTAAAAAGCAAACATTCAAAAATGTACGCGGGCAGCTCATTGTGCAATTTCGTATCAAGGCACGTGATCTGACTTATTTGTAAAGAACTCTGCGCGGGTCCTCTACAATTACCGGTGAATTTTCAGCAAAATTATTATTTCCATTACATTTTCGGCATGTTAATTGTTCATGCACCGACGTTTCATTATACAGTTCACTGCTTAGCTTGTTAGCTTTTAAAGTGGTGGGAAGTGAACCGTGCCATTCCAAGGACAACGTTCCAAATTCTGTTCTTTGCAAAAAACGAAGAGTTATAAAGTGGACAACATTATTATTTCTGCCGGATTACTTAGAAAGGACTCCTCCCTATCTCTTTCGCCCAATTTGGCCACGATATATAAAAGCTGACAGGTCATTTTTTCAAGTTGATATCCGTGTTCTCTCTTTGCTCTGAACACACGTAATCTTGAAACAAAATTTTAAACTCCTAATCTTCAATAAATGTCGCTGTGATTTCACGCTTATCGCAAAATTTTTCTTCAAATTGATTTTATCACTGTACTATGCAAAAATATCACTATATTTTCCTCTGGCTTCTTGGCTGAATGCTCAGCGTATTGTTCTTCGGGTCAGAGGGCCCTAGGTTCAATTACCGGGCGAACAGGGCGTTTTAGCCATGTCTGGTTCATTCTTCTAACTCCGAGGCTGGGTGTTTTGGTTCGTGTTAATACACGTCTTAATTTACATAGTATAACAAATTACACTACAATCAATTACAGAAACACAGAGTAGTGCGGACCGATGACCTAGATGTTAGGCCACATTAAACAACAAGCATCACAACAGTGACCGAGCTAGTTACTGCTCGGTTAGGGTCACGCAGGTGTGAGCTTGAATTCGGGAGATAGTGTGTTCGAACCCCACTGCAATCCAATGCGGAGAGATGTAATCACTATTGAGTGTTTCTGTGGTGGATGGTAGTGTAAAGTGTTGTGTGAATATGAAGATGATAGTGTAGAGACAGACACAAATAACTAGTCCCCGAGACAGAAGAATCAATCACAAGCGATTAAAATCTCCGACCCGTCCAGGAATAGAACCCGGGACCCTTTGAGCCGAAGGCCTCAAGCTTGACCATTAATCCAAGGAGTCGGACAGGCAAATATTGAGGCTGTACCTCAATTAAGGCCACGGCCACTTACTTCACACTCCTTTCTTATTCCATTCTCATCGTCGCCATAAGACATCTCTGTAACGGCGCGACGTAAAAAAATAACATAGGGTTTGTGTGCAGAAGGCTTCCGGCCGTAAAAACTGGTTTTATTTTTAAGAGTGATGTACAGGTGATCATGTGAGGGGTTCAAAAACGGCAAATCCCCCGCTTCCCCTAGACCTAACATATATGTACGTCACTGCACATATTCAAGCTCTTTTAAAATCCAATTGTTTGCTTCGACACAGAACGGAAGCATTTAAGGGAGGCTGGGACTCAGTTTTTGGTGAAAAAAGTAAAAAAAATTCGATTTTTCAATTTGTGCATATTATTGTATGCCGGACTCCCGCGGATCATTTGGCGGTGGTATTTTTCGGGTTCCGCTATTTGTAAAGTACTAGCGTGACATTTAAATGTCCGGTTGAGTCCCCATCCACTAGCTTTTACTTACCAAAATGTGTTTTTTTCATATATACATTTTCAGGTATTTAAAATGTTCCAGCTGAACCAATTTGGTTTCAAATTCCATGAGAATTTCATGGGTTGTTAACACCTGTATTGTCTTGATATTAACAGCAGGAATTTTTTATAATGTTGATACTTTAAAAGATAGTAGCCTTCAAATGGGTATATTTAGCATAATTTTGGGAAACCATAAACACATAAAACACATTTTTTCCTCACATGAATGGACTACATTTGCAGACTTTCTCTCTGTTAAAATTCTTTCCATTCCTTGAAGTACCTGTACACCAGTTCTCAATGTGATATTTGAAGTAACTGTTCAGTTGGAGCATTTTTTTTGCTTATCGATTTTAAAAAAATTTAAATTGTAGGTGTTAATTTCTCAGAAAGTTCTGTTGCTATTTTCCTGAAAATTGGTATATGGCCTTCTTTTACCATTAGCAGACCACAAACCAAATTTCATTCAATTCTATCAATAATTAATATTTTTTATAAATTCAGTCCTAACTTCCCTTAAAATTCTTATGTCAAATGGACAATTCAAGAACGATCTTGTTTAACTTCCTGTCTTCGATGATAAAAATCCACAGTTCTAGCCCTTTAGGCAAGCAACTCAATGTTGAAAAACATTCTAGGGATATGAGTTACGAATTTTAGGTGAATATAATGAAGTATGAGAATATATTCCTTATTTATTTCTAAAATTTACAATCCTTCTTTTAATCATCGTTATACGGTCGATTAAATCAGCAGTTTGCCTTCTTCGACCACTAAAAGCGCTAATGATGCATTGTTGCAATTAAGCACCACTAAGAGCGCTAATGTGATTCAATGCAGAGTTTTACTTAAGCTCTTATAACTATATCCGGTGTGGACGTTTGAAAAATCAGAATACGCCTGAGGGTATTGAATCAAGGAACACATTACAGAAATATTTATGTAAATAAGTTAATTTGACTAGGATTTGAATAAAAAATAAACCGAGTAATGAAACAAACTATTTTTCGGAACTGCACTTAGGCCGGAAGTGATTTTTAAAATTTTTTTTTTAGTTTGATCGATCTATCCCAGATACAATCTGAAACCTTTCCGGGCCCTTTAGCCCTTCAAATTTCGGCACAATTGAGGTAAATGCTTAATTTTACGTTGTTCGTAGTATGGGTCCACTTCTATGATTGCTAAGAGATATTTTCAACATTAATACAGATAATTACCGATAAAAGGTCCGGCTCCATGGCTAAATGGTTAGCGTGCTGGCCTTTGGTCCAGAGGGTCCCGGTTTCGATTCCCGGCCGGGTCGGGGATTTTAACCTTCATTGGTTAATTCCAATGGCTCGGGGGCTGGGTGTGTGTGCCGTCTTCAGCATTAGAATTTATTCATCACAGGTAGAGCCCCATCCTCATAGACGCGCAGGTCGCCTACACGGTGACAAATCGAAAGACCTGCACCAGGCCTCTTCGGAGGCCACACGCCATCATTATCACCGATAAAAGGGAAATAGGGTGGGAAGGAATTATTTCATTCAGAGCATGTTAATCACTCCTCCTCACTGGCATTTGAATTACACATTCAATTTGGATGTTACCTTTCCCTGCCCTTCTCTTAATTAACTGCGTTACAGTATAATAAAGTGTGGAAATAATCGCCGTACTAATCACAATTACTTTAAGTGGTCTCATTTTTATGTATACACGAACTCTTTTGAAAGACGTAAGCCTTCAGTTGCATATAAAGTGTACGCTCCAGAATAGTTTTCTTACTCTTTTTCTGCTGGTCATTATTCAGATGACTGAGCTTCATAACGTTTGTTAATACACAGATGTTCACCGTGAAGGGAGAGCTACACGTTCAATAGGACATTCTTTGTTCCACCAGAATAACGTGAAGATATTTCATGGGGTACGTCCAGTCTTAAAATATGCATCATTACCTTTGGAATACCAACAATCAGGTCAACGGGCGAGTTGGCCGTGCGGTTAGAGTCGCGCCGCTGAGAGCTTCCGTCCGGGAGATAGTGGGTTCGAACCCCACTGTCAGTAGCCCTGAAGATGGTTTTCCGTGGTTTTCCGTTTTCACATCAGGCAAATGCTGGGGCTGTACCTTAATTAAGGGCACGGCCCCTTCTTTCCCACTCCTAGACCTTTCCTATACCATCGTCGCTATAAGACCTATCTTTGTCGGTGGGACGTAAAGCAAATTGCAAGAAAATAATAAACAGGTCAGGTTTAGGTTTAGCTGCATATGACGTGAAGGTTAGGACATGTAATTCAGGACTAGCAACTATCTCTGTGTGTGGAGGGGGGGGGGGTGGAATTGTGCAATCTGCGCAGTTTATATTATAGAAGCATTTGGTCGACCCATTCTCATGTGGAGGAGAACGTATAACGGAGATAACGTAACATGAACGAGTTTCATTGATCGTCACACAAAATCATAACAAGGAAGACGCAGCATAGCATATTATGAAATAACAATAATAATAATAATAATAATAATAATAATAATAATAATAATAATAATAATAATAGAGCTAAACTTTGGCCATAGACACCAGGTGCACCAAGTTAGAGAGGGCCTATTATTCCTGTAAAAGAGTCTACACCTCCAAGTACCTCTCCAAGTACCTAAAGATGAAGCACTGAAACTCTGTAGTAAGACCCTCTGTACTCTACGCCTCTGAATGCCTCTTGATGAATCGAAAGGGCCCATTCAGGAAAGTAGGACTTGAAGAGAGGAAGATCTTGAGGAGGATACTAGGACCCGTAAGAGAGGTGAATGGCATCTACAGGACCAGGCACAACAGCAAGTTCTACGGACATCAGCAAGAGATAGTCACATGTATGAGGAAAAGACGACTGACCTTCTAAGGGCACATGGTCCGCCTGAAGGCTCACCAACAGAATCATCACAGTGACAATTAGGGGAATGGCTACCAAGACCAAGTCAATCACCTCAGTAATATCAGACCTCGAAGAACTACAGATCCCATTAGCGACTACGGAGAACCGATCTCATTACCGACTGGTCATCCTACAGGGAGTCTTCCCACTGTCCCTCACAAGCAAAAAGAGTACAGGGACCATCAGACCTAAGTGGACGGATGGAAAGAAGCAGGCACACATCCAGAAAATTAAAGCGTACTGGGCCAAGAAAAAGCAGAAGACGATAGCTAAGAGTTAAGACGAGCCCCGTGGTCCATATTGTCCAAAACGAACCTAAAATAAAAATGGCGTGTGGCCTCCGAAGAGGCGTGGTGCAGGTCTTTCGAAATGATGCCATATAGGTGACCTGCCATACCTATGATGAATTCTAATGCTTAAGACGGAACACACATCCGGCCCTCCGACATATCCGAATTAACAATAAAGGTTAAAACCCTCGACCCGGCGGGAAATCGACCCTGTGACCTCCTGGACTAAACGCTATCATACCAGCCATTTAGCCATGGAGCCGGACATATTGCTAAATAGTAGTCACCTTACTATAATTCATGGCAATATGTTGTAAGAAGACAGTGAGAGTTTGAAACCATTTCAGAGTGACACAAACCAATAGCCATACTTTATGTGCGTTTCCTGTGTAGGCTACGCGTATCACTTTCGCGTTTCCAATCATATCGGTATTGTGAAGAGCCTTTTCGATAGTTGGTTGGATACATTATGGGCGTACCCACTCCTGCTTCAGATATCTGTATCAGCAGCTACGAGCAGTTGTGAAACTTAGTCCCTTACACATACTACCCCGGAATCATTATGATTCTAAGTTGAAGGATTCGACGATATTCTCGTCTAAACCTCCGCATTTTCTGCTTGTAAAAAAGATAAGGGTTATAATGCACACTGCACCATTGTAGAAAGGGTTTGCTTCGTTTTTCTCACTTTAAATCGACCTGACGTGACACATTGCCGCTCTCTTCCTAATACTGGACTGAATCAATTGTAAATTCACATCCTGAGAGCTTATCAGACTTCACATAGGTCTATTCATGATGATGTTCGCAGGTGATATGAGGTGGCACCAATCGCTGAAAAGACGTGAGAAAGCCGTCTCAGATGGTAAAAGTAGTCAGTGGGACGTTCAATCAATAACATTATATTGAAGTAATATAAATGTAAAAGGTCTCCATCCGTCGTTAAAAAGTGTTACAAAGCTGAATCGTTTTCAGATGTCGCTAAAATGAAAATGGAATATGTAAGAAAGCTATACGATAAAATGTCACTATATACAATAAAGGTATGGTAGGGACACATCAATTAAAAGACTATGAAAGGACAAAAGAAGTTCAGAGAACTACTACATAGATCTTCCTCTTCTTGATATCATCATTATTTAAAGATTGTCCTACATGCTTGCGGGTTCCGCTGTTTTGGCTGTCCCCACTTGACACGGCATTGTGCCTGATCATGGTCCAGCCCTCTAACCTTAAAATATTAATGCAGGGTATCAAGTCAACACAGCCTTGGTCGTCCTACCAGCTGTTTCTCACCTACTTGCAAATAAAAACCGGTCTTAGCTACTGTTGCTGCTTCTGCTAAAAGTACATAGTACCAGAGGAGAAGACTTCCCCTCATCCTCTCAGCAATTGGTGCCACTTCCTCTAACATGCGAACTTCATCATTTGTGACACGAAGTGTCAGTCTAGATTTGTTTCCATGGCAGCAAGTCATATTTGATGAGGATCCAGATTCAAAACCATACAGGGCAATTGGGTGTGCTATTAAACGGTATACTATCAACTTGAGCCAGTCTGTAAAGATCCTGTCACACAGTACACGAGTCAAATACGCCACTGAAGCCATCCACTTGACAAGTGGTTATATTTTAGCACTGAGGGTTACATCAGCAACAACTATCGAGACAAGATACTTGAATGTCCTTGCTGTTGGTATGTCAGCATCGCTGATCTTGATGGTATCATTGTGTTGAGCCACAGACCAGCTTCTGCAAGGTGGTCATTCCATGCTTGGATTTGACGTTCTACAGATCTCTTGTGATGGTATCCAGGACTGTGATGAAAAGGAGAGGAGAGAGATCTAACCACTCACAGACCCCCATGAAGACAAGAAAATTGCCACTCAATCAAGCAGCTGATTGTATCCTACTCTTCGTATGATTGTAGGACAGTTTCATACATTCGGTTAGGTTTTCAGGTACTCCATACTCACGGTGGTAAAACCAGGTTAACACCTGTCACACTTCACCAATAGCCTTTTCCAGGTCAAAGAAAGCGAAGCGTAGGTGCTTCGACTCCTCACGCTGTTTTGCGGTAAGCAAACGAGCAGCGAATATGGAAAGCATCTATAGATCCAAAGCCTTTCCCGGATCCACATTGTTTGGTGGTGAGAATGAAAATTTGTCGTGTCCTTTTATCGATGATACGTGTGTGACAGGAGGCGTACTGGGCGAATGTTACAACATTCAGCTGGACTCCCTTTCTGCTTCCAAATTGGAACTATGGTAGTGCACTTCCACTCGGCCGGAATCCTATCTCCCGTCGATGCTTTTGTTGAGGAAACCCTTCAACCACTGAACTGAATTCCAGTGCTTTGATTTCCGTAACTCTAGCTGCAGATCACTTGGTACTGTTTTCATCATAAACAGCATTTGAAAGAACTCACCCTCACTGATCGGAATAACGAGTACCTGCGCAGGTGTAGTCTCTGGAGTGGAAGCATGTGGAAACACCTCATTGCCAATTTCCTCGGTGTATCACCATTACTTTCTATCTATTTATGAGAAAGTTGCCTTCTTCATCGCTGATGCCGTAATTTATTTATACGTCAGCCGCCCGTCTGCGGCGCGGCGCTGCTTAGCAAATCGGCAAATCTCTCGCTCACTGGTTGGTGTGGCAGGTTTGTCATATTCCCTGAAGCGGGATTGAATTTTCTGCTGCAACTCTCTCTTTTGACATATGGCACGGGGTGATCCAAAAATTTGTGTAACGTAATGCGACAAAGTGTGTGACGGGAGTGTAACCATAGCATCCGTGCAGGCAGCGATGTAAGGTGTGGATGGATGGTCAGACAGTGTTACCTAGCAACCGTGCAGGCTATGTATTACGGCTGTTTGCGATCTGAAATTAACAGCTGCTAAAGGATGGCAATGATCGGGAGATATATTTATGATAATTTGATTTTCGCAAAGGGAAGAGTGTTTTTTGTTTTTTTTTTTTTTTTTTTTTTTTTTTTTTTTTTTTTTTTTGCTACACTCGTAGCGTCACGATAGTCACTGCAAATGTTCAGCTGTTTGAAGTCAAGGAACTTGCAATGTACTTGCTTTTCATATACACAGTGCTCTCCACCTCTTCTGTACATTCGACGATCGATTCTACGTCGTCCGGGTTTGGTGGTGCGTAATTTTTCATGAGCAACTGTGATGGAAGTTTCCTCCAGAGAGCGTCGGGTTGTTGTTACGTCGGTAATAGGAAGAATAGTTATGGCTGAAATGATGTCATTTTCCTTGTCTTTGAATCACCATACTTTTATTTCGCAAAGAACCATTTCATTATTCCTTACTTTGAGTTGGATATTTGATGCGCATTTGGACAACTAGCGGGGAGCAACTGTTTAGTAAAGAATGCCATTCGCATAAGTTTGAAGCCAATTCGCCGTAAAAGAGTGAAATCAATTTTTCGTCAATATGTTACCTCTGTTGTACCTCCAAAGGTGGAAATTTCGTTTCTTGAACAAGGTATTCGTGATAACTAAGGCGTGTGTGTCTGCAAAATTCAAAATTTCCTTTTCCATTAGTTTCTGTTGTTTAGGATTATTTAGAAAGAGAAAGACAGGGTTTAGTGAAATTTATAGTGAATGCTATTATTTCAATTCGTTCTAATAGCACCTACCACTGACAAAGAATAGGGTATACTAACTAGCTAAGATATATCTTTTACTGTTTGAACCATGGCTCCAATGGCCTATGCGGTATAAGTACAGCAGAATCTTCGTCCAATTAAAACAGCTGTTTATCGTCACAGTATTATCGTTTTCGTATTATAGCACCTACGTGTTCTTGTTTTTGTACCCACTCAAAGAAACAGCGCACTCAAACTACTTTATTGCTTCTTTGCTCTATATCACGCTCCAGTTGTCTTCAATAATACTTGTACGTAACTGAGTTTTTCTACTGAAGCCGAAAACCGATATCTTTGTAGACTGAGGTGCAAAGTATGTATCGTATCGTATCGTAATCTGTTTACCCTCCAGGGTCGGTTTTTCCCTCAGACTCAGCGAGGGATCCCACCTCTACCGCCTCAAGGGCACTGTCCTGGAGCTTCAGACTTTGGGTCGGGAATACAACTGGGGAGGATGACCAATACCTCGCCCAGGCGGCTTCACCTGATATGCTGAACAGGGGCCTTGTGGGGGATGGGAAGATTGGAAGGGATAGACAAGGAAGAGGGAAGGAAGTGTCCATGGCCTTAAGTTAGGTACCATCCCGGCATTTGCCTGGAGGATAAGTGGGAAACCACGGAAAACCACTTCCAGGATGGCTGAGGTGAGGATCGAACCCACCTCTACTCAGTTGACCTCCCGAGGCTGAGTGGACCCCGTTCCAGTCCTCGTACCACTTTTCAAATTTCGTGGCAGAGCCGGGAATCGAACTCGGACCTCCGGGGGTTTCAGCTAATCACACTAACCACTACACCACAGAGGCGGACGGCCCAAAGTATGTAAATGACAAAATAAAACAATACGTTTCTGTGCTGAAAATAATTAATAGGTATTTGATTTTATGTGTGTGCTCTTTTATTATAGTTACTTAATTCTGTAGTTATTGGCTGAACAGTCAAACTGAATACAACTCAAACTCCTGATTCTCTATAGATAAATCCTGATGTTCTCGTTATATTAGTTCATATAATATGCTGCTTATTTTTGGTCGTACGTTTACTCGGGACACTTCTATTTTTATTGCTGAATTAGTGAATGTTCAAATAATTGAAGATATAAGTTTAAAGCAGTCGTGAGGTAACATGAGGCGTTTCAAAAAGTAGTAGGGCAATGGCACTTCGTTTTCTTATTGCTTCCTTGACTTCAAATATCAGAACATGCCACTGATTATACGTGACTAGGTTCTAATGAGAGGCCAAATTCGGCACCGCACACTGCATTCTAAGGTTGAGATATGGAAGTATTAAGAAACATTATTTAGATTGAAGAACTAATGAACGAAGTGTTACTTATGTCTTTAAAGTCATTAGTAATGCATGCAAACACTGTGCCGTCGTCAGGAAACTCATCAGGAGTCCCGACACAGGATAAGTGTTTCCCAACTGTTTTCATTTCCCTATCAATGAGATCCATTTATCGTAGTTGTGTATGATCTAGCAGACATATATAAAGCAAACAGGCGCTATACAGGAAGTGAATCGCTGCAGGTTTTCTCTTAGCAGATATCTTCGCCTTCATTTCTCATTGTCAGCCAATGGACTTGTTATTCTTTCCAGTTCTCCCTTCAAATGGAATGTATAATATTTTCTTTTAATTTCAAGGTAACTACTTGCCAAATCATCACATTTTTCTGTTGTGCGAATGAAGCGAGGGAAGAAAATAATCCTACAACTCTCCAGAAATAATTTGTAGCAATGATAATTATGAGCAGAGCAAACCCAAGGGTGAGTTTTACAATTGATAATGCACTGAATAAAGGTATGCAGGGTGTAGGAGAAATGATGGCAAAAGCTAAAACTACGGAACGTACGCAGTAGGAGAAACAGAAACGCCTCAGAGAATATGGGGTCGCTGTCGACCCGTTCACAAGATAATGCAAGTGTTGAGTACTGTAATGTGTTATATAATCGTGTATTTTACATGTTTTTACATCCGGTTCCGTCATCCTTGTTAGTACTACATAAAAGAAGCACATCTTGAAGCTCGTTAACTGTCTGCCTGTTAGGTGATCTGCCCAAAGGCTGGTTGGATCCTCAAATAGCAGCATTAAGGATTATGGGGAAAACGTAACAGATGATGGCGCTGCCGAAGTAGGGTGTACCAGACAAGATGAGGTGTGATATAGTGTGGACCAGATAGTGTTCTTGCAACACGACTGACCCTATGAGTAGCACTTTTCATAACACTCAGACGCAATGGTTGTGCTCTGAATGCCATTACTCAACACCATCCATACCCCAGCAGATTCCTTATTGTCACAGTCTTGAACCTGACTGAAACTTTGTGGAAGCTAAATTTTTCTCTGGCCTATGCAAACGGACAGATAAAAATGTACTGCATCCATCAAGAAAGAAACGCGTTCTTTGCTAATGACCATGAATATGTCTTTCAGTAAATGAAACACAAGATTATATCAAGGAGAAGTGCAACTCTACGTCAAAGGAACTTAACTTGTAGCCGCAGCAACTTTGGCGACCAAGGCCTACGGTAACGATGTATGTGACGCCATTAACAGTACACTTTCTATTTCAACGCACTATATTTATACAAATCCACAACCACAGCTTCTTTGGCGACCAAGGCATACGGTAGCGATTAATGTGAAGTCACTTCCGTCTAACATTTTGTCACGTTACGTTACACAAAATTTCGAATGACCCCCCAGCCAAAAGACATATTCATTTCAAAATGGCAACAGGCGGACTCACTAACTATAGCTTTCATACATAATGTCTGGTCAATGCCAGCTTTGAAGAAGACGATCTATTTGTATGCTTGTCTTTGGGGGCATATGAAAAACTTAGTGTACACGACACTCTTGACATGTGGAAAAAACTGCAATAGAAAATTGTCGATACTTGTCAACAATTCCGCTGTCTACCGGGCGTGTTCGAACGAATGTTGGTTTCAATGCAGTAAAGAGTACAGCATTACGTTCAGTTACAATTACAATATTTTGAGCACCTCCTGTAACAGATACAAATGTACTGTATTGTACCGTACATTTGATTTGACTGGTTTTTAAGGTCTCGCTAATACATTGACGGTTTTCAGCGATGGAGGAATGGGAAAGGGCGAGGATTAAGAAGGTAGCAGGCGTGGCCTTAAGGTACAGCCCCAACATTTGCCTGGTGTGAAAATGGAAACTACGGAACACCATCTTCAGGGCTGCCAATGGTGCGCTTAAAACTCACCAACTCCCGAATAAAAACTCAGAGCTGCACGACTCTAACCGCGCGGAGAACTCGTTCGGTAACATAGTTCTTGTTCAAAGCTGTAGACCAAACATTGTGTTTTGTAAAATCTACTGTTAGCAATGTGTACAGTGTGTTTCTGTTATTTGGAACTAACGAGGATTACAGCACCGGGTGTACCCAAAGTGCTCATGTGTACTAACAGTTGTATATCGGTGGTGGACTGTCAACTCACGTCCACCATTATCATACGAACGGCTCGATTGGGACCTCATGTTCACTGGGGCATTTTTTCTTTTCTTATCGCTGTGAGCTCTGATTCGGAAGTCGGTGGATCCGAATACCTGAAGATGGTTTTGCGTGGTTTCCCACTTTCACACCAGAAAAATGCTTGGGCGAACCTTAATTAAGGCCACTGTAGCTACCTTCACAATCGTAGCCCTTTTTCATCCTTGCGTCGCTAAAAACCTTCAAAGTGCTAGTACGACATTTTATTAAAATACGCTTTAAGTCGCACCGACACAGATAGGTGGACTCCGCTAACGTTGAGCGTACAAATTATGGTGATGAGATGAGTAAATAAACGGGAAAGGTGGTAGAAGTATTAACATACAAACTTGGATAACGTCACTTTTATGTTGAATATTCATTTTCATATTATTTATCATTTTCGTTATAGTACACTACCCTACATTCTTCCTGCAAATTGCTTGTAATTAGGTTTGAATAAATTCGAAAGTATCGAACTTATCTTTACGCTACTTATTACACTGGAGATAATGTTGTCTTAAAATATTTGTGAATGTTATTGAAGGATTTTCCACCTCTGTAGTGAAGTGGTTAGTATGATTAGCTGCTAGCCCCGGAGGTCCGGGTTTGATTCCCGGTTCTGTCACGAAATTTTAAAAGTGGTACGAGGACTGAAACGGGGCCCACTCAGCCTCAGGAGAAAAACGGAGTGGTGAGGGTTCGATTCTCACCTAAGCTATCCTCGAATTGATTGTCCGTGTTTTCCCACTTCTTCTCCAGGCAAGTACAGGGATGCTACATGACTTTAGATCACGGCCGCTTCCTTCCCTCTTCCTTGTCTATCCCTTCCAATTTCCCCATCCCCCCACAAGGCCCCTGTTCAGCATACCTGGTGATGCCGCCTGGGTGAGGTACTCGTCCTGCTCCCAAGCTGTATCCCCCACCAAATGTCTCACGCTCCTTGAAGCGATAGAGATGGGATCCCTCGCTGAGTTTAGGGAAAAACCAACCCTGGAGGGTAAACGAAATAAATAAATAAATAAATAAATAAATAAATAAATAAATAAATAAATAAAGAAATAAATAAATAAATAAATAAATAAATAAATAAATAAATAAATAAATAATATTTGGTGGAATATGTTCTGCTGGGATGAACAAAATACAATTGAATTTTCGTCAGACGCATCGGAAATCCGGAATCAAATGTTGAGGTTACGTTGAAATACGTACAGTTAACGATCATACGCAGCATGAGCATATGCTCAATTTCAAATGATGGACATGGCAGTGATCTTCAATATTCACTAGGTCGAATGAGAAGTTTTTCATTATTAAATTAATGCATAATAGCTGTCCTGAGAACATACGCCCAGTAAGAGCTTATACAAGTGAATACAAACTTAGAATAAGAATTCTAGAGTTATTTATACCACTCAATAACTCTCACACCTGAAACGAATATATTACAGAAAGCAAGTGAAACTCATGCCTACCAGATTTAATGGTGACGTCCTTAGCTGAGAGAGGTGAAAGCTTAAGCAGTAAATAGAACAAGCTGGGGAATTTTCGTTGAACCACAATATTCCTCCAAGCAATCAAATAATTAAGACAAGTAAGTCAACATCCATTAATTCACTGATCCTAATCTGTCACCACCTAACACACGGTATAGAGTCTCTCCTGCACAATTACTGCAGATTGCCGTCTTTTCGATGTGTTTTACTCCCAACATGTGTACATTCAACACAAGTTACAAGTAATAGAAGTTTTGTTGATGTCATTCATTCATGCCACCTCATGATTTATGTCGAAATCTTCAACTTCACTGATAAAGAATCGGTAATATTCTCTGGCGCAGAATATAAAGATGATTTAGTGAATTTGTATTCTAAGTTATGCTTCATTAAGACACTCTTTGTAAAATTACTCAAAAAATACAAAAATAGGTACATAAAATGAGAATGGCGAATGCCACGAAAAATTTTCCACCCAGTTGATAGTAGAAGACTTCATAATCGTCCTCATAATTGCTGATCGAGTCCCGCTAAATGGAACTGTTCCTCTTGGCCTGGAAGAGCCAAACTCTTCAATGTTCATGGTAAAGCTAGTGTACAAACATTAACAAACCATTTCTGAAAATTTTAACCGAACAAAATTTGTGATTTGTTTCCGAAACAATATTTATTTTAATGAGCTGACGACGCTGAAAGGATCCTGAATCTGTAAACTTGATTTCGGGAGATGTTGGGTTCGAATCTAACCGTCTTCACTCTTCACGATGGTTTTCCGTGGTTTCTAATTTTCTCACCAGGAAAAATGCAGGAGCTGTTCCTCGGGAAATGCTGCTACCTTCACTTCAATTTCCCATCGACTCTTGAAACCAGCGTATCAAACAATCAATACTGATCTGCATTTAGGGCAGTCGCCCAGGTGGCAGATTCCCTATTTGTTGTTTTCCTAGCCTTTTTCTAAATGATTTCAAAGAAATTGGAAATTTATTGAACATCTCTCTTGGTAAGTTATTCCAATCCCTAACTCCCCTTCCTATAAATGAATATTTGCCCCAGTTTGTCCTCTTGAATTCCAACTTTATCTTCATATTGTGATCTTTCCTACTTTTATAAACGCCATTCAAACTTATTCGTCTACTAATGTCATTCCACGCCATATTTATGTCGAAATCTTCAACTTCACTGATAAAGAATCGGTAATATTCTCTGGCGCAGAATATAAAGATGATTTAGTGAATTTGTATTCTAAGTTATGCTTCATTAAGACACTCTTTGTAAAATTACTTTGTAAAATTACTCACTCCCCAGTCATCGCATCCTTTATCGCTTCGATGATCTTGCACAAAATTTTCTTTTAAAAAATCAGAGGACTGTTGTAGTCTTGTTTCCAGTTAGTACACTTTAAAATCTAGAAAAGGAAGGAAAACTAGACAGTAATAGATGAAGGAAATAATTGAAGATGGAGTCATTCACTCAGAACATCGCATTCATTACACTCGAAATGTGCTCTATATTTTACTGTTGAGGTTGTATTTAACCAATTCATGCAATTTGCAGTCTGCCTAATGTCAGTGATTACGGTCATAAACTATAGAAACTGTGGTGATAATTTACGAACGATCCTTATATAATTACGAAAGCTTATATCCCTTTTGAGTGTTCGATTGACCGTGAAGAGTATCACATATTTCATGCTAATATACATGTTTATTTCATTTTCCAAGAAGCACAAGAATTACTATCAATAAATAATGTATGATTACATCTTGCAGCAAATAGCCGGAGGCACTTCCAATAAATACTAAACATTTCAGGGAAAGGCTTTTATTCGTTATAGATATATTGTAACTCTCTGTATGTCATGTTGTACATTATAGTATCGTACTCTTTGACATTGAGCATACATCTGTGTTCTTTCCAATATAGATAATCGTCTTGCACTCATCTTTATGGAAGTCATTGTACAATATATAGTATTACAATATCCAGAATGGGAGGTATAGAATTTGCAGATTGTGTTGTACAGATGCGAGACCAGGAGTGTCTGGAAACAAGACTACAACAGTCCCCTGATTTTTTAAAGGAAAATTTTGTGGAAGATCATCGAAGCGATAAAGGATGCGATGACTGGGGAGTGGCGGATTCGGTACTATCGTAAGATGGATCAACTGAACAAAAGGATCCAAATATCGAAATATCGAGAAACGTCTCGTGTGAGCAAGGCATATCACTTACTTGCTTGCTTGCTTGCTTGCTTGCTTGCTTGCTTGCTTACTTACTTACTTACTTACTTACTTACTTACTTACTTACTTACTTACTTACTTACTCACTTACTTACTTACTTACTTACTTACTTACTTACTTACTTACTTACTTACTTACTTACTTACTTACTCACTTACTCACTTACTCACTTACTTACTTACTTACTTACTTACTTACTTACTTACTTACTCACTCACTCACTCACTCACTCACTCACTCACTCACTCACTCACTTTACTTACTTTACTTACTTTACTTTACTTACTTACTTACTTACTTACTTAACTTGACTTAACTTAACTCACTTACTTACTCCGGTCCTCTTGTACCATGAGGTGTTGAGGATACGAGATATCTCCATCTACTCCTATCTCAGGTAATAGCAACGGCCTCTCGTACAGAGAGTCTCCCCTCCTGCAGTGCTTCTCTAATCCCCTCCTCCCATATTTTCCGCGGTCTTCCTCGAGCCTTCCTTCCTTCCACTCTCACCTCCCTCATTAACCTCAGCAAGGGGTCTGTCGATATTCGGTGGACGAGGCCAAACCATCTCAATTTGCATTCTTGAATGGTTTTCTGCAGTGATTTCATATTCAATACTTTCCGGACGGCTGTATTCCGGATCCTGTCCTTCCTGGTTTTGTCCTCTACTTTCCGGAGGTATTTCATCTCTGCCGCCTGGATTCTACGCTTGGTACTTTCTGGTAGCTCCCAGGATTCACAGCCATAGGTCAATGTGAGTACAAAGGTGGATTTGTAAAAGGCTAACTTTGTCCCCTTCTTGTTGAGGAAGTTTGTTCGGATGGCATTAAGCAAGAGCCCTGTTGCTCCTATCCTTTCTGTTACTTTTCCCCCCATATTCCCGTTTGAGCTGATGATTGAGCCAATATACTTGAATTTGGTGACTTGCTCTAATGGTTTAATATCGATCATGATACTGTGATAACCATAGTCATTGTCTTGTTCACATTCACCTCCATACCTTTTCTCTTAGACTCTTCCACCCATACGTTGATGTTTTGTAGATTTTGTTCGCTGGAGGCAACAACAGTCAGGTTATCAGGAAATGCCAGGTCAGAAAGTCGTACTGGGCGCATGAGGTAATTTCCGACCGTCAATTTCTTTATTCTCTCATGACACAGTTTCATAACTTGGTCGGGGTACACGGTGAAAAGAAGAGGGCTAAGACATTGAGCATACATCTGTGTTGTGTACTACTTCTTTCCACTATTCGTCTTGCACTCATCTTTATGGAACTCATTGTACTATATACAGGATGAAGCGAAATTCGCGCACTCGGACGTCGCAGCGCGACTCCTCACATGCCAGCAATAAAAAAAATGTCTCTCACAAAAGTTCGTCCTGCGAGTATATCCGTCAGAAAAAGAACGTTGAAGAGTGGCAATCTGGCAACACTGTAACCACAAGTAGGGTAACTACCTCTGTCAGCACGAATTAGCCGTGCTGTATGGTTGGTGCAGTGGACAGGGTTTTGGGTTAGCGTGCAGGAGATCGAGGGTTCGATCCTGTGGTGAAGGGCATTTTTTATTTGCTAATTTACATCGGACATTACATACTGTAATACAGTAAGACACCGTTTCTTAGGTCACATGTATCCTACATTTACAAAATTTAGTAACGCTGAACACGTGGTAACGCATCTAGTAGATGAAGTGGTGCGAATAAATTCACGTCCACGAAGTAGAAAGGGCGTCTTTCAAAGCTGACCAATGAAAACGAATGTTCGTCCATTCCTAGGATCGTAGTATGTAAGTGCAAATGAATTCTAGAGGACCCGCTGCAATCGCTGTTGACGATTAAGATGCCAGATACCATACCACCTGGACTACATTTACGAAATAAAAAAAAACATACGCCTCAACCCAGGATCGACCCCTCAACCTCCTGCATGCTAACCCAAAAGTCTATCCACTGAACCAACTGTACAGCACGACTAATGTGTGTTGACAGAGATAGTTACCCTGCATGTGGTTACAGTGTTGCCAGATTGCCACGCCTCAACGTCCTTTTCCTCCCGGATATACTCGCAGGACGAACTTTTGTGAGATACATTTTTTTATTGCTATCATGTGAGGAGTCGCACTGCGACGCCCGAGTGCGCGAATTACGCTTCATCCTGGAGGGTAAACAGATAATGATGATGACGATGATGAATGTCAGATGGAAATTAGCAAATAAAAATGTGACTCAACCCAGGATCGAACCATCGACCTCCTGCATGCCAACCAAAAACTCTACCCACTGCACCAACTGTACAGCACGACGAGAACGTGCTGACAGAGGTAGTTACCCTACATGTGGTTACGGTGTTGCCAGATTGCTACTCTTCAACGTCATTTTTCTGCCGGATATACTCGCAAGACGAAATTTTGTAAGAGACATTTTTTTATTGCTGGGATGTGAGGAGTCGCGCTGCGACCCCCGAGTGCGCGAATTACGCTTCACCCTGTATAATTTGCAGATTGTGTTGTACAGATGCGAGACCAGGAGTGTCTGGAAACAAGACTACAACAGTCCCCTGATTTTTTAAAGGAAAATTTTGTGGAAGATCATCGAAGCGATAAAGGATGCCATGACTGGGGAGTGACGGATTCGGTACTATTGTTAAGATGGATCAACTGAACAAAAGGATCCAAATATCGAAAGCCGTATGCCATGTGAACGTCTCGTGTGAGAAGGGCATATCTCTTACTTACTTACTTACTTAATCCGGTCCTCTTGTACCATGAGGTGTCGTAGATACTAGTGATCTCCATCTACTCATATCTCCGGTAATGGCAACGGCCTCTCGTACAGAGAGTCTCCCCTCCTGCAGTGCTTCTCTAATCTCCTCCTCCCGTGTATTCCCTGGTTTTCCTCGAGCCTTCCTTCCTTCCACTCTCACCTCCCTCATTAACCTCAGCAAGCGGTCTGTCGACATTCGGTGGACGTGGCCAAACCATCTCAATTGGTATTCTTGAATGGTTTTCTTCAGTAGCTTCATATTCAATATTTTCCGGATGGCTGTATTCCAGATCCTGTCCTTCCTGGTTTTGTCCTCTACTTTCTGGAGGTATCTCATCTCTGCCACCTGCATTCTGCTCTTGGTACTTTCCGGTAGCTCCCAGGATTCACAGCCATAGGTCAATGTGGGTACAGGGGAGGATTTGTAAACGGCTAACCTTGTGCCCTTAGAGATAATCCTTCTTGTGGAGGAAGTTTGTTCGGATGGCATTAAGCAAGCGCCCTGTTTTTCCTATCCTTTCTGTTATTTTTTCCTCCATCTTCCGATCTGAGCTGATGATTGAGCCAAGATACTTGAATTTGGTGACTTGCTCTAATGGTTTACTATCGACCATGATACTGTGTCTCTCCCCATTCCTGTTGATAACCATATTCAATGTCTTGTCCACATTGACCTATACCTTTTCTCTTAAACTCTTCCAACCATACGTTGATGTTGTTTTGTAGGTTTTGTTCGCTGGAAGCAACAACAATCAGGTTATCAGGAAATGCCAGGTCAGAAAATCGTACTGGCCGCATGAGGTAATTTCCGACCGTCAATTTCTTGATTCTGTCATGATTCAACTTCATAATTTGGTCGGGATACACAATGAAAAGAAGAGAGCTAAGACTGCAGTATTAACGGACTCCTTGTCTCGTTGTGAACTCTGCAGACCTCACATTTCCTGTCCACACATAATTCCGACAGGTCTTATGCAGAATCGTGATGGAATTGCAAAGTGACTTGCTAACTCCATATTCCTTCAGTACTTTCCAGAGTTTGGACCTCGGGACTCTGTCAAATGCCTGTTTCAGGTCAATGAAGGCAGCATGAAGGGTCTTGTTCTTCTCCAGTAGTTTTGCTCTGGCCATCCTAACAATAAAATGAAATCTTGCATACTTATATTTGTACGGACGCCACTTTGGGCTTCTTCAACTTTAGCCTCTACATGCTTTCTTAATCTAGTCTCCAGGATCTTTGAGAAGAACTTCTCAGGCACCGATAGCAAGAATATGCTACGATGATTTATGCGCTCTCGATTGTCTCCTTTCTTAAAGATGGGGATGATGACTGCTAACTCCCAGTCCCTAAGTACCTTCTTTGTTCTCCAGGACTCCACCATAATCTTGAACAGGAAGTCTTCTGCTTTCCTTCCCAAGTTTTTTAACATCTCTGGGGCGATTCCATCATGCCCCTGTGTCATTCCATTCTTGAGTTGTTTAATATCCAACTGCATTTCATTTATCCTTAAATCTTCTTATTATTCCCCTTCTCTCCACACCTCCTCTCCTTCCTCACTTGACCTTGGGATGTTTTAATTCTCATTTACATTCAGTAAATCATTAAAATATTCTTTCCATCTCTCCATTATTTATTTCCCTTGTGTTAAAATTTTCCCTTCCTTATCTTTTATAAACTTTCTCCTTTCTCATGTTTTTCAGTGCTCTATAGGACATATTCTGGTTCTCTTTATAAAGTTTCTCCATTCTTTGTCCAAATTCTCCCTAAGACCGTCTTTTCGCTATTTTCACTAGGTCTTTAACCTTTCTTATTTTTTCTTTATACATCTCATGGTCCTGAGCATCCTTGCTTCTTAAGTATTTCTTCCAGATTTCCTTTCTCCTCCTTACTTCTTCCTTGATGTCATCATTCTACCAGCTTGTTCTTTTCTTGTACTCCTCCAGCTTTGTTGTTCCACGTACTTTACTTGCCGCTTCTAGTAGTATCTTCTTGAACTTGTTCCACTATCTCTCCAGGCCCATTCCCTTGATCCTCTCCTCTATCCTCTGACACTCCTCCTCCACTTCCTGTGTGAACTGCTCCTGTACCTCCTTGTTCTCTTTAAATTGTATACCTTAATCTTTTCTTGCTTGTTCTTCTTAGGCTGGTTTCTCTTTATATTTGCTCTAGTTTCCATTGTTGTTATCAGAGAAAATGGTCACTTCCTATTTCATAGCCACGGGAAACTCGACAATCTGTCACTCTGGAGGTGATCTCTCTTCACTAACACATAATCTATGATGGTTCCTCCCTCGTGTGGGAACATGGTGTTCACTGTGACGAGATTATTGGCATCGCAGAAATCAACAATACTGTCACCAATGTTGTTAACTACGTGTTCACCATGCCGGCCAACAGCTCCGCCACTCCCGTCTGAGTGGTTTCCGAATCTACCGTTGTGATCTCCTAATACAATGATTTCCCCTCGAGTGCCGTCCACCACATTCTGGAGCTCTTCGTGGAACCTATCCTTTTCCTTTCTAACATCGTCGTAGTGGTAGACGTCGGGAGGGACGCCGCGACAATAGATCCCTCTCTGCTAGCCGTGTGAATATGGTACTGGTCGACAGAGGCGTATTATCAGCCTCCGTGTCATGTTTCAGGCTGGTGCATAGTGACTCCCATGGAGTGCCTACAACCTGTCCAACAATGAAACTATCTTCCCTACAGGTGGTCCCCTGGGGTCCAAACGAGCCTCCTTGGCGCATGCGTGGACCATCACGTTCTCACTGCGTCCAACACCGAAACACAGTGCAGTCAGAACGCCGTCCAACCTGTCCCTCTTATTCCGACAATGCGACCACTGACAAACTCATATCGTTGGTCAAAGGCTTGAGGTATGTGCCGTAAGGCAACGTGCATGTTCAGTCAACTTAGCTCAGTGGATCACTCTGCTCAGACTGCTATCAAGGCGTTATAGGTTGTCTTGAATCTGTGATTATCTGCAGGAGCGTCGATTGGGAATTAAAAGTGTGTGGAGGGCAAAAAATGTATAGAGAAAAAAAGTACCCCGGATTAAGGGGTATAGCGGCCGGGAGAACGGGGGTGGGGGTATATACCAAAACTGAAAGAAAATAGCTACAAAATGATAAGTTCTTTGATGTTTTCTGAGCGAATTCCGACAGAAATGTTAAGTGATAGTCTACCAACTTAAGTGCGGTAATAGTGGTTTCTTGAGATTTTGATTCAATTCTATTTAAAAAAAACTTAACCAAAGGAACAATAATGTCCGCTCCTGTGGTGTAGTGGTTAATGTGATTAGCTGCCACCCCCTGGAGGCCCGGGTTCGATTCCCGGCTCTGCCACGAAATTTGAAAAGTGTTACGAGGGCTGGAACGGGGTCAACTCAGCCTCAGGAGGTCAACTGAGTAGAGGTGGGTTCGATTCCCACCTCAGCCATCCTGGGAGTGGTTTTCGATGGTTTCCCACTTCTCCTCCAGACATATGCTGGGATGGTACCTAACTTAAGGCCACGGCCGCTTCCTTCCCCTCTTCCTTGTCTATCCCTTCCAATTCCCCCCCCCCTCCAGCAAGGCCCCTTTTCAGAATAGCAGGTGAGGCCGCTTGGGTGAGTTACTTGGTCATTCCCCCAGTTGTATCCCCCGACCCAATGTCTCACGCTCCAGGACACTTCCCTGGTAGTAGAGGTGGGATCCCTCGCTGAGTCCGAGGGAAAAACCAACTCTGGATTTTAAGGAGGTTAAGGAAGACAAAACAATAATGATACATTTATTACAATTGAATAAAAGTACAGCGTGATTATACAGTTAAATATCGTTTAGTATTTGATTATGCACTAACAAACATACACTAAAGAGACTGCCATAGTGACGAATGCGTGCGGCAAGCAGATAAATCATACCTCGGTGTCCATGACCTTGGCAACAATATACCACTGCTACGCTTCCCCACTATGCGCTGCCATTGCTTGCTGTGGCGCTGTACGGATCGGTAAGTCGTGAAGAACGACAGTTTCTGCGTAATTCCGCTGAGAATAGTTTAATAATTAAAGAAATTAAAGCAAAGAATTAGTTGAAAAAACAACTTGTTTTGCAAAATCTCTTTTATAATAATTCCTGTAATTCCTATTTTCAAGCGGGTCAAACGTAGTGTTCTATCCACAAAGTGGAGGGGCGACTGTTCCTCCTCACCCATCCCTAATCGCCGCAACTGATTATGTGAGGATATGTGCGCTCTCCTAGCGTCGCTTCCGCTCACGTAGTCAATATTAAAAGCAAACACACTTTAAAAAATTATGTCACGCAACCTGAAACTGAAGCACTATACGTCAGTCATACGATCAGAAGCTCTGAATGCCATGGAGTGTCTTTTATTGACCGAAATGGTCTGATGGAGAAACTGGAAGTCAGAGAGAGGAGAATTGTCAGCAAGATGAAGAATTCCGTAGACGGCACAATTCCGAGCTCTACGAACATATAGAGAGGCTCTCTGATTGTGCTAGGTAAAGGAGATTAGCCTTCTATGGCCTTAATAGTAAGACTGCCTCCCAAAAGACTGACAAATCGCCGGTTAACCTTCTGGCAGAACAATAAGATTACAGTAGTACCACTTGGCTGACAGAAAGTGAAAAGGACATTGAAGAACTGTAAATTACAGATCTTCAACATACGCTGTCTGTATGATATACCCTCAAATAAGTACATGGATTTCAGTAAAAAAAACCGGAAGAAAAGTACCCACTGTAAAGAATAAAGAAAGGGGTTGCACGGGCATAAAATGCAAAAATACTGGGCAAAGATCAAAGCCCAACAGCTGAACAAGAAAAAGAAGAAGAAAAGCAGATGGGAAACTTGTCAGCTTATGACGATACTATATGTCAATATTTGCTTTACTCGCGCGATTAGATACTGGTTCTTGTTATTACTTTTTGTTGCATATGATTGATTTAATTGAAGGATGTCACTAATTAAATAATAATTAACCGAGTAATTAAATAACGGTCAACAAAGGAAAGTGCGTTATATAACCGTCTGCCGTTCATCAAGAGTTTTACAGAAAAATCAAGCTCGGTTGTGACTACAAACATTTTCACCTTTACACACTCAGTAGAGGATGCTCACATGTCCATCATGCTCTTATAAAAATCCCGCGTTTTGAAATGCTGTAGTGAGTCTTTTTTTTTTTGCTATTGGCTTTACGTCGCACCGACACAGTAGGTCTTATGGCGACGATGGGAAAGGAAAAGGCTAGGAGTGGGAAGGAAGTGGCCATGGCCTTAATTAAGGTTCAGCCCCAGCATTTGCCTGGTGTGAAAATGGGAAACCACTGAAAACCATCTTCAGGGCTGCCGACAGTGGGTTTCGAACCCACTATCTCCCGAATACTGGATACTGGCCGCAATTAAGCGACTGCAGCTATCGAGCTCGGTTAGTGAGTCATTAAGAGCTACTTTGTTTGTTCTTAAGTGTTCAACAGACAAGACTATACAACAGACTATACATCGGAACAGTCCACAAGAGTTTTGCGACAAGCCTTTGTACTGTCTTGAATGACTGACAGTCTATCACACTACAATTATCTGTTGAACGGTAACTACCAGTGCCAATTAGTAACAGTTCTTAAGTCGGAAGGGATTTAAAAAACTTCACCTGATAAGAATATGTTACGTTTTTAACACCTCTCAGAGTCGTCCATCTCAACAGTCCTCAGTACGTTAGGTTAGTCACTAAAACGCAAATATCGCCTCCGTATTTTCTTTTGCTTGATGGCTTATCACTACTTCCAACTTCAGTAGTTATATATTAAAGTGACTAGATATAACCACAACAAATAACCTCAATGGAAGCATCAAAAATGCAGGTTCCCTTACCCAAGTAAATCATAACAGTTAAGATGATATAATTGCCACCAATCGGAGACAAAACAAAGCAGAAATCATTGACTCTACGATAAGGTTTGAAGACTCATTTTCTCAGCCAGATTACAGAGGCAAAGAGAAACAGGATATATGTGCACCAATAATACCTTTCTTCCAGACAGCCTACAGCGTCAGGAACATAGGAGTAAAGAGGACTGCTTCTGGGTGCTAAAGGGACCATCTTCAGAAATTTTGTCGAATGACGGCAATCCTATAGAACAATAAAAAATTATTACCACGGTTATAAAATCCTTAGTGACAATAATGCAGAACCATTTGTATGGCAAACATAGTATTTAATTTCCTCCCGGCAACATAAAAAAGTTCATATTCTCGAGTACATTGATATTTCTTTTACGAAACCAACAATTCAATTATTTTCTCAAAGAAATTGTGAGCTATTATGTGTCCTTTGGCAATCACATATTGGTGTCAGAATTAATAAATAAAAACAATAACAAGATATTCATAATCAAGTTGGTTTTCAAGCTCAGTGAGGAATGAAGGCAAGACACACACACTCTAACCTCACTCATTTTAAGTTTTTACATTTCTGCCTTTGTATTGGTATACGCATTACTATAACTGTATTCATATAATTTGGGATACGTCTTAAATGATGCAGTTTATTTAATAAATCCTTGCCGTGTAATATTTTTTAAGTTATAGGCCTTACTTAATGTCTTCCTTTTCGGAAGAGTTCTTGGAGATTTTGGTTCTTAGACATCGTAATGGAATTCTATGCATACGAATTAGATGAAATAATACGGTACTAATAAGCCGCTGAATTCGTCATTTCACACTAAAAACGATATTAAGGCTCATATTAGGCAACTCCAGTAAAAGCTTTTATCATCGTTTAAAGCTGAGAAAACCGACCGGGCGATTAGGCCGTGCGGTGAGGAGCGTGAATCTGTGAGCATGCATTCGGGAGATAGTAAGTTCAGCCCTACTGTCGGCAGCCCTGAAGATGGTTATCCGTGGTTTCCCATTTTCACACCAGGCAAATGCTTGGGATGTACCTTATATAAAGGCCACGGACGCTTCCTTCCCATTCCTAGGCCATCCTTATCTCATCGTCGCCATAAGACCTATCTGTGTCGGCGCGACGTAAAGTCAATTCTAAAAAAATTGGGAAACCGAGATAACAGTTACATTTGAATTCACCAACAACATTATCTCGGATAACGGGCATTATATCGGTTTAAAATTTTACCGGAGAGAGGTTGGCCGATAAAACAGGAAATCTAAGATAACAGCAAAAGTAATTGACGTTGGTGAATACGTGGCTAAATGCATTGTTCGAACATGCCACAAATCTACTTATCTCGTATTATCCATACACAATCAATCAGTCGCTACTGATCTGCATTTAGGGCAGTCGCCCAGGTAGCAGATTCCCTACACTTCTCTTAAATGATTTCAAAAGAATGGAAATTTATTGAACATCTCCCTTGGTAAGTTATTCCAGTCGCTAACTTCCCTTGCTATAAACGAATATTTGCCTCAATTTGTCCTCTTGAATTCCAACTGTATCTTCTTCCTACTTTTAAAGTCACCACTCAAACCTATTCGTCTACTGATGCCATTCCACGCCAACTCTCCACTGACAGGTCGGAACATACCACTTAGTTGAGCAGCTCGTCTCCTTTCTCCCAAGTCTTCCCAACCCAAACTTTGCAACATTCTTGTAACGCTACTCTGTTGTCGGAAATCACGCAGAACAAATCGAACTGCTTTTCTTTGGATTTTTCCAGTTCTTGAATCAAGTAATCCTGATATATATTTCGTATGGCTATTTCTAGCCGAGCACAGCCATCGTAAGGCAGACCCTCCGATGAGGGTGAGCGGCATCTGCCATGAGTTGGTAATTGCGTGTTATTGTGGTGGAGGATAGTCTTATGTGTGGTGTGCGAGTTGCAGGGATGTTGGAGACAACACAAACTCCCAGCCCCCGGGCCATTGGAATTAAGCAATGAAGGTTAAAATCCCCGACCCGGCCGGAAATCGAACCCTTGACCCTCTGGACCAAAGGCCAGTACACTGACCACTCAGCCAACGAGTCGGGTAGTAATCCTGATGAAGGTCCCATATACTGGAACCATACTCTATTTGGGGTATTACCAGAGACTTACATGCCCTCTCCTTTACATCCTTACTACAACCCCTAAACAAACTCATAACCATGTGCAAAGATGTATACCCTTTATTTACAATCCCATTTATGTGATTACACC
This sequence comes from Anabrus simplex, assembly GCF_040414725.1. Classification (NCBI taxonomy): domain Eukaryota; kingdom Metazoa; phylum Arthropoda; class Insecta; order Orthoptera; family Tettigoniidae; genus Anabrus; species Anabrus simplex. Next base: position 251,003,311 of record NC_090271.1, read on the forward strand.
AATGAAGATCATTCCTTATATTAACACCTAGGTACTTACAGTGATTCCCATAAGGAACTTTCACCGCATCAACGCAGTAATTAAAACTGAGAGGACTTTTCCTATTTGTGAAACTAACAACCTGATTTTTAACTCCGTTTATCATCATCTGTCATTCTTCAAACATTATCGAGATCATTTTGCAGTTCCTCACAATCTAGTAACTTATTTATTACGCTATACAGAATAACATCATCCGCAAAGGCCTTAACTCTGAAAGCACTTCTTTATAGTACTCATATCATGTATATACAGAAGAAAACATAAAGGTCCAATAATCCGCCTTGAGGAATTCCCCTCTTAATTGTTACAGGGTCAGATAAAGTTTCGCCTACTCTAATTCTCTGAGATCTATTTTCTAGAAATATAGCAACCCAGTCAGTCACTATTTTGTCTAGTCCAGTTGCAATCATTTTTGCCAGTAGTCTCTCATGATCCACCCTATCAAATGCCTTGGCAGGTCAGTCGCGATACAGTCCATTTGACCTCCTGAATCCGAGATATCTACTATATCTTGGTGTAATCCTAAAAGTTGAGCTTCAGTGGAATAACTTTTCCTAAACCAGAAATGCCTTCTATCGAATCAGGTATTAATTTCGCAGACATGTCTAATATGATCAAAAAATGCTTTCCCAAAGCTCACACACAATGCATGTCAAACTCACTGGCCTGTAATTTTCAGCTTTATGTCTATCACTCTTTCCTTTATATACAGGTGCTACTATAGCAACTCTCCATTCATTCGGTATAGCTCCTTCATGCAAAACAATAATGAAATAAGTACTTCAGATATGGTACTATATCCCAACCCATTCTCTTTACTATATCCCCTGAAACCTTATCAATTCCAGCCGCTTTTAGATTAAAAACTCTACAGAAAAAGAAAATAAGCATTACTTATACTCCCAAATGTAACAGGACAAATTTTTACAACACGGCTGAGGTAGTACTTATAATCTCACAAGTCACGAAAAAAATATGCCTACATTGTGCCAACATGCGAGATGAATAGTACTGTAAGACGTCGTATCGGCTAGTAGAGGTCCCTGCCACTTGCTAGTAGTTTTAGGTCACACCGACACAGATAGGTCTTACGGCGATGGGAGGATAGGAAAGACCTAGGAGTTGGAAGGAAGCGTCCGTGGCCTTAATTATGGTACAACCTCAGCATTTGCATGGTGTGAAAATGGGAAACCACGTAAAACCATCTTCAGGGCTGCCGACAGTGGGATTCGAAGCCACTATCTCCCGGATGCAAGCTAATAGCAGCGCGCCCCTAACCACAAGCCAACTCGCCCGGTAGTAGAGGTCCCTAAACTGCATAGTTGGCGACATTGAATCGAACCCGACTGTTAGAAAATTTTTATAAATCATTACCTTCAGTATGTCCGTTATCAGATTGGAAATGTCAGGGCTTTTAACTGTTCAGTTGTAGCCTGGGGAATGCAATAACATTTGGGGATGTAGAGTTCGAAACCCAGCGCTAATAGCGGCTATTCAAGGGTGGTTTACCTCCTTACACACACTAAGGAAAATACTGTGATAGTAATTTACTTATCAGGTGCCTACTTGTGTCTATTGTAGAGGCAAATGGTACACACATTACAACAGGAAACCAAGGCAGTGATGTAACATTCTCGGGAACGCTCACAAGAAACTTCCTTAGAACACCCGACTGATAAGATAATTTTAGTGTATGCTGACTAAAACAGTGGCTTTTTAGACTGATAAAAACCCGAAAAATTGAACTTTGGTGGACTCTTCAACAAACTACGTCATCTAATGTTCTTGAACTAGAGACGTATATTTTTGGACAGAAACGTGCGTCATCTGAAATTTACTACGGCTATGAGAAGAATTGTCTTCATATGACATTTATCTTTGCTTTTAAAATAATTTTAAATTCGCAAAGCTTTTACTAAATATTTTCCCCGCTATTCGCCTTATGGGTGCAATTTTAACATATGCACCACGTACGCGAAAATCGTCAGTAGCCTCATTCGAATTGGACTCACCCTACTGCACATTCATCTGCTAGAGTTTTTATTTTCCCACTTGATATACAAATAAATATTATTTTTATTTACTTACATACTGTATAATTCGAAACAACAACAACAATAATAATAGTAATCATATTAGTAATGATGTTACTGTTTTACATCATGACAACAGTTTTACCATAAAATATTATGATAAATAACGTATTTGAGCACTTTCAAGTACCACTGGACTGAGTGGGGATCGAAGCCACCAATTTCAGCTAAAACGGAAGCGCTGTGCTGCTGATCTTGTCACCCAGACTTCCTAAAATGAAAAATATGAGTATATCCACTTCCATAGCTAAATCGTCGATGGTCAATAAGACAGCAAACCAATTTACATTAACTTATTTTTAAGCGTTAATTTACCTTGTCTTGAAATATAGTTGTGCTTGATGTAATGTCAAGTTTGTGTTCTTGGTGCAAACATATTCCCTTTGATGCCCTTAGAACTCATTAAGAACTTCATTGTCTTTGTCGACCATCTGTCGTGGCATTGGTCTCACAGTATGTGACACAAAATTAGAGTACCACTCTTTTCACCATTCTCATAAGCAGAGAAGTCAAGTCTTAAAGTAGATATACATAGTAAAGAGGAACTTGAAGACGGATTATGAATATTATTATTTTCATTAAGTTGCACTGACCCCATAGGCTATGTCGAGTCAGCCTTAATTATGAAAAATTCAACGAAAATTTGAAACCCTTGTCCCATCAATCTATATATCTATCTATCTATCTATCTATCTATCTATCTATCTATCTATCTATCTATCTATCTATATATATCTATACCTGGACATTGATAGTTTAGTGAGTGGCCTCAGATGGCCCACTGGTCAATAATCAGTACAGACCGAAAGTTCAGGCATTACTAGGTTAGAATGGAAGCTAATTTGGCTGCTAGAAGTAGTCGTCTAGCCCCTTCTTCCGTAATGAAGCGAGAGTAACATAACTTCCAGGGGTTCTAACAGGCCGGGCCCCTGATGTCTCATAACAGAACTGTTGTCCGGGCTAGAGTATACTCGTTACTCCTTTAGAGTTTACATTTTAACCTAAAAATGCCTAATCATCCGGTCTCTAATAATAAGGAGTTTACTTACGCTCTTCCTCCAGTTAATAGCACGGAGGTCACCCCGACACCTCAGTGTTGCTTAACATCCGAGATCTTACAGGACCTAGTGTTTCAACATATTTAAACCTTTGATCTCTTAAACAAAAGGTTATTCACTATTGAAATTAACTGATTTTTTTCCAAATAACATACTCCAATATTTACCTTCTATAACAATAATCCAGGTTGAAATATAGAGATAATTTTCTCCTATGCGATGAAATTGTATATCAGAAATCAAAATAAATAGAGAAATGTAACGAAATATTTGCACTTGAACTTCAGTGGTTTATAGGTAGAATGTTAGTATCCAGATCCCAAGATTGTGGTTAGTCAGAGATTTGAAGTATTACAAAAAGGTCTATTCGACACTCCATTTCGTTTGAAGTCAGCATGTAAAAGATCTCTGGTGACACACTAGGTGTTTACCTGACAAAATTAATTAAAAGGTCAGACATAGACCGTCCAACAGTGATCCTGTATAATCTGCCATCTGACGCAGTCGAAATTGACGTGTAGGGAAACTAAACTAACATTCCCGTACACGGTAGTTGAAGGACCATACGATTATTATTATTATTATTATTATTATTATTATTATTATTATTATTATTATTATTATTATTATTATTATTATTGGGTTGGCGTCAGGAAGGGCACCCAGCCGTAACACAGGGCCTAATCGCACCCGCATAGCGGTAGTAGATGAAGAAGAATTATTATTATTTTGACAGAAGAAAGAACTATAGTGCAAAGATTAGTAGTATTTGGAAGAGTCAAGAGATCACAGGATCACTGTTGGATGGTCTATGTCCGACTTTTTAATTAATTTTGTCAGGTAATCACCTAGTGTGTAACCAGAGATCTTTTACATGCTGACTTCGGTTTAGAGGTTCCGGGTTCTGTCCCCTGGCAAGGCATGGATTTTAGCTATGTCTTGTCAATTTCTCTAGCTTTGGGGCTGGATTTGTGTTCATCTTAATGCTCATCTTCATTTACATTGAACACACTACTCTACTAACCACTACACAATAGTGAATACATCCGTCCTGTTAGGGTTGTTGTCTTGAAGGGAATCTGACAGTAAAACTGGATTTAATCTGCACATAGTGCCAACCACAAACAATTCGGGAAAATGGCCAGGGATAAGAAGTGAAAAACAGAAGAGTTAAATATTTTTCTGAACGTAAAAAGAAACATTAGATTAATTTTTCAGTTCACTGAATAAAAGCGTGGATGGAAGTAGAACCACTGCTCAGGTCATAATTGACAAAAGAAGACTGAAAACGAAGCGAGCAAACAGACGAGCAAGTTTCTAGGTCTACGTATCTACTGATACCATGACTGTAGCTGTGGTACTTCACGTTTTATGTAGAATCTGAACTACATAGATGTAAATATTAATTTCCAAAATTCTATATTAAATGGCCGGGATTTGAACTACGGTCACCTTGGTAAAAATCCAGTAACTATGTCACTCATCTGTCACGCTCCTGAGGCCACATGAATGGAAAAATGAGAATAAATTGTATGTGTGAATGAATTGACGTTGAGTGATTAGCAGGTTAAGTATGAGACTTCAGTAAACGATACAAGAACATGGGAATTACTAGCTATGGTATACGTTGTTCGCGGATTGGTATTAATGTATTAATTCTAGTGGGAATAAGTCGGCAAAGGAAAGTGAATAAATATTTGGTAGCTTGGCTCTGCCGTTGTAGGGCAGACCCTCCAAATATCGAGGGTATATATGCGGTATATAGGAAACTGCGTGTTAGTACACTGGAAGATAGTATTGTATGTGAGTAGTAGTAATTTTGGCAACAGTGCAAATATCCAGTCCCCGAGCCAAGGGAAGTCACTGTTTAGTATTAAAATCCTTCGATCTGGCCGGGAGTTGAGCCGAAGACCTCGAGGGCCGAAAGCCAAGATGCCAACCACTCAGCTATGGAGACATACAACAGCTGAGGTTGATTTCAAATGTATTCTAAGTATGTCTGTCAGGGTTGGCTGGGTCGCAAAGGCCCTCATTCCATAAATGTTCAAAAATAAGCTGTGTTGAACATACCTAAATAAAGGTAACCATTTTCAAACTATCAGAAACAAACCAGATTAACTCTGCTTTTAGCTCCTTTCGATCTCGTAACATCAATCATTCCAGCACGTAAAATTATAAGATGTATACCGAGCAAGTGGTTGCGCGGTTTGTGTCACGTAGCTACCAGCTTGCATTCGGGAGATAGTGGGTACGAACCTCAATGATGGTAGGTCTGAAGTTGTGTTTCCGTGGTTTCCCATTTTCACACCAGGCAAACGCTGCGGCTGTACCTTAATTAAGGCCACGGTCACTCCCTTCCCCCGCCTAGCCCTTATTTGTCCCATCGTTGCCATAAGACCTATCTGTGTCGATGCGAAGTAAAGCGAATTTCAAATATATAATGGCTATGCCGGCCCCGTGGTGTAGGGGTGGCGTGCCTACCTCTTACCCAGAGGCCCCGGGTTCGATTCCCGGCCAGGACAGGGATTTTTACCTGGACCTGAGGGCTGGTTCGAGATCCACTCAGCCTACGTGATTAGAATTGAGGAGCTATCTGACGGTGAGATAGCGGCCCCGGTCTAGAAAACCAAGAATAACGGCCGAGAGGATTCGTCGTGCTGACCACACGACACCTCATAATCTGCAGGCCTTCGGGCTGAGCAGCGGTCGCTTGGTAGGCCAAGGCCCTTCAAGGGCTGTAGTGCCATGGGGTTTGGTTTGTTTTTATAATGGCCTATTGTACCGCTAACGGCCGGTAAAGCATTTATTTTACATTAAATATAACAAAGTACTTCTACCGCTTGAGAGTACATCATCTGCATAAATTCCAACGTGGAGTTAAGTATGTATGCCGCGCTACTTCCGGACACAAAAGTTACATGTCATTCAGGCCCAGCTGATATTCTATTTCATTTAATATCTCCACTAATTAAGATACAAAAGAACAGATAGTGGCAACTTGTGTGTTTTATTAATACCTACCAAACTCAATAGATTTTACGAAGATCGTAACATTATTGTGGGATTTGTTAAAGATTTATGCAAGGTGGTGTAACAAGTGAGTCGTGACTCACAGGTTCCACGTCTCGACTATACAGGGTGTATCTAAATTATACCGACAAAATAATGAGGGGATGCTCTTTGTGTTACACAAAGAATGATACAGCAATCGGATTGCGGGGAAAATTATTCTTTTTCGAGAAAATGAGGTTACATTTTTACTTCCGGGTGCGCGATACCGATTGACAAACTCGCCATATTTCCTGCGCCAGAGTGAAAGGAAAGGGAAGCGGAATGGGATGTAGGTATGGTCAGCGCAATGAATGGGGTGAAAAATACAGACATATCGTCTACTGGAATACACAGCTTGGCGGACAGTTATGCAAGGGCACCTTCTGTCGCAGGAAGAACACTATATAGCCACGCCATGAGGTTGAAGACTATTTATTTATTTATTTATTTATTTATTTATTTATTTATTTATTTATTTATTTATTTATTTATTTATTTATTTATTTATTTATTTATTTATTTATTTATTTATTTATTTATTTATTTATTTATTTATTTATTTATTTATTTTCTTAAACTGCTTACCCTCCAGGGTCAGTTTTTCCCCCGGACTCAGCGAGGGATCCCAACTCTACCGCCTCAAGGGCAGTGTCCTGCAGCTTCAGACTCTGGGTCAGGGGATACAACTGGAGAGGATGACCAGTTCCTTGCCCAGGCGGCCTCACCTGCTATGCTGAACAGGGGCCTTGTGGGGGGATGGGAAGTTTGGAAGGGATAGACAAGGAAGTGGGAAGGAAGCGGCCGTGGCCTTAAGTTAGGTACCATCCCGGCATTTGAATGGAGGAGAAGTGGGAAACCACGGAAAACTACTTCCAGGATGGCTGAGGTGGGAATCGAACCCACCTCTACTCAGTTGACCTCCCGAGGATGAGTGGACTCCGTCCCAGCCCTCGCACCACTTTTCAAATTTCGTGGCAGAGCCGGATATCGAACCCGTGCCTCCGGGGGTGGCAGCTAATCACACTAACCACTACACCACGGAGGCGGACATGTATTTATTTATTTATTTATTTATTTATTTATTTATTTATTTATTTATTTATTTATTTATTTATTTATTTATTTATTTATTTATTTATTTATTTATTTATTTATTTATTTATTTACCTTCCAGGTTTGGTTTTTCCCTAGGACTCAGTGAGGGATCCCACCTCTCCCGCCTCAATGGCAGTGTACTGGAGCATCAGACATTGGATCGGGGATACAACTGGAGAGAATGACCAGTACCTCGCCCAGGCGGCCTCACCTGCTATGCTGAACAACGGCCTTGTGGGGGGATGGGAACATTGAAAGGGATAGACAAGCGAGAGGGAAGGAAGCTGCTGTAGCCTTAAGTTAGGTACCATTCCGATATTTGCCTGGAGGGGAAATGGGAAACCACAGAAAACAGCCTCCAGGATGGCTGAGGTGGGAATCGAAGCCATCTCTACTCATTGACCTCTCGAGGCTGAATGGACCCTGTTCCAGCCCTCGTACCACATTTCAAATTTCGTGGCAGAGCCGGGAATTGTACCTGGGCCTCCGGGGGTGGCAGCTAATCACTCTAATCACTACACCACAGAGGCGGACATTTATTTATTTATTTATTTATTTATTTATTTATTTATTTATTTATTTATTTATTTATTTATTTATTTATTTATTTATTTATTTATTTATTTATTTATTTATTTATCAAACGGATACACAACAGGTGAGCGAAATAGATCATGGAATTCTTATGGACAGTTTAATCAATATCGGAAGATAATATTATTATAATTACTATTTTTACAATTTACTTTAGGCGTACGTCGCACCGACACAGACAGATCTTATGGCGATGATGAGATAGTAGAAGGGGTAGGAGTGGGAAGAAAGTGGCCATGACCTTAATTAAGGTGCAGCCCCAATACTAGCCTAATGTAAAAATGGGAGACTACGGAAAGCCATCTTTAGGGCGGCCGACAATGGGGTTCGAACTCACTATCTCCCAAATGCAAGCTCACAGCTCCGCGGCCCTAACAGCACGACAAATTAGCCTGACGTTATTATTATGATTATTATTATTACGGCGATACCGTGGTGGACAGAGGTGAAAGAAGGTGCGGGCATGAATGGGTGGATAGATAACAGATCGAATTTTAATTAATAAACTTAAAGTTAGTAATTTTATTTCTTCCTTTTCCATTTTTTCTTTTCAAATTTTAAACTCTGCTGATCAATAACAAATATTCAGGTACAAAAGTATAGCTCGTGAGCTCGAGAGACAATGTTAGAAACTCCTAGAACAACATTAAATAACAACATGAGCTTGAAGCTCCCCAGTTACAAATTTTACAAGAGCACTACCACTCACTTCAGTCAATATTCAAGGAGACTCTGTTCCAGAGTTTACAATAGTAGGAAAAGAGCGTCTTTGCTCCACACAATTATTCTCTCGAACATTTACAAGTTCTAAGCCTATTGAAGCACAACCTACATTTAACAAAAACCAACAGTAGACACTACCTTATTTGCTCAACAGTCGAAATTACATAGAAAAATAGAATGAAAATAGTGAACTTTAACAGGGGCAATAAGTGCCCATTCTACCTGTCCTTAGTTAAAAAAGAAGAGGTTAAACTTACTGGCCAAAAATCAAAATGTTAGGAGGTGAACTCTTGCACTCCTTTGGAATTCACCAGAACATCATTAAAACCCTATGTGGGCTTATGGCCCGAAGTTACAGAGGCTATGCCTATATTACGGAGGTGACTACATGGAGAGAAAGTTTTAATTTACAAAAATAAGTGGTAGATGTTAAAGATAACAAAAATCATAGTCACCTAAATATCAAGTTGAAAGGGAATACAAGAGGGTCCTCACTCCTTATTCCCTAAGTTTGGTTAAGTCCTTTAGAATGGTTTGAAATGTTACATCTAGAAATGGAAGTTTACATCACTAAATAATTTTGAAACCGCCCCCTGGAACTCGCTTTCTGAGACTATTGCATGCTTACAAAATATCTGCCATTACCTTGAGCTGGTGGACCTTCCGAAGATGGACGAGGCAAGCCCTCCCCTGCTTCCTGTACTTACACACTCTACTGATGGCTGGAGCGATCAAAGACAACATGGCTCAAAACGGTCCCAGCTTTTATGACGGAGAGGAAGTTTCCAGATTTCTCTGAGCCGATGCCCTGACACACCCACAATTTCCATTGGACAATCAAATAAATGTCAACATTTTCTCATTGATGAATTAAATAAGTGCACAAAATTCCCTGTTGGCTACAATATTATGTTGTCGGGAAGAGATAGAAGTGTTGATAACTTTAGAACACCAAAAACAATTTACAAACAATTCAGTTTTACCAACTAATGACTATAAAATTTCTTTTGAAATTTAATTCTCCATCCTGCCATCAGAGGGAACACCTAGGTTGACAGTAGAGACCTCTGTCGAAAACCGTTCAAACTTCTTCTTCCACATAGATTGAAGTACAAGTTAGAGATGGCCTTCTAAAAGGGGCTTAATTAAAATGCACGGAGCGAGTGTACTTCCGGTACAATTATTATTATTATTATTATTATTATTATTATTATTATTATTATTATTATTATTATTATTATTATTATTAGCAGCAGCAGCAGCAGCAGCATCTCCTTGTAATGTAAAAAGTATCACAAGAAATAGTCTACAGGTATCAGTAATGGTTTGTCCTGCTAGAAAATTAATGAATTGAACAAAAATATGATCAAGAAAGTCTCTTTCCATTTTCTATCTATTGCTTACAGATTTTTTGAAAAATTAATCGTTATGGAATTACGTACAAAATATCTTAGGATCCTCCAAACCTTTTTACATAGGAATATTGTAATGCGGTGTTGCGTTATATTCTTTCCAATATACCTTTCATTCTAAAAGTCTATCAGTCCCAGTAGATTTTTCGTGATAACTCTACAGACAAGCAAATGAAACCGAGGGACTAATTTAAAAAGCTAGAAGTTGAGAATTCGAAAAGAACTTATGAAATAAAGACCGCTATGTGATAGTATTTCAGCTTAGAACTCCGACTAAAATGATATTGTCAGCTAAAATCCAGTATTGCATGAACTATAACAAATAATTCTCGTTCTAAATGTGCTGCGGGTCAGTATCTCATCCCTCAACATTGTCACATACAGTAACTTTATTTAGGGGCGCAACGAAGATTTGCGGAATCGAACATCTGGGAACTAAGTTTGAGTGTAAAATTGCAGGTCTTATTTATCAGTGCTCAGATCTGTCAGAGATCTATCAAGAACGCGATCCTGTCAACCTTTACGGTGTGGTAATTACAGTCCATTTCTTTCCTATATACATTTGTATACAACTCATTTTTCATAATATACATGTAGCAAACCTTATAATGTGGAATTCATGAATTATTTCAAGTCTTACGTCAAATTTACATGTGCGTCGATACTGTGGGTAGAATTCTTGAATGAAATCTGTTTAGCTTAGCATTTAGTAGCCACTTTACTTTCATCAGCTGATCTATAATATACATAGTATTTTATTTCCTTTAAAAATTCATTTGATATTATAGTCTGTTGAATAGGGACGTGTATAACACAGTGGCTTTTCTGCACGCTTTCAACCCAGACGGCCGAAGCTCGACCCAGTAGATTGGAAGTTTCACCTGTTAACTCACATGACGTCAGAAAGGATATCAAGCCTTAAATCCCCGATCAGGACCAGAATGTTCGTAGAAATATCTGAGATAAGCTGAAGAAAGTATTATAGTCTGTTGGCGTGTAGAAACATTTCCCTTCGTCTAAGAAAAAATAATTCATCGACTGAGCAATTTCTAGTTCCTACCTCATAATAACGGTAATGTTAGAGCCCAAACGTAAAGTCTTATTTTTCTGGCCTTATTCTTCGAGTCAGTGGCTGTCCCACCGAAGTTTCATTCTATAAAAACAGTTCTTTCTAAACGTATCTTGTAATCAACTTCACAAGACACTTAATTAGACAGTAATTTAGTTACCCATAACAGTGGTACAATGAAATTTACATTACTCCTGTCTTTACAGGTGTTGTGGTTATATGTTATTGCCAGCAGTAATAGAATGCAAATTGTCCTTTATATACAGTTCAATCCTAATTTAAAAATGTACAGACACACAGCCGTCATAATATTTTCGTGTAATTTTGTTAATCCCGAATATTTCTATACTTCGAGGCATATTTTGTTCCCTCCACCTTGATTACCGAGACCCTGCTCTAGGTGTTGGCATCACACTTAGTGTTCTTTAGCAGCATCGTCGACATCAGGTTAAGCGTGAACACTGAGCTGATTAAAGATACGAAATCAGATTAATAGTAACTCTAATCACTAACATCATCAGGCGCCAAAATGCTGAAAATCTGCCGTGAAATAGGGTCCGTTAATTTACTGACACAGGTCTGTGGTATCTGCTATGTGTATGGAACTGTGCGGCTTGCAAGGGCTAATAATAACCATGTGAAATATATTATTATTATTATAGCTGCCTCTGTGGATCCGTGGTAGAGTATCGGCCTCCGGATCCCAAGATAGCGGGTTCAAACCCGGCAAAGGTAGTCGGATTTTTGAAGGGCGGAAAAAAGTCCATTCGACACTCCATGTCGTACGATGTCGGCATGTAAAAGATCTCTGGTGATACATTTGGTATTTACCCGACAAAATTAATTAAATCTCAGCCATAGACGCCCAAGAGAGATCCGGTTTACTCTAGGTCCGCTAGATGGCAGACAGAGTAAACCGGAACGTCGAAATTGACGAGCAGACAGCCAGATGGCGTCAATTCGAAATGTCTGCAAACGGTAGCTGAGGCCATACGATTATTATTATTATTATTATTTTATTACATGGAGGAAATTGAAATGTAACGTGATACTGATAATTATCCATCAAGAGGAACAGAACTGAATATTGAGGTCATATGTGAGAGGGCGTAGGTAAGAACTCTTACGCTGTACCGATCAAGGATACATTGTTGGGAAACGGAGTGTATGCCGACGAGAGAAGGGCTGGATCCAAAATATGAAGAAGTGTTTTCGATCCGTGCCAACTGATCTCCTACGAGCTGCAGTGATTATCAATATGGTTATCAGTCAAAACAAACAGAAGAAGAAGAAGAAGAAGAAGCTCATCATCAATCTCGCTGAACACTAATAAAAGTAAAAAGGGATCTGGCCCTTTGATAATTGAAGGTATCAGGAAAGACAAAGACCACGAGAGTCATGAATATAAAAGACTGTCTAAACCTCCTAAACCTAATATCATCGGGGTAAGAACAAGATTTGACCAAAGGAATAACGAAATTCAGAAGCCTGGTATAAGTAAATATAAGTATTACCAGACTCCGCTAGGGCCATCCTGCCATGTATGGCAATTACAAGAACAAAGACAAACAAACCCCATAGGTCTTGGATTACCAAAGGCCTGCAGATTAGAACGTGACGCGTCAAAACGACGAATCCTCTCAGCCATAATTTTTGGCTTTCTAGATCGGGGCCATCATATCACCGTCAGATAGCTACTCAATTGTAATCACGTAGACTGAGTGGAACTCGAGCCAGTCCTCAAATCCACTGACCTAGCCGAAAATCGAACCCTGTCTCTCCAGACAAGAGAGAGGCTGGCTAAACCTGTATCGTGCGGCCGCCTAAAGAAAATGTCAGTTTCCAGCCGGAATTCAACCAGGGACCTTACGTGTGTTCAGCGCATCTGATAACCACTACACTGCGGAAACGGAGAATTAAATGTAAGAGAATTAAATGTAAGTTACACGCATGGCATTTTGGTGATCAACATAAATTCCAGATGTAAATCTACTGCCATAAAATAAGGTGATTCCAGTGACCTCACAAGCATCTCGGATAAATTGAAGATTCTTGTCGCACTCGTTCCACCTGTTACAGCGCGGTGTTGATATTGGCTCCTGTGTCTACAGAGCTCGCGTGACCCCTTTGACTCCGTGTGCGTGCGCCGCTGACAGTTTGATCCCACACTGCCTCCAGCCAGATTCATTTAAATAAAGGCCTCAAGAATTCTCTCAAGGCAGCCACTTCCTGGTTTCACAAAAGTCCTTTATCCGGTTGGCCTATGTTCTGAAAATGATTAACAAATAAGCGGTGCATTAAGGATCGCCCATAGTCACTCACGATCTCATGTCTGAACTCCTGCTAATTAAGTGCTAACATAATACGCCAAAGTGCCTGAATTTAGACGCGGGATTTCTTTCTCATACCTGTAAATATACTGATTGGAGGCTTCGCTTCGCATTCGAGCTCTTTCAAACAATCACGAACGGATGTTTAATCGAATCTAAACAACCTACAGTTGTACTTGAATCGGTTATGAAATTGTTATATACCGAGGTCGATAGCTGCAGTCGCTTAAGTGCCGCCAGTATCCAGTATTTGGGAGATAGTAGGTTCGAATCCCACTGTCGGCAGCCCTGAAAATGGTTTTAAGTGGTTTCCCATTTTCACACCAGACAAATGCTGGGGCTGTACCTTAATTAAGGCCACGGCCGCTTCCTTCCCACTCCTACCCCCTTTCCTGTCCCATCATCGCCATAAGACCTATGCGTGTCAGTGCGACGTAAAGCAACTAGCAAAAAAAAAGTTGTTGTAATTTTTTTTTATTTAGTAAGCTAATTTGCTTATCTGCAAGTTATGTTGCTCCAAAAGTTCAGTAGGAAATGATAATAAAACAAAAGTTATTGCACCATGTTATGTCATAGTCTGACATCATGAAAGTGTTTTTACATTAAAAATACTCAAAAACTTATTGTGTCAAACTTCAGTCAATTACTCCGGCCTCAGCTGTGGCATTTAATTTTAGGTTCTTGTAGTCTCAGGAGGTTTACGGGCCCTTCTTTAACTTGTTGACATGATACTGTAGACGGGGTACTTGAAATAAAATCCAAGAAATATACATACTCAAGTTTATTAAATTAAATCCGAAATAAAATCGTTAAAAAGAACTATAATAACGTGAAGCATCAACAAATAAATGGTATTGGACTTTACAGACGATCATTATAAATTAATTCGAAATAAATAAACTTAAGACTTCCTTATAATTAGCCGGGCTGAGTGCCTCAGACGATTGAGGCGCTGGCTTTCTGACACCAAATTGACAGGTTCGAACCTCAAGGTGCTCAAATACGTCAGCCTCGTGTTTCCAGATTTACTGGCACGTAAAGAAACTCCGGCGGTATTAAATTCCGTTCTCCAGAAACAATAAATATAGTTAGTGGGACATAAAACCAACAACATTATTATTTATTATTACTATTATTACTATTATTATTATTATCATTATTAATTAGCTTCCATTTACTGTACTTCTTGGGTTGCACATACATAAACTGTCATTACTAAAAAGAAGAATATAAAAATTATCACTTCCGATTCCAAGTAATACCGTTGGTTAATTCATTTGCTCCGTGAAAATTTAGTTTCCGTGACCGAACTTCGATTTTTCCTTTAATGAATGTTATTGGCCGGTTAAAATGCCATGTAAGATATTAAATAATCACAAATGGATACTTGATCGAATCGCAACAACCTGCAGTTGTACTTGAATCGATTATGAATTTTTATAATTAATTACTAATCTAACTTGCTTATCTGTAAGACATGTTGCTCCAAAACTTCAACAGCAAATGATTGTAAAATAAAAGGTATTGCACAATGTTATATGATAACCTGACATCTTAAAAAAATTAAAATGCACAAATACGCATATAAACCGAAACTGTTCAACTGAACCTAACTGACTAACTGACAAAGCGACACTTGGATTAAAATGTCCCTCACTTTTACTGATGTAATGGAGGTCAATAAACTTTGGTAATTATATGACTTCACTGAAACTTCCTCCAAACTTGTAGTTTTGGTGAACTATCACACAGGAAAGTTAGTATATATTATTGGACTCACAACATGCTAATCATCCTTATTATAAATGTTCGATTATTCATGTTCTTTACAGAAATATTCCCGGACAATATCGAAGTAATCCGAGAGAGGTTGGCTAACACCCACCACAGAAATAGCTGAACTGGAGTAACTCCTCCGTCCAAGGAGATTGTAGAATCACTTTTACTCTCACCTGGTGGATGGTAAATGAAGATTACTAGGCATAAATTATCTCTCGCTTGGCTCCAAGATGTAACAGGGTGTTCAACAAGTTGTATCGTTAATGGACGTGATATCTACGTAGAGTCTAGTCCTTTGAGATTTAGGATAATGAGTTCAGTACCACAGGACTGACCTGGGATCGACACCAACCAACATCGTTTCAGATAAAAACTGTGTTTTATTAATTTATCTAAATCACTTAGTCTGGCGAAGTATTATAATGTTGATGTTTCTATTATTATTCATTCAAAAGTATAGCCCATAACATCGTGGTCAATATTTTTGTACTCAAACGGTATTGTCACCGAGCTCGATAGCTGCAGTCGCTTAAATGCGGCCAGTATCCAGTATTCGGGAGATAGTGGGTTTGAACCCCACTGTCGGCAGCCTTGAAGATTGTTTTCGTGGATTCCCACTTTCACAGCAGACAAACGCTGGGGCTTTACCTCAATTAAGACCTCGGCCGCTTCCTTCCCACTCTTGGCCATTTCCTATACCATCATCCCCATAAGACCTATCTGTGTCAGTGCGACGTAAAGCAATTTGTAAAAATAATAAAGTAAAACTGTATTGTCTGCATAAAATCTGTCTAATTTGTTGTAATGCTTCCAATGTGTCAACATAATGAAACTGAAAAATATGAATTCAGAGTATAAATACGTTATGAATAATAATAATAATAATAATAATAATAATAATAATAATAATAATAATAATAATAATAATGCCAGGCCGAGTAGCCTTCTGAGCTGAAGTTCACGAGTTCGATCCGCGACGAACCGGTGGTACAAGAAGGTACTCAAATAGTCAGCCGCGTGTCGGAGATTTTTCTGTCACGCAAAAGTATTCCTATGGTCAAAATCTGCTACCTCGGTGTCTCCGAAATTCGTAAAACCAGTGAGACATATTAAAAGTGCTAACAATTCGGAGGACGTATTTGGTGTACCCCGACACACGTGGAACGATATCAACAGCGTATAGTCTGCATAAGCCTATTTTGTATGAAGGATGTCTTCGGATCGGCGACCATTTCTTGAAGTTAAATGTCGTAATTGTGGATGGCGCGCCGGTAATGTTGGTTGCTTGTTACAGGGGATTCAGCGGTGGTGAGAATTTATAATATTCAGTTAGACCTACGAGTTATGGCACTTGAAGTGTAGTGGTGCTAGTTCGCCAAACTAAGGCTATGAATATCACTAAAGAAAATACGTTAAATTTCGTCGAATTCTATCAATGTAGTGTATATTACAGGCAGTGCAAACGGTTTGCTAGTATGGAAGTATTTCATGGAATTACTGATGTCATATCGATTACGTGTATTTTTTATTCTAATTCTTATTATCTAAAACATAAAATCAAGTTAGTATAAGAGCCTTCTTCTTGTTAATAATATGATAGATTTTTCTTGCAACCCAGATCTTGTATCTGCGATCATTTGTTCTAATGCAGTCGTTCAGAGTAGATACATGATGTCTCAGATAACTGCTGACGAGAAAAACAAAAAAATCTCGTTATATAAAAACATAAAGCAAAAAACAACCCTTGATTGAAGTCGATCTCCCATAGGCTCTTCTGTAACTATACAAGAGAGTACAGTTTTATAACAAAAAGCAGCTGAATGAGAGTTTAAAAGAAAAGCAAATGTTCACAAACATTCATTATCCAGTTTTCAGTGTCTGGTTAACCGTTTCCTTTTAACCCTTTCAGATCGAGTACGCACAATTGTGCGGGTTCGTATTTTAGTTATCCCTGACCGTATTTGATGTTTTTTCGGCACTACACCGGACTGCAGTGATTGTGCAGGACACGTGGCGTGTATTTCAATCGATTTTAGTATGCGCTTGACCGCCAGGGCGAAGGAAGAAGAGTTTAAAAAGCACAGTTGATCAGCGAGATGGCAGGAAGCAGTAGTGCCGAAAGTAAGTATTTATTTACTGCGTTTATATTAATCTAGAAGCTTTACTGAATACCGGAATATATTCAATGAGGTGTGTACATTGGTTAGTGAACGTAAATTTTGAAGCTACACCATCGTACGTGATACAACGAGGTTTTGAATTTTGATACGCACAATTGTGTGGGTCCTGTTTTTCGGATGTTACTTTTTATTTTGTAAAATAAACTATTAATATGTGTATTGAGGAGCATTTTAGTCAGTTCTTGACGTACAAACAAAAATTCACACCTCCAGTTTTCTTTCAGGTCTGAAAGGGTTAATACTTGTTATATTGAAAAATCATTAATAATTAACACGGCAGTTGATTAAAATAATCACTGAGCAATACCACACGAGTTAAAATAAATGAACTGATTTACAAGAACATTTACTGACCATCCTTGGATTAATCTCTTGGCGAAAGTAAAATATCTTGAGGAAGAGACGTTTAATCCGGCGTGGAAGTGATGACCGCTTTCCAAGGGCGAAGAACACAGCGCCAGGCACTTTTTGTAGCTTCTTGCTCTGAGATCACGTGTTGCACAGTGTCTAACTGAAGTTCACGCTATAATTGTTTCGAAACGTACGAAGGAGCATTGGTGATGAAATGGAGAATTTTATTTTGAAATTACTGTAGTTGTCTGACAGTGGTTCGAGTCGCCCCAGACTGGTCAGGCGTAGTTGAATAAACGGCATAGCAGTACAGAAGTAATCCACATTCAATGTTAACGGACGATTTCCTGTTTAGGAGTGGATATAGTTTTGTTGGTCATGGAAAACTTAGATTTAATTTCTGATTTATTTTATTTTTCATGATACTCCCTGGTACTTCACGGCTTTATCATTAGGCGTCCATGCTATGGCTGTTCCATTCAGAACTGAGGAGATTTATTGCAAACACACTTAAGTCGTTTTAAAACATTCTTCTTTTAGTGTTAAAAATTTTGTTAGAACGACGTGCTCACGCGTTTTCAAATGTTCTTGCACGGTTTTATACCGGAGCATGAACACATCAATCTAACAAGAATTAACACGAAAACAAAAATGTGTAAAAAGTTACTTAAGTGGTGTTTGCAGAAAAGCTGTTCAATTTTCTTGGTGGCGAAGGTAGTGGACTGTGAAGAATAAATAATCTGTGATATTAAACCACATTTCCCCTGTGATCTGCTCCCCCTGTGGGTGGGGGCGGTAGAATAACACCCATGGTATCCCCTGCCTGTCGTAAGAGGCGACTAAAAGGGGCCTCAGGGGCTCTAAACTTTGGAGCGTGGGTTGGCGACCACGGGGCCCTCAGCTGAGTCCTGGCATTGCTTCCACTTACTTGTGCCAGGCTCCTCACTTTCATCTATCCTATCCGACCTCTGTTGGTCAACTCTTGTTCTTTTCCGAGCCCAACGCTATTAGGTTTGCGAGGGCTAGGGAGTCTTTCATTTCCACGCCCTTCGTGGCCCTTCTCTTTCTTTGGCCGATACCTTCATTTTTCGAATTGTCGGACCCCTTCCATTTTTTCTCTCTGATTAGTGTTATATAGAGGATGGTTGCCCAGTTGTACTTCCTCTTAAAACAATAATCACCACCACCACCACCACCACCTGTGATCTGCGTTTTCTCTCGATTGTCTTTCCACTTATAAGTTTGGTAGGAGTAGGTGGTGGGGTGATTGTTTTCCGAACCGCAGCACTAACGTGCACCTCTTCCAATGTTTCGACTGTACGAATTTGAATACACACATAACCTTTTGGTTGACTTCAATCAATCAATACTGATCTGCATTTAGGACAGTCGCCCAGGTGGCAGATTTCCTATCTGTTGTTTTCCTAGCCTCTTCTTAAATAATTTCAAAGAAATTGGAAATTTATTGAACATCTCTCTAGGTAAGTTATACGAATCCATAACTCCCCTTCCTATAAATGAATATTTGCCCCAATTTGTCCTCTTAAAATCCGACTTTATCTTCATATTGTGATCTTTCCTACTTTTAAAGACGCCACACAAACTTATTTGTCTACTAATGTCATTCTACTCCATCTCTCCGCTGACAGCTCGGAACATACCACTCAGTCGAGCAGCTCGTCTTCTCTCTCTCAATTCTTTCCAGCCCAAAATTTGCAACATTTTTGTAACGTTACTCTTTTGTCGGAAATCACCCAGAATAAATCGAGCTGCTTTTCTTTGGAGTTTTCCAGTTCTTGAATCAGGTAATCCTGGTGAGGAACCCATACACTGGAACCATACTCTAGTTGGGGTCTTACCAGAGACTTATATGCCCTCTCCTTTGTCGTTTCCTACAGCTGACCAATTCAAAGTTTGCACTGTAGGATCAGAATTCATGTAGTATTTTAGGTTGAGTAGAGGAGTGACTAATAAAACAAGTGTATGTGTGTCATTGGCGCTAACGGAGAACTTATCGCCATTCTCTCGTATTTCCGAGTGTGGGGGAGTGAGAGGGGCTTTTATCCAAAAAGTGACCACGCCCACTGTTCCTTAACAGAGTGAATCTACAGTATGTGTAGTTGGTATCCTTTTACTACATCAGTGTTGTTATTTGGGTCTCCTCTCGTTGTCCACTAGCGCTGAAGTGAATGGGAGTTGCCTCATAACTCCGGTAAGTTCAAACGGTCACCCTTCCACCAAGGTAGCCTCCAATGTTTTTTAATCCTTTTAAGTCCAACGCGTTGCTATTATCGCGAATGAATAAATAATTTCGAAAAGTTTCACCCTGTCGGTTTTCCGCTGTTATCCAATGCAGCAGAAATGTATCCTTGAGGCGCACGAACTATTCGAACTGCCGCTGTGTATTCTTCGTATCAGTACATCTTTGTTAAGTAACTGTTGTAAGACACGCCCAAACAAATCCAACGAGAATACTCCGGAAACGTACCCTTCTAGAAATGTTTCTCGAAAATTCTATAAATAGGACCTAATTACGTAGATATACGTATCTATTACGAGTTAGAGTATCTGCTGACGGGAGGGGTATTCAAACTCCGGACCTCTCCATTGAAAAAGCACTCCGTAACCACTCGTACACAAAACGCAGCTGCTAATACTCTACTTAACAGATAATTTTGAGATTTTTCATTTATAACAGACGGAAATTATTATTATTATTATTATTATTATTATTATTATTATTATTATTATTATTATTATTATTATTATTATTATAGAATATTTAATTAGCGTCGGCTCTACGGTGTAGGAGCAGCATGCGTGACTCTTACTCGGAGAATCCAGGTTCGAGTCCCCGCCAGCTCAAGGATTTTATCTGGATTTGAGGGCTGGTTCGAGGTCCAATCAGCCTTCGTGATTACAAATGAGGACCTGTCTGACGGTGAGATGGCGGTCCCTGTCTAGAAAGCCAAGAACAACGGCAGAGACGATTCGTCGTGCTGACCACACGGCACCTCGTAATCTGAAGAACTTCGGGCTGAGTAGCGGTCGCTTGGTAAGCCGTGGCTCTTGGGTACTGTCACGCCATGGGGTTTGATTTGTTTATTAACATTATAGTAGGCTACTATACGAATTCATAATAATAAACACACAGGGATTAGATCCGTGTAATGACCGAAGCTGAATATTAGTAGGTCTACACGAAATACACTTGTTTCGCAGGCGGTAAGTGTTAGCAATACCAGAAAGTCAGTTTCAAATCGAACAACTGAAAATGAACGAATGAAAAAACAGATGAGGTGTTTTTTTTACCATTTTGCTTGTGATATGTGTTGTCTGTTCGAAGAAACTGGATGGCGTTCCGGCGTTTCCACTTTCATATCCTAAACACTGTTACGACAAATGATAAATATCTATTAGGATAAAGTAGCAAAATTAATAATGATATTAATTATCTTCAACGCATGGGAGAACGTCTCAGAAATGCTATATCTTGGTGCATTAATTTCCAGTTCACGTAGCCGTGCTCCTGAGATTAAGAAAAAACAGCTAAGTCCAAAAATGTAATGAGGAACTTGTCCCATTTTTGGAAGGATCGTTCTATCTCGTTTCCACTGAAAATGAGAGTAGTATCCAGTCTGGTGTAGACTTCACGTGCTACAGACCTAAAGAAAATCGATTCTTTTGAAATGTCATGCTGGTGAAGAATGTTCAGCATACCTTGGACAGCATTTGGCACCAATGATTCCATAATAAACCAGCTCAACCTCAGAATCAGGTTATTATCGATCTGGAAACAAAGAGTTGTACATTTCTTTGGATACACTGATTATTCTTGGAAATGTTCACGTCAAGAGAAATCGTGGACGAGTTTCCAAGAATATAACTGGGTTGAACCTCTTTGGTGCAGCACGTCTGTCCAAGAACAGCAAGAGATGGAAACAACTGACCAACAGCCTCCTTGGAAATCACGATCATCAGAATTGAGGGAATGATAAGAGAATTGAATTGAATTGAATTTCTTGATCATGATTTACATGCCACTGAGACTGAAAAGCCCCTTTATGCAGCGTCTTCTTATAATACAATGCAGATTTATGAAAACAGTAACTACATTTTTATAATATTACAGTATTAAACTAAACAAGAAACTTTAAAAAAAAATGAAAATACAGATACCAAATCCAGTAAGGTTAAGACATACATTATATAATAAGTAAGAAAGTAAATCATTAAGCCCTTCTGTTATTCTGGACTACATGGGTTTAAAGAATATAAAGCTAAAGCAGAGAAACAATTTTCTTCGAAATATACATATTCCTGATTGTTCGACACAAGAATGCCTGATCTCAGCCTCTTGCGTACTCCTCCAGAAAGATATATGTTAAGAACTGCTTTAGTTGGGTACAGTTAGTGTTACTTGAGAAACGGTGAAGATTAAAGACGTTAAAGATACGTGATGCAGTGCAAACAAAGGATTTGTTAAATTTAGTGGTACGATGAAGGGGAATTTGAAGGGTGGTTTTTGTAAACCTATTATCTCTGTTATGTACCGACTCCATAGGTTTAAATGCATTATAAAGGTAGGATGGTGTCTTCAGTTTGAGAATTTTCTGCGTAGCAACAGCTACTGAGATTTCCCGACGTTCATGGAGTTTCAACCATTGTAGCTGTATGTAATAGGGTGTTATGTGTTCATCACGCCTGGCATTTGTAACGTAACGAACACATGCGTTTTGTACCCTCTGTAGTTTTATGTTCAAAGTTTCAGATAAGTCGTTGTATACGACTGAACCATAGTCAATTATTGGAAATATAAGACTTTGAACAAGTAGTTTTCGCATGAAAGGTGGTGTACATGACACGTTACGTTTCAAAATATGCATGGATGACACAACTTTTCGGATTACATTTGACGTATGATCAGACCAGGATAAGGTTCTGTCGAAAATTGAGCTAGATTGTTAACGGTGTCACTATAATGAAGAGAGAAAGAGAGAGAGAGAGATTAATAAGACAATAACATCTGAGGTTAAGATCTTGGTGGTGGATATTCGGGATAAGTAAAGCTCTTCTCACTGGTAACATGATATACCCACGGGACCTTCAACATTCCGTGATACGTCGATATTTCAAAAACCCGTAGTCGGTTCATTGACGAAGCATTTTGCGTCCATTCTTCGACACTATAAGGCGGCATCGATAACATAACACTTGCTTGCTATTTTAAGGGGCCTAACATCGAAGGTCATCGGCCCTTCCCGACACTTCGCGACACACACAGGAGTCTCAAATCTGAGGTCACGTCAACAAACTAGATATTTTATTTCCAGAAACACCCTTGCTTCAATGCTGATCCTAGTTTTTGGTTTCTACAACCTAATCTCATTCTTGTGTTACCCAGTTACCTACGTACCTGAAATGTGACACCATTGCACCGATGATTTCGACCATTTTAGTAATTTTCTGTTCGTTGATTCCCGTGGATTTTGTTTTCTGAATGTTTATGCAAAGGCAAAACGTCTTAGAAAATACAGAACAGGACTAAGTGACTGAAACAGCAAACCACTGATTTTCTGAGCCCAAATTGGTCGATTTGATACCGGTTTAGTCCGGATGATGCTAAAATATACCAGCCTCATGTCGTCAGATTTCTATTGTTTGGGGTCAACAGTTCATATACTGGTTTGATGTAGCCCTCATCTCCACCCTATCCTGTGATAACCTTCTTTATTTCTACTTAACTACTACACCCTACATCTACTATAATCTGTTTGTCATATTCATACCTTGGTTTACCCGTACCGTTCTTACTGCCTACACTTCCCTCAAAAACCAACTGAACAAGTCCTGGGTGTCTTAAGATGTGTCTCAACATTCTGTCCATTCTTCCAGTCAAATTTCGTCAAATAGTTTTTCTCTCACCCATTCAGTTCAGTATCCCTTCATTCGTGATTCGATCTAATCTCATCTTCAGCATTCTTATGTAATACCACATTTCAAAAGATTCTATTCTCCTTCATTCTGAGCTAGTTATCGTCCATGTTTCACATCCATACAATGCCACGCTCCAGAAAAAAATATTCAAAAACATCTTTTTGATTCCTATAGCAGTGTTCGAAGTGAGCAGATTTATTTTCTTTAGAAAGGCCTCTGCTGTTTGTGCTAGCCTGCATTTTATGTCATCCTTCCTTCTGCCATTATACTACCCAAACTACTTCCTTTCAGACTTCATTTACTAATCTAATATTTCCGGCACCACCTGACACTTATTTTGGATTTATTAATTTTCATCTTGAACTCGTTCTCCAAGATTGTGTCCATACCATTCAGCAATTTCTCCAGATCTTCTGCAGACCCAGATAAAAATAACAATATCATCGGCAAATCTGAGAGTTTTGATTTTCTCGCCTTGGATACTTTTTTCCAAATTCCTATTTGATTTCCTTCATCGCCTGTTCCACGCAAAAACTGAAAAGGAAAGGGGACAAACTGTAGTCTTGCCTCCCTCATTTCGTCAGATTTACCAACACGTAAAGGAATTCCTATGGGACGGACACAATTCCGTCACCTCACTGTCTCCAAGAACCTGAAGTATTGTTAGGAAATATAGAAATGAATTATTAGTTATTCACCTAGTCCTTGAGGCTTCCTCAGCAGCTGGACTCGATCGTCTTTTAGTTAGTGAGATGAGAGTCTAGGTACGAAATATGCTAATTATCTGCTTGTGCATGTGATGCGGATGTTGTGCACTAATGAGTTCACTTCGGTAGTGGCTCGGTCTTGTTAGCGACCCACGTTCCTTTGATTGACCCATCTGCACAATAGCATTCAGTTCGCACCGTAAACTCGCTGAGCATACCCCGAACGCCTACACAACTTTCAATTGGCCTGATCCAAACAATAGCTTGTACTCAAGTCGGGTGTTGCTTCGTTCTGACAGCCAGCCACGACCGGCGTGGTCCATGTTCCGCCTTCCTACAGCTCTATGCCTTCATCTTATGGGGCTCTGGAAGTTTATAGCAAGATGTGTCGTGAATATGTCTTATAAATCTGAATGCCAGTTTGAAAAGCTGAGAGAGGCAAAAGTAGGGATGATTTTGAAAGCTAATAATATAAATGAAATTGGGGGTAGGCTGTCACTATTGTCAAGGCCGCAGGGTTTTGAGGACTTCGTAGGCTTACTTACTAAAAATAAGACAAATATTATGTGCATAATAAATTGTATTCAATAGAACGTGGTACGCTTGGAATGTGGGTAATAACTCGGTGTAGTAAGGGTCTCTGATATTAGAAATAAGAGGCATAATTTAAGAGTTCGGGAGAGATATTAGGAGAAAGAAACTTCTTTTCCCTTCTTTTTCTACCGCTTTTCCCCACACCTGTGGAGTCGCGGGTGTTAACTGCGTCCCACATGTGAATTTGGCCCTATTTTACGGCCGAATGCTCTTCCTGACGCGAACCCTATATGGACTGCCTGTTTATGTGGTGGTTGGTAGGATGTAAAGGAGAGGGCATATAAGTCTCTGGTAAGACCCCAACTAGAGTATGGTTCCAGTGTATGGGACCCTCACCAGGATTACCTGATTCAAGAACTGGAAAAAATCCAAAGAAAAGCAGCTCGATTTGTTCTGGGTGATTTCCGACAAAAGAGTAGCGTTACAAAAATGTTGCAATGTTTGGGTTGGGAAGAACTGAGAGAAAGAAGAAGAGCTGCTCGACTAAGTGGTATGTTCCGAGCTGTCAGCGGAGAGTTGGCGTGGAATGACATTAGTAGACGAATAAGTTTGAATGGCGTTTATAAAAGTAGGAAAGATCACAATATGAAGATAAAGTTGGAATTCAAGAGGACAAACTGGGGCAAATATTCATTTATAGGAAGGGGAGTTAGGGATTGGAATAACTTACCAAGGGAGACGTTCAATAAGTTTCCAATTTCTCTAAAATCATTTAAGAAAAGGCTAGGAAAGCAACAGATAGGGAATCTGCCACCTGGGCGACTGCCCTAAATGCAGATCAGTATTGATTGATTGATTGATTGATTGATTGATTGATTGATTGATTGATTGATTGATTGATTGATTGATTGATTGATTGATTGATTGATTGTTTGATTGATTGATTGATTGATTGATTGATTGATTGATTGATTGATTGATTGATTGATTGATTGATTGATTGATTGATTGATTGATTGATTGATTGATTGATTGATTGATTGATTGATTGATTGATTGATTGATTGATTGATTGATTGATTGATTGATTGATTGATTGATTGATTGATTGATTGATTGATTGATTGATTGATTGATTGATTGATTGATTGATTGATTGATTGATTGATTGTAGTGCATTAAGTGAATAGGAGGAGGAAAGTGTTGGAAGGAGAGTGTTGGGACATACAAAAACACCCAGTCCCCGAGCAAAAAGAATTAATCAGAAGCGATTACAATCCTCGAACCAGCCGGGAATCGAACCCGGGGCCCTCTGAACCGAAGGGCAGTACGCTGACCATTCAGCCAACGAAACGGACAATATTACGAGAAAAATTAAGATCAATAAATGAATTGCCCAGTATGCTGGGATAGTTGCTAGGCAGAACATTCGAATTAAAGTGATGTTTGAGAAAATCAACCTCCAGAGACATTACAGCGCCATCTTATAACAGAATATGCGTGTGACGTCACATATTTAGCACAAATGTTGCCTTATTTTGAAGGGTTATTTCATGAAAAGTACATTTAAGACTTTCAGGGTTTTTTTATAACAGGTGGCCTCCTTTTTTTACCTGTCAATTAAGATATGAAACATAATCGTAACTTAAATACTGTCGGTGATAGACGCGTTCTATCCAAACACCAAAAGCATCCTAAAAATTTTCTTTCCATCCTAATCGTTGTCGAGGAACGTAAGTCTACATTAAGAAGAAGGATACCACTTTTCCCTCATCGAAAATGAAATGCTTATAAATTTCTCTCCCAGTCATGACCATCCATCACGGCTGCTATTTCAGTTGCGTGAACACATGCACAGGGTAAGAGTGTACGTATCCGCCATTTAGACAGGTTTCCAAAAATATTATACGTAAATACGGATAATAGACGCACTTTCTAGTTTGAGACTGCTTAGCGAACACATATGTTGACCGATTTAAGTGCAATAAAAATAATTTTGTAAGGAATGTAGAGAACTATATAAAAGCAGTTAAAAATTATAAAATTGCTATGATTACACTAAATGATAAACATTAGTATATAAATGTAATAATATCGAAGCATTTCGCGACTTTATACGAGCAGAATTGCAGGTAATGACAATTAAAAGAACCAGCAGCAAGTGTCTATTCGAAAAAGTGCCACTTACCAGTGTCGGACGGAACAGACAGTACAGGGAGGGGCAGAAACATTAACTTCGAAGACGCTGTACGGTCTCGTACCTGTGTACACTCCAATATAAAATTACTGCATTTTCTTTATTGTAATAAATATGTTTTTAAACTGGAACTATACACAGTTGATACTATATTCGTTTGAACTATTTTCATCCATGAAACGTATTCTCATTTCTTTTTAAATGTGACCATATCCCGACACAGCCTACCCCCAATTCTGACAGGAAACATCTGTCAAATTTGGGTTGGGAGTGGGAGATCTCAAGTAAAAGTTAATGAATTGGGCAATAAAAAGTCACTTCCGGCGCGATGTAGCTGGGTCTTAATGGAAATTTGTGCCGAAATCCCGCAATTTAATATCCTGGAACTTGAAACTAGGTGCAATGATTACGATACAAAAATTAGCCTTTCCAATACCAAATTGATGTCAGTACGTAAGAAATCCAAGAGAACTGAATGCCAGATTGTGAATAAAAAGCTGAAAAAGGTAGACAATTTCAAGTATTTAGGATGTGTGTTCTCCCAGGATGGTAGTACAGTAAGTGAGATTGAATCAAGATGCAGAATAGCTAATGCAGTGAGCTCTCAATTGCAATCAACAGTATTCTGTAAGAAAAAAGTCAGCTCTCAGACGAAATTATTTTTCATCGATCCGTATTCAGACCATCTTTAATTTGCAGGAGTGACAGCTCGGTATAATCAGGATATTATATTCATAAACTAGAAGCAGCAGACATTAAACTAGCGAGAAGAACCGCTGGTACAAACAAGTGGGAAAAATCACAGAAGATTACTCGGAATGAGGTAATAATCCGAGAATCGCTTTGGCAATTAAAACATTTTAAACTATGATGAAAATAATGGGATCGGGAAAAACGTAATGGCTAGAAAATGTAGAAGATTTTCCAGCATAGGCCAAACCGCTTATTACATTTTTACCTCATTGAAACCCTCCCTGCAACTTAATAACTTTCAGTAGATGATCCATGTAAATTATGAACAAAGGAGATAGACTACATCCTTTTCTTACCCCTGTAAGTACCCTGAACCAAGAGCTCATTCTACCATCGATTTTTACTGTAGTCCAATTGCCAACATATATGCCTATGATTGATTGTAATAATCTTCCCTTAATCCCATAGCCCGCTACGGCGAACATCCTTTCCCTCGGTACTCTGTCATATGACTTCTAGAGATCTACGAAACAACGTAGCATTTTTCAGTTACCTATCGCAGGCTGAAAATCTGGTCCTGACAGCCCCTCTGTAGTCTGAAACCACACTGGTTTTCATCCAACTTAATCTCAACCACTGATTATTCCCTCCCTTCCAAAATACCAGTGAACACCTTGCCTGGTATGCAGATCAATGAAATACCTCGATAGTTGTTGCAATCCTTCCTGTTCCCTTGTTTACAGATAGGTGCAATTACTGCTTTTGTCCAATCAGAAGTTACCTTACTGAAAATCCATGCTAATCCTATTACTCTGTGAAGCCATTTCATCCCTGCCTTCCCACTATATTTCACCATTTAAGGTTTAATTTCATCTATTCCTGCTGCTTTATAATAGTGTTTATTTTCCATCCTTTCCACTTCCTCAAGCGTAATTTCACCATCATTATTGACCTCTTCCCTCTATGAAGCCATTTCATCCCTGCCTTCCCACTATATTTCACCATTTCAGGTTTAATTTCATCTATTCCTGCTGCTTTATAACAATAGTGTTTATTTTCCATCCTTTCCACTTCCTGAAGCGTAATTTCACCATCATTATTGACCTCTTCCCCACGAGTTCGGTTGTTTGAGACATCACCTGGAAGATTTCCTTTTGCACTGAGAAGATTTCAAAACATTCCTTCCACTTGTCCAGTGAGTCCCTTGTATCTATTATGAGTTCACCTGATTTACCCAAAACACTATCCGTTTCCTTTTCCCCTTCCTTTCTAAGATTATTGCTGTTCAGAAATGTTTCCCTGCTGCTTGACCTAACCTTTCCAGGTCATTACCGAAATCTTCCCACGACTTCTTCTTGGATACAACAATTATTTGTTTCGCTTTGTTTCTTTCATCTACGAACAGTTCTCTGTCTGCATCAGTCATTGCTTGGAGCCCTTAATGACACGCCTTATTTTTACATTTATAAGCTGCTCTCGCTTCATAAATCCACCAAGATGTTCACTTGTTTCCCATATTTACACACTGACATTGCTAGCCATTCCCTTGCTGTTTCTACTACAGCATCCATATAGTCACCCATTCTATTTCAATATCCTGAACCTGCTGACTGTCTATTGTTAGGAACTCATCACTAATAATATCCACGTACTTCTGCTTAGGTCACTAAAGATCAGATAATGGTCCCTATCATCGAAAAATCCCCGGAAAACCGGCATATACCTAACAGATTTCCTGAATTCAAAGTCAGTTAAGATATAGTCTATTACGGATCTGGTACCCCTACTCTCCCATGTGTATCGAGGAAGAGCTTATGGTTAAAGAACGCAATCGTAACTGCTAATCCCGTACTAGCACAGAAGTCCAGTAAACGCTTCCCCACATTTACCCATCACCCGTTTGTATCCTTCATTTCTTTTTCCAACTCTCGCGTTGAAATCCCCCATTAGCACTAACCTGTCCTTGCTGTTCATCCAGACTACGATGTCACTCAATGCTTAATAAAATTTCTGAACTTCCTCCTCAT
The DNA here is from genome assembly GCF_040414725.1 of Anabrus simplex. NCBI lineage: Eukaryota > Metazoa > Arthropoda > Insecta > Orthoptera > Tettigoniidae > Anabrus > Anabrus simplex. The sequence goes on from NC_090271.1 coordinate 251,033,183, forward strand.
CTGCACTCTCGCGTTGTGAATGCTCTGAGACAATTATTCTCGGCCTAATTCCTCCAACTGTCAAATCTACCCACATCATTCGCTCATCTACGTGCCTAACAGAAACTATATAGCGCGCGTGTACTCCTGATGAACACTCCTACCCAGCACTTCGCCCTTCCCTTTTAAACGCCCGTCAAGTACACTTTATACTTTCCTATCTCTTCCTCGTTATCTCCCCTTACCCGAATTCCATCAATTTCTAACACATCCAGATACATCCTCTTTCCTGACTCGGCCAGTTATACTTGTTTTTCCCTTTCATAAGCCCCATTAATATTGGTAGCTCCCCATTGAATTCCATTTCGTTCGCCAAGTTGTTTCAAAGAGGTCCCGCGCCTCTCGAATGGGAGTGAGACTCCGTTACACCCATAGGCCCGAGGCTTGCTTAAAACGATCTGAGCGTGCTCGGTGAAAAATCTGTGAAGCAGGATGCTATCATTACTTACACATAGTCCAGCTGAGGATCTCTCCTTTAACGGGGTAGGGACCACCTATAGATTGTACTGTATAGTCCTAGACACCTGTCTATAAGGAGAGCCATGACTCAGAATATGCCCGACATGCCCACTCCCATTTCTTAGCAACTAGTATCCCGACTCTTAGGACCACTTACTAGGCCACTCAGCTGTTGCCCATGGTTCGCGAACTTGGACGTGAGTACAGTTATATTTTCAGTTCGTATAAAATTTGAGAAGCTAGTCACGTGTGAATTCTCAGTAAAGGGAATGCTAGATTCCACAACTTTATACATATCTGAACCAGAAATTAGGAATTTGTGTAAGAATTCTCTTGAAAGATAACGACATAGCGACAGGTTTCCTTGGGTCACCGCGGTGTAATAATATCCCTTGTAGATCATAGGCAAGCTCTCGGCAATTTTTTTTTAATTTCTGAAGAGAATTACTGTTAGCAGAAGGAACTTAGATACACTTGCCTTTAAATATTATTTAAAATATGTTTTTAACAGTACATTTTCTTGAATTGTAGAAATACAGGTACGTGATCTTCTCTTGCATTTGGTTCCACACCTGAAGTACTACTATTTTAATATTGCAAAAATGATGACTAGAATCATTCTCTGTCGCGTGTACAAACCATGAAACACACACCATGTGAAGAGAATATACGGAGATGAAATACTTAGAATCAAGTACCTTGATAATGAATATAAGGTTAAAATAGGAGAGAAAGATTTCCTCACAAGAGCCAAGCTATTTTAAAATAGAATGAATAGCATGGGATTTCGTGTGAATATTTTGTAATGGAATTTACTCTTGTCAACATTTTCTTCTTCTTCTTCTTCTTCTTCTTTTTTGCTAGTTACTTTACGTCGCACCGACACAGAGAGGTCTTATGGCGACGATGGGACAGGGAAAGGCTAGGAGTGGGAAGGAAGCGGCCGTGGCCTTAATTAAGGTGCAGCCCCAGCATTTGCCTGGTGTGAAAATAGGAAACCACGGAAGACCATTTTCAGGGCTGCCGACAGTGGGGTTCGAACCTACTCTCCCGAATACTGGATACTGTCCGCACTTATGCGACTGCAGCTATCGAGCTCGGTCAACATTTTCTGGCGCTCTATGGAGAGGTACGTTTATAGATACCAATAGGAGATTTTTCGCCATGCCTTCCCAACAGTACTTCAAAGCATTCACGATTCCCCGTACTGTGCAAAATTTTGCTTATCGTGCAGAGAGGAGTTCATCCTTGTCTAACCCAGATCCTTAACGCGTGTCCAGAGAAGGATCTTTACCTCAAAAGGGTCTATTTGTCGAGCATGCACAGAGCTTCATATCTTCCATCCATTCCCTTGAAGCGTGCCACAATTATTTTATCCAGTCAGTAGTCAGCCTGAAATTCAGCTTCTCCCTTTCAGATAAGTGAATTGCATTCGCGGGGCTTATTCCCTACATGTTTTTTTTCTAAGTAACGCAAGATTTAATTGTCTCACTTCTACGATTTACACTCTATTTTTATCAGTTTTTACGTCATAAATCGATAGTAATCCTTAGATTGTCTATCTACCACTAATTTCTGTTAAAAATGGAAGTAATTTCCTTTTCAGTTTCGACTTAGTTAACATTAATGTGTTTCAGTCCGTCGGAACCAATGCAAAATTAAGAAATCACGTAAAATTCCTTGCAAAGAAAACACATTAATCACAGATTTCGTTAGAAAATGCTTGGAAACGAAAATATTTCATTAATAATGAAATGAAAAATGTCATTCTAACAGGAACATCACCAGATTTCATCAAATCACTTTTATTACGCGTATATAATTTCAGTAACCTCACTATCATGTCGACAGTTCTGAAGAAGGCTTTCCGTAGTTTCCCATTTTCACACCAAGCAAATACTGTACCTTAATGAAGGCTACGATCACTTCCTTCCCACTCCCAGCCCGTCCCTACCCCATCGGCGCCTACTGGTATCGGTGCAACGTAAAGCAAACTGTAAAAAAAAAAGTAATTAAAAATCTATATTTTATTCATTGTGTGAATGTTAGTGAACAAGAGCGCATGAGTATTATGAAGAAGTGTAAATACATTTTATGTTAAATTTTTCTGTTCATTGAATTACTAAACATTGAAATATGGAGGACGTACGTTAGGAGTGCAATAAGGTAAGTTCAGAAAGCATTCCCTAAGTCATTGCTTTCACACAAAATATTGACTTAAAAGGTTCATAAGTTAAGAGATATTTTTTCCCTGTATATATCTTCTACGAGCCTCCGTGGCTCAGGCTGGAGCTCGTCGGCCCTTCACCGCTGGGTTACATGGTTCAAACCCCCTGTCACTCGATGTGAGATTTGTGCTCGGCAAAACGGAAGTGGGATAGGTTTTTCTCCGGGTACTCAGTTTTCCCTGTCATCTTTGATTCCAGCAACACTCTCCAATATAATGCCATTTCATCTGTCAGTCATCAACCATTGCCCCACAGGAGTGCGACAGGCTTCGGCAACCGGCACATTTCCTATCCTCGCCGCTACATGGGGGCTTCATTCATTCATTCCATTCCTGACCCGATTGAATGACTGGAAATAGGCTGAGATTGTTTAAATGTTGAAAAAATTTCTTAACAGACAAAGAAGGTGTCCCCATACTACGAAAAACGGCAATTAAGCAATTTTCTCAATTGTGGCGAAATTTGAGGGGCTAAAGAGCCCGAAAACGTCTTAAACTGTGTGTCTTAGGTAACACTATAAAACTAAAAAACAAATTTCTAAAATCACTTCCGGCCTAAATGCACTTCCGGAAAAACTTCCTAAAATCGCTTGTTTCTTTAGTAGGTTTTTTTAAATTCAAATACTATCCAAATTAACTTATATTATTTCTGTAATGTGTTCATTGGTTCAATAGTCTTAAGCATTTTTTATTTTTTTGAAAAATATCAGTACCGAATGTAGTTATGAGGTCTTAAGTCAAGAAATGCATTGACTCACATTAGCGCTCGTAGTGGTAGAAAAAGGCAAACTGCTAATCTAATCGACCGGATAACGATGATTAAGAAAAGGATTTTAAATTTTAGGAACAAGTAAAGAATATTTTCTCAAACTTTATTATTTTGTATTTACTTAAAATTCGTAGCTCATATCCCTAGGATGTTTTCAGCATTGATTTGCTTGCCTGATGGGCGAGAACTGTGGATTTATTTTCTCCCTAATATAATTTCTACTTTTAAACGACCAACTACATGGTGTGAATGTTCGCACAGGAGGAATACACTGACTGGAACAATCTTGCCAGCAGCCTTTATCACTAGGAGAATGCATTTCAGACTTCTCTTGTTTTTGTGTGAGTTATACATCGTTTACGACACAGTTCTCCCTTGGTAATTAATTACCGTAGTGAGAACAACAAATAATTCTTAGTAGCAATCATCAGAAAGTTTCATTCAGAGGTTTCAACATTATCCCTTTGTTTCTTTCTTTCTTTCTTTCTTTCTTTCTTTCTTTCTTTCTTTCTTTCTTCCATAACAATGGGTAGGTCAACTCCCATCTGACCATATTGTTGCAAAAATCTTGGTAAGTGTCTGGCAAGTGACCTTCCTCATTGTAGCTCAGTAGGTGTGAAGGAAGTGCAGAGGCGCTGTTGTCGGAAGTCAAACATGATAAGCTCTTACGTCTCGAGAATAAAAGCTGTTGTTACTTGACAGCAATATGCAGACATCAGATGCAGAGAAGCCAATTATGTGACTGAAGAATGAATATTTCAACTGCTTCCCCCTGTCACTCAAACATTTGGTCATTTGTTTCTTATCATGCACAGGGCTGAGCGGCTCAGACGGTTGAGGCGCTTGCCTTCTGACCCCAAATTAACAGGTTCGATCCTGGATCAGTATTTGAAGGTGCTCAAATACGTCAGCTTCGTATCGGTAGATTAACTGTCACGTAAAATAACTCCTGAGGGACTAATATCCGGCACCTCGTCGTACCCCAAAACCGTAAAAGAAATTAGTTAGTTGGACGTAAAACCAATAACAATATTATTATTTCCTACAATTCTTTTCAAATTGTACTTTCAGATGGTGATAATGGGACTCAAGAATACTAAAACCTCAAACTATGTTGATAAGGAATGTAGCAAATAAGCGTGTCTATAGTGGGACCTTTCCCACCGTCCCCCATGACTCATGGGACCATGTGACAGCAAACCAACCCTTTCGGGTCACGAACACATGGGACCATGCTCCACGGAAGTCGATAGTCAAGGGATCTTTTCGGTCTGTGCCGATTTCTCCTCATTGGGATTGTATACTTAATCCACTCACATGAAGAGTTATCGACCATTCGACTCAGCTAGATCACAGCTACTCTCCCGTTCCTGAGGTCTGAACACGGACTCCTCAGGGCCGAAGAACGTTCGCGGCATAAAGAGACTATCAAACATAAGCTATCTTAAAGGCCTACAATGAACGGAAGAGGATTCTGGATGCATGTTTTTCGGTATAGATAGGCATAAAATCGTTTGGAACAATTTACTACTCACTCGGTGAAATATACAAATTTACATACACTCTTGATACTTCTGACACAATTAACATGAGCAAATCACTTATTTTAGCAGCGGAAAAATCCGGGCTGCCATTGAGATCGGCTGTTACCTCCACATTCCACAGACAAAATCTATGTGAAAGGCAACGTTAGCTGTTATTTTCTCTACTCCAATAAATTTTCCTTTTTGACACAGACGTAGATATCCATATCCCTCTCTACCAAAACAGAGAATAACCGAGAGGTTGTTAATATGATTTCACTTTTTCACATACTATCACTTTGAATTGCCTGTGTCATATATTGCTCACATAATTATTACATTAGTTTGGATGTATGCTACACAAATTGTTTGTGTATTATCGCAATTGTTTTGTGCGCGTCATCACCCGGTTTAGCATAAACCACTGAGTACCCTATCATATTCACAAAAACAAACAAAACAAGCCATGTTCCCCCAATGCGACTATTCCATGGGACTGAATCCCGTATTACACATTAGACTCTATTTACACAAAAGAAAAATGTCCGCCTTTGAATGGTCGGCTAACGCTAGGAATCAATGAAGTAAAGATTAAAAACATAATTAATCCGAACATTCTGACCATATCAGAAATCCGTCACTAAAACACGGAGAAGGAAAGAAAAAGGACTCAAGTCTTCCATATAAAATAAACACAGACTTGAACAACGAACTATCATTTGCAATCACTACCAGTGGACTTTCACGAAGTCTAGATTCAAATCGACATCGATTAAAAGTAACCAACAAAAACACATCCTGAAAAAGAAAATATATCAAACACATGTATCAATAAAGACGATGGCTGTAATTTAACCGTTGTAACCCGCTGTCTTAGCGAGCTGTTGATCGCTGCTGTGCCCACATGAGGTTCGAACCTGAGACTCTGGTCGTCTCCACCCAGGGTACTGTAATCAAGCCCTAATTAATCTAATCGTGTATCGAACTGTCATAACAAAAATAAACATCTATATTGCTCTGTAGGTCATGGTCTACGGGGTGGCAATTAAAGCACTTGCTGTCTTTATTCTCAAAGAAACCAGAATGTTGGTTCGGCCAACCTTTCTGCTTGTATATCTTCCTCCCTGTTCCAGATTCTCCCCTCTCAGCCATAAATTCAGCTGACACTTGTCCCACGGTCCGGAGACAAAAAAAAACACCATTCAGCCTGCTTCCCGCTAGGCCTTTTTCTCTCTCTGTGTCCATCAAATTAATTCATTAGAAAACTGGCACATTTTATTCAATGCTCGGACCAGCCCACATACATTCAGTACACGAGAATCATTTCTCAAATTCGACCGTTAATTCACATTTCATTCTCTCATATTTCTGGAGGTCTGGAGTTCGACTCGTGTCTTCTCTCCTTCCAAAGTGCACCATCCGTTAGCCCCTGACCATAGCAATACTCCTATTTCTCCGCTTCTGAGGCGAGTGTGTGTACCTATCAGATACTACCCTATCTATCGGTATAAATCATCAATCAAAATACCTTAGGTAAAATAATAACAATACTAATAATAATAATAATAATAATAATAATAATAATAATAATAATAATAAGAATCTTCTAACCTTTTGCTTGTAATGTATAGTATCAAAACACTGCTCAAGTTACATTAAGAAAATAATAATAATAATAATAATAATAATAATAATAATAATAATAATAAAAATAAAATTCAAATTAATTTAAATTATTAAATCCTTCCAAACCACTAACAGACCTTCTACATCTAACCTCAATAGTGTAGTGGAGGACAGGGGTTCAAACCTCGGCACGCCATTTCTTGAACATCACCAGTTACAGCCAAAACTTATACTACCGTGCAACAACATGCTATTTCTGACTTTACGAACATAGTGCTGATTCTAGCCCAAGTTTTTCCTTTCTTACGGGCACTTGTTGATGACTCTGTCACCTCGCTAATCCCTACGTAACTTAGGCACTTGCTCAGATGAGATCTACATTATTAATCTACATATCATTCTATTCCTTTTCCCCCCTCAATTCCTTCTCAGCACTAAATAAACAAATTATAATAACATGCAAATATATCCACTAAAAGGGGTCCCCTATTCGATACACTAACACAGGATCACTCCCTTCCCATATCTAATTAATTAATTGAAACAAAAATGAATAAAAGGATTCCCGACCATTCTTGGGCGGATTAAACCTATTTATATATGTTATTTTAACCCTATACTTCATGACTATTATTTACAAAGGGAAATACTAGCATTGGTAAAAAACATAACTTGGTACTCAGCAGTTGACGTCTTCGGCCCTGTCCGGAGGATCCGGAGGCCTGCCCATGTTGGATTACTCCATGGCGCTGGATCCTGTAGTCCTGGAGTTCAGAAGTTCCATATCTTGTCTCGCGTAATCCATTTTAGTAACACACGGATCACTGAAATTAGATTGTAATTCACACAATTTATCAATTTCTTGCACACGTGTTACCATTCACTCCTATTACTTCTTTGTCTACCCACTGCCAGTTACAAGGAGATGAATATATCGGCTACTTTCAGCTAGTCTATTACACTGTTAAACCGGGCGTTCCCTGCATTCGTATGATGCAGAATTTTCTATCCCTATCTTCTGTATGGTTTAATAGTTCAGGAACACTCCTCACTAGATTGTTAATCAGTTAATAATCTGACCTACGTCTGTTCAGAAACAGCGTGATTTTATACAGTTCTTTGTTCTGCTCGAGAAATTCTACGTACTATCAAGTAGTTGTTATGCAAAATCCTACTTCATCTTTCACGAAGTCTTAGTCTACTTTGCAACCGATATCTTAAGTATATCTCATTACCGTAATCGTCTGTTGCCTATCACAAATTATAATCACAAAAAAAACTGAAAGATTTTCCCTGCCGCTTTGTTCACATAGTATACCAAGGAGCGGTAATCCGATAGCGAAGCGACCGTCGTTTCCCGTCGAAAGCTCCTCAACGACTACTCCAGTTCCCTGGAACTGCAAAAAACTTATACTAGCCCCGGTGGTAGGGGCGGTTTAGTGACTTCATCCCCACTCTTATTTCGACTGCTCCTGGATAAACCAGCCTGTCGAAATTAGCAATACGCTAGACTGTGTGACTTGGATATGCACAAGTACGCTATGCCATGCGGAATTGGATATGTTCGGCGGATCTGCCGTAATTAATTTATCATCTTGGAGGGGAAGTAAGGAATCCCCAAAGGCATCTGGCTTCAGCCATCGCGTCCGTACGCTATGGGTATTATATAAGTTGTTTACCAACGCCTTTCGCTTGGAGAGTATTTTCTACCAGAACTCTTGACTTTATAATTCCACCAAAATTCAGCCCACTACTCTAACGGGTGGAGTATTGTTAATTAAGCCTTATTTATGCCGAAAATGCATTAAATTTTGCCCGATCGCTTTGGCATCGCTGTACGCTGGCAGATGTTTTCCAATATGGAGTCGCTAAATAGTGTTCTTCTCCTGCTTCTTCTATGACGTGTACCTAGCTCGGGGATTCCTTAAGCCACCCAGTGGGCGGGTGAAGGCGCCTCTCTGGCGGGCTTCGTATTGCGCAACCTGACGATACCCCCAGCATCCACACAAAGAAAGCTTGCTGCCAGCTTCCTTACCAAGCATATCACTTGAAATAAATACTAATTGTGCCGGTACGGTCACATCTGCCCCTCCGTTGGTTTCAAGAAATTTGAAACGGAGTTGCGAATTTCTTGAATAATTACTACTCAATCCGTCCTAAGATCAATCTTCTTTAGCTGCTCTAAGTTTCTGTGATTCCAACCTCAACTGGGCATTTTCTCTCTGGAGCAAGAAACATACTCGTGCCATAATGTCGCGTCTCTGGTACAGCTCTATGCACTCCTCACAACTCTGGTCACTCAAATCATCTCGTTCCTCCACCGTCATTACATGGACTGCTGGATCTTCTTCACCATCTTCTTCTTCGTCCCCTGGATCCTCATCTTCGTCTCTCTCCAGGTCCTCTTCCTCTTCTTCGGCGTTCTCGTCCACCTGATTGGCGTCTATTCTGCTGCTTCCTGGAGGATGGTACAATTTCAAATTGGCGGCATTGTACACTGTCTCAGTCGTGCCGTCCATGCTCTGGACCTTGTAGGAATTATTATCCAAATTTTCGATGATCCGATACGGCCCAGTGTATAGCTCCGCAAACTTATGATAAATTTTATTTGCGGGATCGGAGATCGCTGGTCGTTTGACAAGAACAAGTTCTCCAACTCGCAGCGGACGATGGTACCTTTTTCCGCGCAATCGCCGTAATCGCTTCTCTGCCTGTCCTTTCAAATATTCCGCCGTTGTCTGTATGCAGAGTTCCACGGATAAGCGGGGGTCTTGAGGGCATTGGATTGCATTCACCCAGGGTCTCTTAGGAACTTCGTCGAAGTGAACGACGCTTGGGATCATCCCAGTTGACTCGTGGACCGTCCCATTCACACATTCCTCAATAATAGGAAGGACGTCCACCCATCGCCAATGTTGACGGGAACAGTAGATCCGGCAAAATTTGCCTATCTCCCGCATGATTCTCTCGGCTGGATTTGATTCGGGGTGGCGAATCGAACTCAGGTGATGCTTCACCCCTAATCGTTCAATATCCCTTTTAAAAGCTCCGGACGTGAATTGAGAACCGTGATCTGTCAAAATACACTCCGGTTTACCCATCCTCGGAATGATTTTATTCTTTATCTGATTGATGACAGCTCTGGTATTCGCTTTTTGTACGGGGCAAAGTTGGATAAACTTCGAAAAGACATCGACGCAAACCAAAATATGCTGCATCCCGCGTCGTGCCTTGGGTAAGGGACCGTAAAAATCTAGCGCGAAGAGCTCTTTGGGCTGCTTCGGCAACAGGTCGCGGCAGTTGTTTAAGCAAAAAGGTGTTGTGCTTCACCCGCTGGCATATATCGCATGTCATCAGTACACGGCGGACAATCTTCCTCATATTTGGCCAAATGAAGGTTTCCTTTAACGTTGATACAACCTTGTCGATCCCGGCGTGACCAATGGCTCGGTGTGCCAACCAGATTAAGTCCTCTTGTAAAACGGGCGGCACTACAATCCTGAATCGAGTGTGATTATCATCGACAAACTTATGGAGAATCCCGTTGAAGTAATTGTACCGTTCTGCCTTCTTCTCTATTTCTGAGTGCTCGGCGGTACCCGGTTGTAATTTCCGCTTGAAGAACTCGATCAATTTCCCTGTTTCCGGATATCTTTCCTGCTCCTCCCCTATAGTTTTCAACTTTTCTAGAGTCGCATGGTCTTCGTCTTCCAGCTGGATGTGAAAAATGGAAGTTTCGCTGGGGTCCGGGTTTCGACTTAGGGCATCTGCAATAACGTTTTCCCTTCCAGCACAATGCTCAACCGTTAAGGCAAATTGTTGGACGAAACGACACCAACGATTGACCCTTTCGCTCGTCATTGTCGACTTGAGCATGAAAGTTAATGCCTTATGGTCTGTCCGAAGGACAATGGGGAAGCCATAGATATACTTCCGCCAGTGACCTAGGGCTGTGACGATAGCCAACATCTCGAGTTCAGTCACTGTGTGAGCTCGTGAGTTCTCAATTTGCGGCTCATAAATGCCAGATATGTGATTTTTGGTCGTGCCTCCGGGTCTTCTTGGTACAGTACAGCACCGACCCCAATTTTCGATGCGTCTGTTTGCACAATGAATTTCTTAGAGTAATCTGGGTAGCCTAATTTGATGCTGTTGGCGAGGAGTTCCTTCGTCTTATTGAAAGCGGCTTCGCATTCCTCGTCCCACTTCCAACGGTTATTTTTCTTTAGCAAATTTTGGAGGGGTGCTACGACTTCGGTATACCCAGGACAGTGATCAGAGAAGAAATTACAGATCCCTAAAAATTGCCGAACGTGCTTGACCCTAGTTGGTCTTGGAAAGTTCTGAATTGCTTGAATTTTGACGGGGTTTGGGATCACGCCATCGGAGTCAATCACGTGTCCCAAAAATAAAATACTCCTTTGACAGAACTGTGACTTTGGAAGGTTGACTTTAAAGTTGTTTCGATCCAGATCGAGCAAGAGCTTCTTGATCTTTTCGAGATGGTCCTCGACTGTCTCAGATGCCACCAAAATGTCATCGACGTACCTTACCGTAAATGCCTTTACCTCGTCGCTAAGGTTTCTATCGAGAGCTCGGATAAGAGCAGATCCCGCGTTCATAATGCCGAACGGAAGCCGATTGAAGACGTATGTCGTCTGGTCAAACATAAACCCAGTCAAAATTTTGGTCTTCGGGTCTAACTCTACGTGATGAAAAGAGGAAGTTAAGTCGACCCCAGAAAACAACTTCATGTGCCGAAATTTCTTCAGGATGTCCTTGATACAAGGGGCTTGATCATACTCGGGGACTAAGCGTTTATTAATAGCCCTCGCGTCAAGGCAAACGCGAAGAGACCCATTCGCTTTTTCAACAATTACGAGTGGGTTCAGGAAAGGTGTTGGGGACTTCATAATTAAACCACTAGCCTCCATCTCGCCAATGATTTTACTGACTTTGTCATGATACTTTTCTGGTACCGGATACGGGCGTTGCCTAAAAGGTTCCCAACTGTTGACTACCAAGGTATATTGAAAGTTTGGGATCTTCCCCGGTCGCGAACCGAAAACTTCTTTACATTGTTCTAAAATTTTGAGTGATTGGTCCTTTTCATTTTCCCCAATTTTGGCTTCATGAATTTTCCCTTGAATGGTTGAATCCAACGATGGTTCCTCTTCTGTCTCCAATGCTGCGATTGTCATTCCAGATTCCTCAAAGACTTTGTGGCAGATTTCGTCCAATCCTATCCCGCTTTCTTCTCCCTCCGGGTTTCCTGAACAGATCTGTGTCGTCCAAATTCTTTCCTCGGTTTCTAAGTCCTCAAAATCATTTAACTTCATCTCGGTTTGGGCCGACTCAAATTTTAAACAAATTTCGTTCGTCTCCATATTAATATGGGCTTTATATTCCCTTAAGAAATCTGAACCGATGATAATATTATATTCAATTTTGGATAAAACGATAAATGGATGGGAAACAATGTCCTTTCCAATCTCCAGGTCCAGATACGCTTGGCTATTGCAGATTGTGGTCCTGTCCGGAATTACTCCACGAACCTTGACATTTGATATTGGGATAACCGGGATATCATTTTTGGATTGAAGTTCTTGTAATAGAATTCTGGAGACAACGCTCACGCTGGCTCCCGTGTCCACAAGACAACGAACTCGAACCCCGTTAACCCTGATGTAAATAACGGGTAGTTCTCTTATGACCTTAATGTCTGTTTTCAACTGTTCCTCCAGTAAATCGTCAGCTTGCACCACCCAGGTGTCTATCGTAATGACCGTCCATGACGTCTCCTGAGGATCGATAGCTTCCGAAAATCCGGCTATCTCCCCGCTTAGTTGTTGGGCTTTTTTTTAAGGCGATTCCCCTCTGTGGCCTCATACTCTGGCGCACAGGGGTTCAACCTCCCTTGATTCGCGTTATGCTGCTGTAACGCAAGACTCTCTGCCCCTTGACACTCATTAGTTTGGGAGAGTTGCCTTATGGGCTGCTCCCATATGTCTCCATTACTTCGCGCCTCGCGCAGTTCTTTAACGTACCGTTGAGATTCCTTCTTACGGTCGTTCTGGTCTCCCTGACGATAATCTCCCCGTGGTTGCGGATTCCTATCGTTTCTAGGTTGCCATTTCGGATAGGGTCGCCGGTCCTTACGGTAATTATCTCTCGTATAGGATTGCCGACCATAACTCCGCCTATCCTCCTTCCACGGACGAGGATTCCACCTACTATCCCTTGAATGGTCATTTGTAGCGTACAATTCCCGCGTACTTGTCCCTTGGTCCTTTTGACCGACCGAATTAGCATTTCCTTGGCAGTTCACGATGTTTACCATTTCAGTCTGCCTGGTCCGCATGTGTTGGCCACCCGACGTCTGGTCCAGATGCCGCAACACTTGCTCCATCTCAACAGCTGTTTTTACATCTGCCGCTATCAAGATACGCTGCACGTCAGCGGGAAATTGTTTTGTGAGCGCTGCCAATAGTTCGCCTTCTGCCGGAGGGTTGTCCAACTCCCTCATCTTCACTAGCTGTCCTGTGAAGTACTCGCAGAAGCGCGTCGGTCCCGTCATCGAATACCGACGTGAGTACAGTTCGAGGCGCAAACCCTGCTGCGTTTGCATTCCCCAATATTTGTCTAGAAATGCCCTCTTAAAGCTTTCGTACCCGTCGAAGCAGTATCGAAATGCTTGGAACCACACAAGGGCCTGGTCCTCTAAAAATTTCTCGACAACCCGTAACTTTCGTTCAGACGAGATCCGGTTATCGCTCATGTAACCGTCCATCTCAATCAAAAACTTCTTTGGCGTCATATTCCCGCCGGGTTTGAAACGTTTTGGTTTGTCGTCCGCCATCTTCACCATGTTATAGATGGGGATAGGTTCGACAGGATGGAATGTTGAGTTATGCCCTGGTGTCCCCGCTATCTGGTCTTGACTCATATTCATTGTCTGGAAGAGTCCTGATCTTTCGGATTCGGGCTTTGTGTCGAACGGATTAAATTGATTTGGTTTCATTGGGCTAAATTCCTTCCCAACTTCCTGAAAATTCTTCCCTACTTTAATTTTCCCAAACTCTTCCTTTAATTCCTGAATTATGGCGTCGTGGGTGTCTACTTTGAGCTTGACCTTCTGAGTTCTATGTGACCAATCCTCGATCCTGTCTGAAAGTTTATCGTCCCTCTTGTCGATTTCTTCCCGGATCGCGGTAATGTTTACGGACGTTAGCTCTCTTTCTTCTGCTACACGCAGTTCGATCGTGTCGGTAAACTCCTGTCGTAACGCTTCGGCTTTATGGCGTACGTCATTCAGCTTCATCTGGGTTTGGGATATTTCCCGAGTTATTGCCTCAGTTTCCCTACGCTGATTTTCTTGGTATTCAACTGTCGCCTTCATATGTTGGTCTAACTGCTCAGCGACACTTGTGCTTTGAGCCTCAACACAGTCAATGCGTTCAATTGCCGTATCCATGGTCTTACTGATCTCCTCCTGCTTTGCCTCAACGCTCCCTACTCGCTCTTCTAAACGTTCGGTTATCTTAATGCAGCGTTCCCGATCGACTCTCAATTGTTCGACCAATTCGTCCTGCCGCTCATCGATTCGCTCTAATCGCTTATTTATTTCCTCCCTTCCTACCTTACACTCTGTCTGTACCTGGTCTATCATTTCTTTGATGTTTTCCTGAACGTTTCCAATAGCCTGACTCAGTTTTTCCGTCATCTTTTCCTGAATATCCTCACTAGATTGATTCAGTTTTTCCGTTAAATTGTCCTGAATATTTTCACTCGTTTGATTCAGTTTTTCCGTTAGATTATCCCGAATATCCTCACTATTCTTATTCAGTTTTGCCTGCATCTCCTCATTATTTTGATTCAGTTTTTCCTGCATCTCCTCACTATTTTCCCGCATCAGTTCCTTCATACCCTGCATGTCCTCGCGCAACTCCCGTAAGAGTTCCCTGACTACTTCCATATCCATCGTAATACAACTGTTTTCATTAAAAATGAGACCCCCTTCACCTTCGGACCTTGGACCTCGGGTTGATAGACACACAAAACAATGTTCGTTCAAGAATGCGTTCCCCCCGTTCAACTTCGAAAAATTTGGAAAATCAAAACATTAATTCCAAAACACCGCCTCAAACACGGCTAACTCGAAGTTGCCTAACATGTACACCCCTGTTTCACCGAGTGCATAAACAACTTTTAAAAACATAGCCTTTTTCATCAATAATCAATTTTGAATAAATTAATCACGCGCGCATTAAATTACCAACACTGGTGGTACATGCCAATAAAGCAGGTCATCCGTCAAGCATTGAGGCAGATATACCCGATACAATAGGTCATACCGTCCCAAGACTTTCCGTCTGAAACCTAATTTATTGCCATTTCATAATCAGCTCAAGGGCCTGAGATACCCTTGCTAAATCACGAGAAATCTACCTTAATATGTAAATAACATTCACTACTAGCAATGAGGCCTACATCAAACAGTACCTTCCGACTCATACCCGCGAATACGATTACCTGAAGGGTATCGATATTCATTTTTCCCCAGATTCTGGAAAATCATTTCATTGTTTCCTGGACTCGATTGACTCCTTATTTACCTTCCGGGTACGTCCATTGCTTTGAATGACCGTCATGGTTATTGCAATGATAATAATAATAATAACCACGACATACCGAAAAATTCCTCAAATTAACATTTATTATTTACTTAGTCATTCAGATTTAACTACTGGTCCAATTACGTGCATCCAAGTATGAACTAAATCAGTTTCTTGTCATAATTGGCCATTCCTATCCATTTTAACTTAGGCATATGTGCCATGCGCCCAATAAAGAAAACATTAAAATCCGAAAATACCTACCGAAAAATGCCGAAAATGCCTACACGCAAATGCCGAAAATGCCGAAAATGCCAACACGGAGGGCGCCATATGGGACCTTTCCCACCGTCCTCCATGACTCATGGGACCATGTGACAGCAAACCAACCCTTTCGGGTCACGAACACATGGGACCATGCTCCACGGAAGTCGATAGTCAAGGGATCTTTTCGGTCTGTGCCGATTTCTCCTCATTGGGATTGTATACTTAATCCACTCACATGAAGAGTTATCGACCATTCGACTCAGCTAGATCACAGCTACTCTCCCGTTCCTGAGGTCTGAACACGGACTCCTCAGGGCCGAAGAACGTTCGCGGCATAAAGAGGCTATCAAACATAAGCTATCTTAAAGGCCTACAATGAACGGAAGAGGATTCTGGATGCATGTTTTTCGGTATAGATAGGCATAAAATCGTTTGGAACAATTTACTACTCACTCGGTGAAATATACAAATTTACATACACTCTTGATACTTCTGACACAATTAACATGAGCAAATCACTTATTTTAGCAGCGGAAAAATCCGGGCTGCCATTGAGATCGGCTGTTACCTCCACATTCCACAGACAAAATCTATGTGAAAGGCAACGTTAGCTGTTATTTTCTCTACTCCAATAAATTTTCCTTTTTGACACAGACGTAGATATCCATATCCCTCTCTACCAAAACAGAGAATAACCGAGAGGTTGTTAATATGATTTCACTTTTTCACATACTATCACTTTGAATTGCCTGTGTCATATATTGCTCACATAATTATTACATTAGTTTGGATGTATGCTACACAAATTGTTTGTGTATTATCGCAATTGTTTTGTGCGCGTCATCACCCGGTTTAGCATAAACCACTGAGTACCCTATCATATTCACAAAAACAAACAAAACAAGCCATGTTCCCCCAGTGCGACTATTCCATGGGACTGAATCCCGTATTACACATTAGACTCTATTTACACAAAAGAAAAATGTCCGCCTTTGAATGGTCGGCTAACGCTAGGAATCAATGAAGTAAAGATTAAAAACATAATTAATCCGAACATTCTGACCATATCAGAAATCCGTCACTAAAACACGGAGAAGGAAAGAAAAAGGACTCAAGTCTTCCATATAAAATAAACACAGACTTGAACAACGAACTATCATTTGCAATCACTACCAGTGGACTTTCACGAAGTCTAGATTCAAATCGACATCGATTAAAAGTAACCAACAAAAACACATCCTGAAAAAGAAAATATATCAAACACATGTATCAATAAAGACGATGGCTGTAATTTAACCGTTGTAACCCGCTGTCTTAGCGAGCTGTTGATCGCTGCTGTGCCCACATGAGGTTCGAACCTGAGACTCTGGTCGTCTCCACCCAGGGTACTGTAATCAAGCCCTAATTAATCTAATCGTGTATCGAACTGTCATAACAAAAATAAACATCTATATTGCTCTGTAGGTCATGGTCTACGGGGTGGCAATTAAAGCACTTGCTGTCTTTATTCTCAAAGAAACCAGAATGTTGGTTCGGCCAACCTTTCTGCTTGTATATCTTCCTCCCTGTTCCAGATTCTCCCCTCTCAGCCATAAATTCAGCTGACACTTGTCCCACGGTCCGGAGACAAAAAAAAACACCATTCAGCCTGCTTCCCGCTAGGCCTTTTTCTCTCTCTGTGTCCATCAAATTAATTCATTAGAAAACTGGCACATTTTATTCAATGCTCGGACCAGCCCACATACATTCAGTACACGAGAATCATTTCTCAAATTCGACCGTTAATTCACATTTCATTCTCTCATATTTCTGGAGGTCTGGAGTTCGACTCGTGTCTTCTCTCCTTCCAAAGTGCACCATCCGTTAGCCCCTGACCATAGCAATACTCCTATTTCTCCGCTTCTGAGGCGAGTGTGTGTACCTATCAGATACTACCCTATCTATCGGTATAAATCATCAATCAAAATACCTTAGGTAAAATAATAACAATACTAATAATAATAATAATAATAATAATAATAATAATAATAATAATAATAATAATAAGAATCTTCTAACCTTTTGCTTGTAATGTATAGTATCAAAACACTGCTCAAGTTACATTAAGAAAATAATAATAATAATAATAATAATAATAATAATAATAATAATAATAAAATTCAAATTAATTTAAATTATTAAATCCTTCCAAACCACTAACAGACCTTCTACATCTAACCTCAATAGTGTAGTGGAGGACAGGGGTTCAAACCTCGGCACGCCATTTCTTGAACATCACCAGTTACAGCCAAAACTTATACTACCGTGCAACAACATGCTATTTCTGACTTTACGAACATAGTGCTGATTCTAGCCCAAGTTTTTCCTTTCTTACGGGCACTTGTTGATGACTCTGTCACCTCGCTAATCCCTACGTAACTTAGGCACTTGCTCAGATGAGATCTACATTATTAATCTACATATCATTCTATTCCTTTTCCCCCCTCAATTCCTTCTCAGCACTAAATAAACAAATTATAATAACATGCAAATATATCCACTAAAAGGGGTCCCCTATTCGATACACTAACACAGGATCACTCCCTTCCCATATCTAATTAATTAATTGAAACAAAAATGAATAAAAGGATTCCCGACCATTCTTGGGCGGATTAAACCTATTTATATATGTTATTTTAACCCTATACTTCATGACTATTATTTACAAAGGGAAATACTAGCATTGGTAAAAAACATAACTTGGTACTCAGCAGTTGACGTCTTCGGCCCTGTCCGGAGGATCCGGAGGCCTGCCCATGTTGGATTACTCCATGGCGCTGGATCCTGTAGTCCTGGAGTTCAGAAGTTCCATATCTTGTCTCGCGTAATCCATTTTAGTAACACACGGATCACTGAAATTAGATTGTAATTCACACAATTTATCAATTTCTTGCACACGTGTTACCGTTCACTCCTATTACTTCTTTGTCTACCCACTGCCAGTTACAAGGAGATGAATATATCGGCTACTTTCAGCTAGTCTATTACACTGTTAAACCGGGCGTTCCCTGCATTCGTATGATGCAGAATTTTCTATCCCTATCTTCTGTATGGTTTAATAGTTCAGGAACACTCCTCACTAGATTGTTAATCAGTTAATAATCTGACCTACGCTCTGTTCAGAAACAGCGTGATTTTATACAGTTCTTTGTTCTGCTCGAGAAATTCTACGTACTATCAAGTAGTTGTTATGCAAAATCCTACTTCATCTTTCACGAAGTCTTAGTCTACTTTGCAACCGATATCTTAAGTATATCTCATTACCGTAATCGTCTGTTGCCTATCACAAATTATAATCACAAAAAAAAACTGAAAGATTTTCCCTGCCGCTTTGTTCACATAGTATACCAAGGAGCGGTAATCCGATAGCGAAGCGACCGTCGTTTCCCGTCGAAAGCTCCTCAACGACTACTCCAGTTCCCTTTTTTTTTTTTTTTTTTATTCGGGGGGGCCCCCGAAGCCCGCTCCCCCCGCGTGACCAACGACTCAATCTACATGGCCTCCGACATGCTATTATTTCTAAGAAGAAGAAAGAGATAGCAGGGAAGAGTGGGAAGTGATACAAGGAGTATCTGCCTGTTTCCATGTCAGACACGCTACCAGGCGAGATTGTATTAGGTATATGGTGTTGAAGTATGGTATTGAAGGGTCAGGGAAAAACCACATAGGCAGAAAGAAGAAAGAGCCTACATGTAAAACCTGACATCTTGTGATAGCACATGCAAGGATGTGGGCTGGAAAAAGACCAGAGGTTGTGTTAGTTAGGAACAGGTAACATGCACAATACATAAACCAATTCCTTGCCTTTCCATCACCTGGGGATCAGTCCGTCTGGGCACTGCTGTGACTAGCGCGGTCCTTGCCGGCTGCGGAGCCATGCGTCAAGTACCACTAGGGCCTGTCGCACGACTCCACCTCCTTGGGGTACCTCGTACCCAGTCTCCGATCCCGGAGAATGAGGCCAAGCCCGCCGAGGCGGGGGCCTCCTGGAAGGGGGTGGGTCATGGCGCCGGGCCTCCTTCCTCTCTGCCCGCGCCATGGCCCGGTAGACAGGGCAACTGCGATGGGAGGCCGGGTGGCCCCCCGAGCAGTTGGCGCACACCGGCGCGTCTCTAAGTGTTGCGCAGGCCGTGTAGTAGTGATCACCACCACAGCGGTTGCACCTCACCTCGAGCCCGCAGCTAACCTGACGGTGGCCCCACCTCAGACAGCGGAAACACTGCAAGAGCTGCTGAGGGGGACGTTTCACTCTCACCTGACTGCCGCTACCCGCTGAGGTCCTCTCCTGATTGGCTCCTCGGTTGACTGCTGTCCTGGGAGCAGTCCTGGGTTGCTGCTTGGCGGTCCTCTCCTGGTGAGCCAGCGTCGCCTTCTGCTTCCTGGTGCGGCGTCGTCTTCTTCTTCTTCTTCCCGGGGGTTGCTTCTCGGCGGGGGAAGAGGCCTCGTCCTGGTGGCCCTCTTCCCGGCCTGGTGACCCCGGGGTAGTTGGTGGCTCCGCTGCGTCGCCATCTTCTTCTTTCCCCTGGCTGGCGGCGGCGTCGGTCGTTCCCGAGGTTTGCTTCTCGGCGGGGGAAGAGGCCTCGCCCTGGTGGCCCTCCTCCCGGCCTGGTAACCCCGGGGTAGCTGCCGGCCCCTCTGCGTCGCCATCTTCTTCTTTCTCCTGGCTGGCGGCGGCGGTGGCGTCGGTCGGTGCTAACACTCGACTGCGTTCCCTGTCCTGGGGGGCGCACATCGAGGTCTGCAGCTCGACAGACGTGCAGGCAGGCTGGACCTGGGCAGCAGTATCAGTACGCCAGGGGGCGTCCTTCTCCACCGCTGTGCTGCTCTCCACCAACACGGGCGCGTTCCTGGTTTGCGCCCGGGTAACAGGCCCTTCCTGGTAGGCCTGCGTCTGCGACCACTTCGCCCTGGTTGTCGCCTTGTTGGTCTGCGTGTACTTCGTGGAGTACAGCTTTCCAACTGGAGTCGCGCCGTCGCGGCGCTCGGGAGCGCCGCCGTCGTCCTCGGTCGTTGGCTCCGTCTGCGAGGCTGCCTCCTGGTAGCCCGAGACGTCCAGGTGCTCCCTGAGTCCTGGTAGCCGGGCAACCTGGAACTGCTGGGACGCGCGCTCCTCGTAGACCCTGAAGCTGGCTGCGTCGTTAGGGCGGATGATGATCGCCCAGGAAGCAACCATAATGCCGATGATCGGCAGGAGTGGCTCTCCGATGAACTCCGCAGTCGCATTCAGGTGGTCGAAGACGCTCAGTGTCCCTTGGTAGTCGCTTTCCCCCGGCCGGTTGAACACCACCAGTCCCGGGCGTTCATAGCTGGGGACATCCGCCGTGTCGAGCGCGTCCAGCAGCTTCTCGACGGCTCCCTGGTAGTCGTAGTCGACCAGTCTCACTGGTAGGGTCGCCTTCTCCATCTTGGTCCTCCTGTAAAATAACCTGAAACAGAAGAAAGAGCGAGCACTAAGAAGTGCTACAGCTCAGACAATGCTCCTTCGAAAATGTACTAACAAGTACAGCTGCCTGACTAGTACTGGGAAAGTACAGAGCGCCTGGCAAGGAGAGAGAGAGCGAGCGGGAGGAACACGTCCTTCCACTACGGCTGTCGAACTCGTCCTTACTCCAGTTCCCTGGAACTGCAAAAAACTTATACTAGCCCCGGTGGTAGGGGCGGTTTAGTGACTTCATCCCCACTCTTATTTCGACTGCTCCTGGATAAACCAGCCTGTCGAAATTAGCAATACGCTAGACTGTGTGACTTGGATATGCACAAGTACGCTATGCCATGCGGAATTGGATATGTTCGGCGGATCTGCCGTAATTAATTTATCATCTTGGAGGGGAAGTAGGGAATCCCCAAAGGCATCTGGCTTCAGCCATCGCGTCCGTACGCTATGGGTATTATATAAGTTGTTTACCAACGCCTTTCGCTTGGAGAGTATTTTCTACCAGAACTCTTGACTTTATAATTCCACCAAAATTCAGCCCACTACTCTAACGGGTGGAGTATTGTTAATTAAGCCTTATTTATGCCGAAAATGCATTAAATTTTGCCCGATCGCTTTGGCATCGCTGTACGCTGGCAGATGTTTTCCAATATGGAGTCGCTAAATAGTGTTCTTCTCCTGCTTCTTCTATGACGTGTACCTAGCTCGGGGATTCCTTAAGCCACCCAGTGGGCGGGTGAAGGCGCCTCTCTGGCGGGCTTCGTATTGCGCAACCTGACGATACCCCCAGCATCCACACAAAGAAAGCTTGCTGCCAGCTTCCTTACCAAGCATATCACTTGAAATAAATACTAATTGTGCCGGTACGGTCACAATAGGTAGCGCTTAGTAAAATAATATAAACATAACATAACCAGAGGTTTGTGTGTTTGCAAAAATCGTGTATACACCAAAAATGTGAAAAATATTAGGGGCGTGACTAGTGCACCCAGAAAAAGCATATAACGTTGCCATGAATGTACGTCCTACAGAATGATCGATGGTTGAAGGTTTATTTCTCCTTATTTTATTTATTTGTACTTCGTACAATGATAGGTTGCCTAAATCTGACAAAACATACCGTAACACTTAAATATTGAAGGTACTGTATGTTTAATCATGAAGAGTTTTCTGGAGTTAGTCCTTCTCATATGCAGTACTATAGAGGTCTTCTTCTTCTACCGCTCTTCCAACATATGTCGGGTGCGAACTGTGTCCCACATGTGGATTTGGCCCTGTTTCACAACCGGATACCCTTTCTGCCGCCAACCCTATATGGAGGGATGTAATCACTATTGCATTTTCTGTAGTGGTTGGTAGTGCAGTGCGTTGTCTGAATTTGAAGATGAAAGTGTTGGGACAAACACAAACACCCAGTCACCGAATCAGAAGAATTAACCACACGCTATTAAAATCCCCAACCCAGCCAGGAATCGAATTCGGGACCTTCTGAACCGAAGGCCTCAATGCTGACCATTCAGCCAGTGAGTCGGGCTAGTACTATAGGGTTCATTTCTAACCATTTGGACGGAGCATTTAATGACCAAGACGGCTAAATCACAGTACAGATTCTTGGCAATGCCCACACTTTTATAAAACCTCCACTAGGAATTTGGATATGGTATCAGTTCCAAGTGAGGGTATACTTCGTATGTACAGTACCGGTCAAAAGTTTAGGATCACATTAAAAAATCATGAAGTTCCATCTAGAACCTACAATAATTGTGCTACTAGACCTCTGTATTTTTTTCCCTGAGCTCTTGCATCTAACATGATATACATCGCCTGATTTCAGTGATTTACGCCAAATTTTGTATAAGTTATATAATTTTAACTGCTGGAAGGTCACATCAGAAAGTCAACATTTTTGGAAATACTATGTACTGTATCATCTAATTGGTTTCAAGTATCAATAATAATAATAATGCTATTTGTTTTACGTCCCACTGACTACTTTTACGGTCTTCGGAGACGCCGAGGTGCCGGAATTTAGTCCCGCAGGAGTTCTTTTTACGTGCCAGTAAATCTACCGACACGAGGCTGTCGTATTTGAGCACCTTCAAATACCACCGGACTGAGCCAGGATCGAACCTACCAAGTTGGGGTTAGAAGGCCAGCGCCTTAACCGTCTGAGCCACTCAGCCCGGCAGGTTTCAAGTATCACCACCAAGATTTTTTAATAGACTTAGCAATAGTTATGGGTAGAGCCCGGATTTCCATGCAAATGCATGTTTTTAAATAAGCTAGCTACACTTGTCAAACTTTGCAAATATTCGTTTTACTACTTAACAATTCCAAATAACCGTTCTTTTTCCGTGCATGTTTGCATGTTTTGGCATTTTTCGGAGAAAATTCATGCATAACGCATATTTGGAAGATTTTGGATTTAATAGCGCATATTTGGACGTTTAATATTGCATAATATGACTTTTATTCTGACTTTTGACGCATATATATTGTTAACTTGCATCATAGTGCATTTTCTGAATGTTAGTTTGCAGAATATGGGACATTTTTTCACATTGTAGGCTACAGTATGTCTATTACTGAGAGACGGAGAGAATGTATTCCTGGCATCCTCTGTGACAACCATAGTTAGTAGCCTACATACGGTACAGGTCCTACAGTATAATGCAATTAACCAAACACTTTCTTATCTGTTGCTTGAGTAAACAATGACGTAAGTCGGAAGGCCCCACGTCGAAATCTAATTCTTAGGAATAAGGTGTCCCAGTTTTACAGTTGTACATTGCTATAAATTGAACCGTAAATTGTGCATTAATCATTGACGGCTCATTTTTCGTCTGTTAGACGAACAAAAGAAACCTTGTATCGCACTTCTGTGGCGCCGTGTTACTGGGATAGCAGCTTACAAATTCTGGTTTTTCATTGAACCCTCTACCGTTGTTATCCTGGAATGTCCTACCCGGAACTCTCAATCGTCACACGTCTGCGTTATCGCAGCAAGCAATCGTTACCACTTATTGAGGACATTCAAATGTGTCTGCAATCATCGCATGGAGAAGCAGCTGCCGCAGATAGAGATAAGTTGAACAAACTAATTCGTTCAAACCCTGATTTTGAATTCGTCAAGCTTATAAAAGACGTATTGTGGTGAAAATGCAAAAGACGTACAATTTGACCTCATTTTGTCCAAATGTCTTCATTGAATTATGCATCTATCACTTCTCGTGACGTAAAAAGATAATTTTCTGTACTTAAGTATGTGCTGAATGATAAACGGATGAGCTTAAATCAAGACAATTTGGAGAAATTAGGGTAGTTTTTGTTCATGTTTCAAAAGGAACTGAATTTTGATAGTGCATATTTTCCAGTTTATTGTGCATGTTTTGCCATATGATAGTGCATGAATGCATGCATATTTTGAGATTTGATAGTGCATGGAAATCCGGGCTCTAGTTATGGGTCATTTTAGTATAAATATAAAAAATCCGAGAAAATGCGGCACCCATTTTTGTGCGTTTATAGGTCTCAGTGTGAGCTGTTGGCATCAGACATGTGTTCTTGGATGCCATCAGCAGAGTGCAAATGAAACTATCAGGGCAGATAAGTTTGACGACGATAGCTCGTCCTGAGACCTTGGACCATACATGACAAAGGCAAAGAAAAATCAACAGTTTTGGCCCTGGTTCAAAAAACAATAAAACACGCGAAAAACCAGTGCCGCATATTTTCGGAATTTTTTTATTTATACTAAAAGAGCCCCCACCTATTGCTAAGTCTATAAAACAATCTTGTTGGTGATACTTGCAACCAATTAGAGAATTCGGTACATTATGTAACCAAAATTCTTGATTTTTTGGTGTGACATTCCAAGAGTTAAAAATTCATAACTTCTACAGTATTTGGATTAACTCAATGAAATCAAGTTACATATATCCTATTAGATATGAGAGCTCAGAAAGAAAATTACAGAGGTCTAATGGCACAAGTTTAGGTTCTGGATGACATTTCGTGATTTATTTATGTGGCCCTAAACTTTTGACCGGTACTGTATATAATTCTTTATTCAGGAAACTGACTGTTAACGGGTGTGCCATAAAAGACACGGCATTGTAATGTTGTTATCAACTTAAAAAGTAAAAATTGTTCCATAAAAGAAGCACGAACTCACACACAGCAGCCTCGGTAATCGTGGCTAGGTAACTTTCCTTGAGGACAAATCTCTTCCACAACTTAGCTACCATCAAATCCGGTATGTACCCCTTGCACCCACTAACAATCGATAAACGGTGACGGAGTTTACATGGTATTTCTCCACGATACTGCGACGACCTAAATTGTCTGCTTCTCGGAGTGCACGTTAAACTAGAATCGAGAATTCTGTCTTAAACTCTCCTATTATTTCATTTATTTTCTAATCATTACGATTTCGATTATATTTATTCTTCCTCTATGGCCAAAATAACGTAATGTTCTCTCATTGATAACGTTAAGCACGATATCCAGCAACACGGGAAAACACGCAGTTCAGTAAACGAAAAGGTATTAAACTTGTGACAAGTTTGGAACAGTTCTTGTACACAGCTACTCAAAGTGCGGTGAGCCACGTAGTGTTATTACCAGCAAATCCAGTACAACATTGAAATGTGTGTAACGCGTACACGATCAACCGTAGAACACATGTTCCTAACAATGTTTTGTTTTGTTTGGTTGTACGCTATGCACGCCCCAATTAATTCCCGCAGTTTTTTTGGAAAACTCTCTATACCAAGCTCGATAGCTGCAGTCGCTTAAGTGCGGCCAGTATCCAGTATTCGGGAGATAGTAAGCTTGAACCCCACTGTCGGCAGCCCTGAAAATGGTTTTCCGTGGTTCCCCATTTTCGCACCAGGCAAATGCTGGGGCTGTACCTTAATTAAGGCCACGGCCGCTTCCTTCCCACTTCTAGCCCTTTCCTGTCCCATCGTCGCCGTAAGACCTATCTGTGTCGGTGCGACGTAAAACAACTAGCAAAAAAAAACTCTCTATAATATGTTTTCTCAGAATGGCTTTCGAAACGTTAGGATGCTCGGAGTAGTGTCAGTTATTACTTATGTTTAACGTTCGAATTTAAACTTACGCAAAACACTAAGTTTTGTTTCAAAACACGTTTTGCATTTTATGGATTACAGAAATGTACGTTCTACCTGAATAATTTCCTATTAAACTGTTGAATTTGTGTCACATTTAATCTTTCACGTTCATTTCATAGAAAATCATTCCTTTCAATTTCACAGTCGTGGAAACAATAAATTGATTCAATTAATGCAGTGACGTAGCGTGCTTAAAATCTTTGGGTGTTCACACAAAGCAGACAGTAGATTTTTAAAAATCCTATGTAAGTAAGGAGGACATAAAATGCAGACTAGCACAAGCAAGGAAGAGCTTTCTTAAGAAAAGAAATTTGCTCACTTCAAACATTGATATCGGAATTAGAAAGATGTTTTTGAAGACTTTCGTGTGGAGCGTGGCATTGTATGGAAGTGAAACATGGACGATAACTGGCTCAGAAAGAAAGAGAATAGAAGCTTTTGAAATGTGGTGTTACAGAAGAATGCTGAATGTGAGATGGATAGATCGAATCACGAATGAAGAGATACTGAATCGAATTGGTGAGAGGAGATCGATTTGGATAAATTTGACGAGAAGAAGAGATAGAATGATTGGACACATCTTAAGACACCCAGGACTTGTTCAGTTGGTTTTTGAAGGAAGTGTAGGGGGTAAGAACGGTAGGGGTAGACCAAGATATGAATATGACAAGCAGATTAGAGCAGATGTAGGATGCAATAGTTACGTAGAAATGAAAAGGTTAGCACAGGATAGGGTGGCATGGAGAGCTGCATCAACCCAGTCTATGGACTGATGACTCAAACAATAACATGTATAGGCGTAAGTTGGTTCTCGGTCGGTCAATACATTAACAGGAACTCAGTTAGCCTACATTGCGTCGCCCCTTTAGTTTATTAAGCAATATTATGATACACGTGTGACTGTCAACAGCGCCATGCCGTTAGTCAATTATCCACTCGGGGGGAGGGGGTAACAGCTCTGTGCATTAACCACTGCCACGAACTAAGCGATACTTACTGTCATCCTTGGGATTTGAAAATAACTTTTAGAGAAGGCATTGGAAGCGGTTCAGCGCGCGAACGACTGGTCAGCGGTCCGTAATCCACTGCCTGCTCGATATGAAGAAGGCATCGGATGCATATCAAGCAGGTAGCGCCGTGATCACACAGTAAACTGTGATCATATTCGCCATACCCACAACTTTGCGCCTTCAAGCTCTAGCTATGCAATACGCCGAAGTTTGTAGTTCAAAAACGGGGGTTGTGATCGGCTGGCGTGGCGTGTGGTTCAGATAGAAACGGGAAGCGAAACGGTACTTACAACTTCATAACTACTTTCTCAACGTACAAAAATCTTGTTTTCATCATACAATATCGTGTAAATTTCAAGAGTTTTGGGAATACCAGGGTGTTCACGTGCTCGTATGATCCTTAAGACGAGACCGTGTCGTCTCAAAACTCACGAGTTTCAAAACTCACGAGTCTCAAAACTCACGAATTCCAGGAAGAGGATTAGTGAGAACAAGTTTCTCTACCTGGGCCAATCTCAAAACTCACGAATTCCTGGAAGAGGATTAGAAAGAGTAAGTTCCTCTACCTGCACCAGTCTCAAAACTCACGAGCAATGGTTAAATGTCCACCCTTTTAGTGATGGGTTAATGGAATACTTTTAATAATCAAATAACTTCCATCCGATTATTTAAATAATCGAATAAATAATAAAATAAAAGAATCGAATGAGTTTCAATATCATTCAGTTATATCGCGCGGAATAATAGGATGCGACACGGATATTTTTTTTCGGTTTAAATATGTCTGGTAGATAACCGACTGAAGTAAGCGAATAGATGAACGCTTACGAAAATTAGAAATACGCCTTTTTCCAAATGAATCTCCAAATGTTGAAACTAAAAATGAGTGAATTAACTGGCTTGACATCTAATATATCTAAATAAAATTCCTTATTCAAGTAAATGCCGCCTTCTGGCCGCATTATGGAGCTAAGCCCCAGTACTAACAACTGACAGTTTCTTTTAACTAGCAGCGGGAAATATACCTACTTTAATTTTATGTCGTCCAGCTGCATGCATAAATGGTTAGCGTGCTGGCATTTGGTCCAAGGGGTCCCGAGTTCGGTTTGCGGTCGGGTGGGAGATTTTAACTTTCATTAGTTAATTCCTATGGCTTGGGGACTGGGTGTTCGTGCCGTCTTCAGCATTAGACTTCATCTTCGGTAGGGCTTCATCGTCAAAGACGTGCAGGTCACCTATACGGCGTCAACTCTAAAGACCTGCACCAGACCACCCCGGAGGCCACATTTCAGTATTATAAATTTATGTGAAAGGTAAGAAATGCATTAACTTTAAGACAACAGCAAAATATTTTTAAAATAATGATAATAATACACCTCGGTCTCGTTCATTCACTAACCATTATTTTCCCCCCGTGGGTTGGGGTGACAGAATAACATTCACGGTATCCCCTGCCTGTCGTAAGAAGCGACTAAAAGAGCCCCCAGGGGCACTTAAATTATTTAAGAAAAGACTAGATAAGCAACTGATAGGCAATCTGCTACCAGAGTGACTGCCTTAAGTCGGTGGAAAAACATGGGTTGAAGGGAAGCGTGAGTCACCGCGCACCTCATCCCTCCTGCAGTCATCGCAAGTACCTGCTGTTCGGATTCGTGAATTTTGAGACTCATTAGAATGTTTACTTTAGCTACCAGTTTGTAGTCGTGAGTTTTGATACTATTTGTTACTAATTATAGCCCGTGAGTTTTGAGACTCGTGAGTTTTGAGACGTAACCAGACGAGACGTCCCCTGGATTAACGTTATGCAATCTTACTTCAACCTGCCAGCTAAGCTGTCCACCTTAAATATACTCTGATCCATTAAAATCATAGATATTCTGTTTTAAAATTATTTAATTGTATTAAAGGGCCTTTAAAACACTGTCCAATTTGTCTCCATCGCGTACTTAATTACCATGAAGACGGTAGGAACTCTGTTTATCTAAAAGGGACTACACTGATTTCACCCAATAGAACAACTAATAATCGAGCAACAAGTTCAGTGATGCGCTTATTTTGTAAATCTGGCGAGTGCTAAAGGGTTTTGTATGTGTAGGCATTAGACAGAAATCGATGTGCCATTCGCTCTGATGTAGAGAGCGTGCTGAGTGATTCTCGCGTTGTACTGGAACTTCGTCTGGGAGCAGTAACATCTTCACTGGTGTTGGCTACTGAATGTATGATTCGAAGCAGTGTATCGATTCATTCAAGTGTCCGAGTGAATCGATTCACAGGAACGGCGAGCTCACGGCACATGATTCAGCTTACTCCCAGCGGACAGTGCTGAGTGGCGCACTCACTGGACGTTGACGGGGAGCCGAGCTTCCGCTGCAGCGAGACAGTGAATCATTGAATCATGGCACATCGAAAAAATCGTGAACGAGCGCGGCTCAGTGAGACACATGATACACACGGCTCCTTATCGGCTCACTGGACACGCGGAGAGCCGAGCTTCCGCTGCAGCGAGACATACAGTGAGCCATGGCACATCGAAAGAATCGTGAACGAGCGCGGCTCAGTGAGACACAAGATACACACGGCTCCTTATCGGCTCACTGTAGCGAGACATACAGTGAGCCATGCTACACTGAAAGAATCGTATGCTATAATGGACTCTCGAGCTCAGCTCATTTGAAAATAATACCCATTTGCATTCACTGTCCTCTTCTTACAGGGAGGTTTAAATAATAGATGGATTTATTTGCAGTGTTAAAAAGGTAGTCACAACATAATTCTGAAGTAGCTAGTAAGTAGGTAGGCTATTAGGTTATACTATTTATTAGTTTAATGAATCTTAGTATTATAAATTAGTTGACATTTGACAATTAAACTCGACTCTAGCCTGCCCTATGACTATGAGTCATGCTCATGACCACTCAAAAGTACCTGTTTTATATTGGGAAGAACGGCTCAGTATTCTCTCAGTTCATATGTCACATCGTTGCACAAGACTTCAATCATATGTGGACAGACGCAATAACAGTATGTTGAATCAGAAAACCAGCGGGCTACTGTACATCTCGGGTAGCCTATACAAAATATGACTATTAAAAAAAATCCTCAGCTGATAGAAAAATACTTTTTTAAAAAAATGACTGAGCGAGTTGTCGTGCGGTTAATATCGTGTGGCTATGCGCTTGCATTCGGGGGATGGTGGGTTCGAATCCCACCGTCGGCAGCCGTTAAGATGGTTTTTTCCGTAGTTTCCCCATTTTCTCACCAGGAAATGCTGGGACTGTACCTTAATTCAGGTCATGGCTGCTACCTTCCTAATCCTAACCTTTCCCACCCTGCGTCACCGGAAACCTTCGATGTATTAGAGTAACTAGCATTTTTTCTAAGAAAGGAGTTCATAGTATGAAGACCAGATGGCAGCTGCGAGCACTGAATGCTGTTGCTGCTGTCTTACCAGCACATACTACACAGATGCAGTAGGAGCGGTGACCATTGAGCCGTGAAGCGGATCACTGTATCGATTCAGTAACGTGAACGGAATCAAATGAATCGATTCAGTAAAATGAATCGAATGTCCCATCACTAATCTTCACAGGTTCACGAACTAGAAGTGAAGGTGGACATTGGACAATCTTCCCTAACTAAAACTAAACTGTTGAAGGACATATCTGCTGATCCACTTTTATTGTAAGAAACTGTCTTACGTTGTATGGCAGCGAGTGTACCTAAAATAATGAATTCAGACAGGAACACGAATCCTTAGAAAGCTAAAAAGGGAGTTATGGGTCGATCTGAGTCTTGCAGAAAGATTAAGCATAGGAAAGCGAGAACCAAACAAAGGGCGAGTAACAACTCTTCTGATTCCGAAGGCTGCTCAGTTGATGTTACTGTGCACATTTTCACATTTTTTTTCCTAGGGGCTTTACGTCGCACCGACACAGATAGGTCTTATGGCGACGATGGGATAGGAAAGGCCTATGAGTTGGAAGGAAGCGACCGTGGCCTTAATTAAGGTACAGCCCCAGTATTTGCCTGGTGTGAAAATGGGAAACCACGGTAAACCATCTTCAGGGCTGCCGACAGTGGGATTCGAACCCCCTATCTCCCGGATGCGAGCTCACAGCCGCGCGCCTTTACGCGCACGGCCAACTCGCCCGGTTACTGTGTACAAAATTATTTGACTTTGAATGAGTGAAGACTAGTATAGGCAACTGCTGGCAGTGGATGCTGAATACAGTGTACTATGTAGTTACATAACAACTGTACCTAATACAATGATAACTGTTATTTGAGTAGAAAATTGTGGTTAGGCCTAAATTTGTTATTGATTTGAGGGCAAGTAAAACATGATTATCATCCCATCGTAAATCAAGAGAGAAAATGAAAGAGATCCGACACTCCGAAGAATGAAAGTATCGGATAAAAGAAAGGACGCTCCACGAAGGGCGTGAAAATGAATGTCTCCCTAGACCTCGCAATCCTAATACCGTCGGAGTCAGTGGTGGTATGATTATTGTGTTATCGATGATGATTGCTGCTTAAAAGGGCCTAACATCTAGGTCACTGGCCACCGTTGGGCTAAGATGAATTACAACTGGGTAACTATCCTCTCTTGATACTAATTAGAAGAGAAAAGTGATAAGTTACTATTTTTTCGAAGAATTGTCGACAAAAGAAACTGAAAGGCCACAGAGGAAATTAAAATGACTAACTCCCTGGGCCTCTTAAACCTAATAACGTCAGGATTGGAAGAGAACGAGAGTTTACCAAGGAAGGACAGACGGGAAGGATGAAAATGAGAAACCTGGCACAAGTAAGTGAAAACAACGGCAGACTCGTCTAGGCGCCTCGTGTTTGGCAGAGCATACTGTGGATGAATTCTACTACCTTCACCCTGCCGGGGTCGGAAGACGACAAGCAGTGTGAAAGAGAGACGACTGACACAAATAAGTGGATGCAATGTTAGACTCAGCAAGGTAGCTCATGGTTACCTACCTGCCTTTACTAGAACAAGGTTTCTTGAGAGTAACGCCCCACCACCATAACTTAACGGCCTCTTACGATAGAATGGAGATACTGCAAATAAAGACTTTGTCCCAAAACACTGGTGGTCGTTTAAGGAGTGTGTGGGGGAGGGGGTTGGGAGGTGCACAGGTGTGAGCTTGCATTCCCGAGATGTGTGTTCGAACCTAACTGTCGGCAGCCATGAAGATGGTTTTCCGTCGCTTCCCGCCAGGCAAATGCTCTACCTTAATTAAAGCGACGGCCGTCTTCTGCCCACTCTTGGCCTTTTCCTCTCCTTTCGTAGCCATGAGACCTATCTGTGTCGGTAACGCGTAAAGCAAATTGAAAAAATAATATTAATATTTGCTGGGGAGGGGGGAGGTGCTGGGAGGTCTAGGCTAAGATGTGCATTAGATCTTAACATTCTATAACAAAATATGGTCCGATTATTCGACACTAAATGAATATGGATGAGATACGAAGTTAACTGCTCACTAGGTCCTCACCAATACAATTGCGATTCGAATCCTTATCAGTGAATGTGAACTTTTTAAAATGAAAATTCACGCCCAATTTTCTTGGATTTCATACTAGTGGTTATTATATCGTGTTCAGCACTCTCGTATAACGTTTTAACGCTGAAGTAGTGGAACGATTTGTCAACATGATATGTATTTAGCTTTTACCGTGTGTGTAGTGCATGTCGTGCTTTGTGACGTAAGATGGAAAGTTTCACAATATTCCGCCCTAGTTAATTAATGTTATTAATAATGTCTACGGCATGTTAATGTATCCTATTACTTGATTCCTTAACACTTCCAATCATGTTGTCTACGATAACGAACATCATATTTAACAGAAGCCACCGAATTCCTTCAAAAAAAAGTAAGAGTCGAATCGAATCCGGGACCCTCTGAACCGAAGGCTAGTACGCTGAACATTCAGCCAACGAGTTGGATGTATTTTCACTTATGGCATTGTATGTTTTTACATATTATGCTTGTAAATGCCATTATCATCATCACACTGAATGTTCCTTAAAACTCAATGAAACTAACTATGTTGTGGTGAGGCGTTTAAAATGGCTATTTAGCTTACTACACAAGTATTAAGGCCAAATTTTTTGGGGAGGGGGGAATTGAAAAAAATTAATTTCAGTTTACTTTTCCTTCATACCTTTTTGTACTCGAGTCAAAATTTACTGTACACACCCCATCCATACTGATCTCTCAGAAAGTTCATAAAACAAACACTAGAGGTCAATGAAATTCTTAAACGCTCTGTACATTATGCAACGTCTATGTTTCTGACATGGGCTCTACAGAGTAGCCAATAATATCGTCCTTGGCACTTTGTATGTTAATAAATAAGTGGGTTGGAATTTGAGTAATGTGGAACAGAAAGAACATCTTAATAGAAATAAAATGCATCATACATTCACTGCTCTAAAGAGGTTATGGAAGTGCTTTGCCATCAGAGAAGTGACGTGCTTACACAGTAACGAGTCCCATTTAGTCCTGACTTAATGAAATAAATCATATTTAATTTGTACCCACTCCCATTTTTCAGTTACAAGGTAGGGAATTTTGTTGTTCACGTTCCACACAGAGTCCATGCATCCAACGCGGAGGTACAAACCGGTTGCTTAATCTTATGATCAGAACAGATGACTGTCTTCCAATATCCGGGTTCCATTTATTACACGAGTCTCATTTTGGCACCTGCGACAAGCGTAGATCCTGTTGGATAGGTTCACAAGTTGGTTCAAACCCCTTATTAGAATTCATTAGTTGAGAAAAGAGTTTTATTTTTTAAATGCTCCTAAACCTCGGGATGCAAAATGATGGACTGTTTTAAAAATGCTCCTTAAGTGTTTTTAGATAATGAAGACTAATTAGTGTTCTCAGGATGATGAGGAATATAAAATAAATCAGATAATGTTAATAATAAGCAAAGCAAAGTCATCTTCGTAGGGGCCATGAAAGACCTTGGAGGAGTGGAAGGTAAAGGTTTCGTATCCTTGGCACTTGGTGAGGTGGAGTGGTTTGCTGTACGCTCGGCCACCTATGTCCCCAGGAGTTAACCAGGTACTCATTTTTGGTGCAGGCTGAGGGCCTCAGGGCCATGTGCATCTCCGGAAGTGGAAATCTCGTTTCTTAATTTTTTCGACTTCCTGAAAGGGGATCGAACCCACGTCCTTCCGGGTGAATCGAGCACGCGTTTATCGTCTCGGCCAGGCAGTCACTTTCTAGAGTGGTAGTGAAGTGAATAAAAAGTAATTTAGCAAGGTGAAAAGCAGTCATTTTCTGCAAATCATGTATCGTCCATCACGCATTAATAAAAGAAGTACCGGGCGAGTTGGCCGTGCGCGTAGGGGCGCGCGGCTGTGAGCTTGCATCCGGGAGATAGTAGGTTCGAATCCCACTATCGGCAGCCCTGAAGATGGTTTTCCGTGGTTTCCCATTTTCACACCAGGCAAATGCTGGGGCTGTACCTTAATTAAGGCCACGGCCGCTTCCTTCCAACTCCTAGGCCTTTCCTATCCCATCGTCGCCATAAGACCTATCTGTGTCGGTGCGACGTAAAGCCCCTAGCAAAAAAAATTAAAAAAATAAAAAGAAGTTGCACGGAGTGCCTTGAAATATTAAGTCTAAATGCCGAAAAACCGTATCTCCCAAAACTTTTAATGAAAACACATATTTTCAGTATAGACTACTAATCAATAATTATGCAATCAACTCCTTGCAATATGCTTAAAATTGGATGTACGTCGCACCGACACAG
Organism: Anabrus simplex; assembly: GCF_040414725.1. Lineage (NCBI taxonomy): Eukaryota > Metazoa > Arthropoda > Insecta > Orthoptera > Tettigoniidae > Anabrus > Anabrus simplex. The sequence goes on from NC_090271.1 coordinate 251,068,108, forward strand.
ATAGGTCATACGGCGACGATTCTCTTGTTTTACTGTATACTTCGTCCTCAGGGATAATCTCCAGTTGTGTAGAGACGAAATAAATAGAAAATGCCTCTTTCTAGGCAAGATTGAAATTATTGTTTCTCAGTAGAATTTAAAGAAATCAAGGTTATATAGGAAGCAAATAAACAGCATTCATCATGCAGCTAATTCCGTGATACTAGTAATTTAGAAATAAGCTTACTTTGATCAGGATCAACAAAGTTAGCAATGATTTTGACCTTAAAAGATACACCCATTAACGATAATTATCATCAGTAAACAAGAAATATACCGGGCGACTTGGTCATGTGGTTAGGAGCGCTCAGCTGTGGGCTTGCATCCGGGAGATAGTGGGTTCGAACCCCACTGTCGGCAGCCCTGAAGATGGTTTTCCGTGGTTTCCCATTTTCACACCAGGCAAATGCTGGTGCTATATCTTAATTAAGGCCACGGCCGCTTTCTTCCCATTCCTAGGCCTTTCCTGTCCCATCGTCACCATAAGACCTATCTGTGCACTTGCGACGTAAAACCAATAGCAAAAAGAAAAAAATATAAACATGTTATTCAAACCAGTCAGGGTGTCACGTTCTTTCTTTCTTTCTTTCTTTCTTTCTTTCTTTCTTTCTTTCTTTCTTTTTTTCTTAATCCGGTTACCATCCATGGTTGGTTTTTCCCTCGGACTCAGCGAAGGAGCCAGACTCTGCCGCCTCAAGAGTAGTGTCCTGGAGCGTGAGACTTTGGTCGGGGGATGAGGACCACTACCTCGCCCAGGCGGCCTCACCTGCTATACTGAACGGGGACATTGTGCGGAGATGGGAAGATTGGAAGGGATAGGCAAGGAAGAGAAAAGGAAGTTTTTTTTACTATTTGTTTTACGTCCCACCGACACAGATAGGTCTTATGGCGACGATGGGATAGGAAAGGTATAGGAATTGGAAGGAAGCGGCCATGGCCTTAATTAAGGTACAGCCCAAGCATTTGCCTGGTGTGAAAATGGGAAACCACGGAAAACCATCTTCAGGGCTGCCGACAGTGGGGTTCGAACCCACTATATCCCGGATGCAAGCTCACAGCTGCGCGCACCTAACCGCACGACCAACTCGCCCGGTGGGAAACAGAGTGGCCATGGCCTTAAGTTAGGTATCATCCCGGCATTTGGCTGCAGGAGAAGTGGGAACCCCCTCCCCCATCCCCTACTCAGTTGAACCCCACGAGGCTGAGTGGACCCCGTTCCAGCCCTCACACCACTTTTCAAGTGTCGTGACAGAGCCGGAAATCGAACCCGCGCCTCCCGATGTGGCAACTAATCACACTAACCACAACACCGTAGAGGCGGAGAGGTGTCACGTTTCAATTATTTTCCCCCTGGGCTTTATTCATTTCTGTAAGAAAGTTCACTTAACATTTGATAACACAATACCAAAATCAAGTACCACTTAAAACCAGGGTGCGAAATCGCGGGGGGAAGGGAGGGATTCCCCCCCCCCCCACTGACGATTTTATCTCAAAGGTCCCCCCCCCCCACTAAAATTGCCCGGAGGAGGAATTCTTTCATTATAAAATAGTGAGGACAATGTAGAACACGTATAGTTTATTATTGAAATTAATGATTTTTACTATGCATATTTTCATAGAAACATCAGCAATACATCAAATGACTGCCAGACCTTGAGCAAGAAAACAAGGCAGCAGTGGCAATCCACACCTTCATTCTGGCAAGTCCATCTGAAACACGGGCAAAAATGTAAATTTCTTGAAGCTCTCCTACCTTGTCATTGCTGTAAGTAGCTCGAGCTTACACCACTCCTGTACTTCTTGGAGAGGGCGTGTTTCGGATAGGTATCAATAGAACAATATTCACCTAAGGTATGTAGAAACCAACAAATTTTTTCCGTCAGCACTTAGCCCTGGTAGACGAAGGTTCCGCTAATAAAGCAATAAGTCAGGACAAATTGCGCCTCGTCTGTCCTTTCTTAAGAAAGGGACAGTCTATCATTTCTCAGCTGATTGTAATAACTTTCTAATGTATCATTCTTATCATCATAACAAAATTCAAACAAAAAGATCTACAATTCGCATTTTTCTCAGGGAGAGGGTATGTTATTTACAGGGGAATTTTATACCCCCTTCCCCGCCGGATACTACATGAAATAAACTCCAATATTTAAGCCATATGTTCCTTCTCCCACCCCCACCCCCACTATTTCTTTCCGATTTTGCACACTGCTTAAAACACAAGTATCCACTTTGGTTCACGAAATAAATAATCGAAATCCTGAAATTAAAGGAACGTTATAGGAAACGCATGACTTACAGTGCAGGTTCACAAAAATAGTAAGGAATAAATATACAGTATGCGTCTCTGTTATTTGTACAGGCTTCAATTTCTTATCAAGTCTCATATATTCACATTAACAACTGAGAAACTAAAATAAAACGTATATGACGGGTAAAACCATGGTTTGTCAATGATAATTCGTTAGTCAAAACCATACTTACATACAGGCAGGAAGATTTGATATGAATGTGCCGGAATCGACAAACGGATGTATCAGTTGTATCCGTACACATGAGCTGGGTGATGCGCACCGTTTATTTGCGATACATGGAAAAGTCTCAGAGAAAGCATACGACTGGTCAAGTGTATTAGTCTTCTTCCTAGTGTATCTGTGCTGGGTAAGGGTAGGAGTGCAGAGTTAAGTACGAAGTGTAAGAACGCTATACTTAAACTGGCACTTAAAGGATTTTCATTACGAATGATTGGGCAGTTGGTCAATAGAACACATTCTATATGGGGTTGATAAATGTAAATACAATGGCACTATAAAGAACACGCCAATAAAACCCAGGAGAAAGTGAGCTGAAAGGGAAGAACGGTTTGTTGTTCGGCAAATTAAGTCAGATTCCAAATTAAATGCACCAGTATTGAGACGACTCACGGAGAAACGAACTGGAAAGAAGATCAGCAACTCCACCATCCGTCGGAACCTGTATCGGCATGGGTACTATGGAAGAATCCCTCGGAAAAGGCCATACGTAAGTAGAAAGAACGGACGGCTTAGACTGACATTCGCTAAGGATCATATAAATAAGGAGAATGAATTATGGAATGATGTTATCTGGTCTGATGAGACAAAAATAAACCTTTTAGGGTCAGATGGCATCCACAGAATATGGAGAAAAATTGATACGGACAGTGATGTGGCAAATACACTTCCAAGTGTAAAATACGGTGGTAGGTCTGTAGTGCTTTTGGGCTGTATGTCAGCCAGGGGTGTGCGTGTCACACATTTCATTGAAGGAATAATGAACAAGGAGGGCTATAATGCAATCCTTGAGGGCAAACGTGAACCAGAGTGCCGAAAAAATGGGGATGTCACCTATTTGTATGTTCCAGCATGATAATGACCCAAAACACACTGCTGAAATTAATAAGACATGCTTCATCTGCAACATCCCTAAGCAGCTTAGAACACCTCCCCATTCTCCAGATTTAAATCACATCGAACATCTTTGGGCTACGTTGAAGAGAAATATCCGTAGGCAACGTGTGCTTACGAAGGAGGAAATTAAAAGTGTGATTCTTCAGGAATGGCAGAAAATCAGCCCGGACATGTGCAAGAAATTAGTGTATTCAATGCGGTGACGATATCGTCCGATTCGTTGGCTGAATGGTCAGCGTCCTGACCTTCGGTTCAGAGGGTCCCGGGTTCGATTCCCGGCCGGGTCGGGGATTTTAATCGCTTCTGATTAATTCTTCTGGCTCGGGGAATGGGTGTTTGTGTCCGTCCCAACACTCTCCTCTTCATATTCACACAACACACTACACTACCAACCACCACAGAAACACGCAATAGTGATAACATCCCTCCATATAGGGTTGGCGTCAGGAAGGGCATCCGGCCGTAAAACAGGGCCAAATCCACATGTGCTACCCCACAGGTGTGGGAAAAAGCGGCAAGAAAAAAAGAAAGAAGAATGCGGTGGCGATATCAGGCAGTTATAAAGGCTAGAGGACATTCGACTAGATACTAACATGTTCCAGGAACCCTTTACTTTTTGTTTCCTTCAAGTGTTCAATTTGCTTGTACGAATAGGAAAGATACAAGATTATGAGTGCGCTTTACTTTATTAGAAGCCGTATGATTTGTAAACATTGTTTAAACCAGATATAATAGATATATGTTTTCTGAAGACTTTGTTGAATATACTGTATGTTCAGTGAATAACATCCTTTTGAGTTTATTATTAACTGGCAGTGCGTTGAGGTACTAACGCAAACAGCCCGTACGAACAGAATAGGTACATACTGTACGTCTTGGACTGCGGAAAACATTTCAGCAAATCATCAAGAAAAAATGAAAGAGCAAAAGTAGGCCTTCTCAGGTGATGAAATTACCGTAAATGACAGTACATCAGATAACGCTCGTTGTATATCGGACGGTTTTGCGCAGTTCTTTAGCTTGGTTTATTTCCCTCCCACTTCCTGTAAAATATCAGAATTGTCAAACATGCTAGTAAAATCTCGTCTACATGATATTCATGAAAACGAATATAAAGAAGCAAAACGAAATATAAAACCAAATCGATTTTGTTGTCTTGTCGGAATACATCCCTATGTTCCAATAGCTTGTCCGGAGGTACTAACAGTGCCTGTCATGATTTTACAATATTATTCTGAAAGAACAAACTTTTCCTAATAATTGGAAATCAGTTAGAATTTGAACTGATATTCAGATGGGAGGCCCTCTTGATAATGAACATTACAGACCCATCATAGTCCCCACTTTCCTTCACCCGATACTCTGACTCCCGCAAGGTCACTACTACTCTATTTTCTCCTTCGACGAATTTTTAACTCTGCTGATAATCTCGTATTTTTGTCACCTAAATCTAAAATGAGTTCACCATCAGCACTACGTCAGAGCTTACATCTCAGAAATTATTCGAATGTTTCCGCAAGAACTTGTACTCAAAATGCATCAAATAAAGATTTTCTCCTCCTAACATAATACGTATTTCAGTCAGAGAATATAATTGGCCGCTATCTTCTGTGTATGTCAGCACCCCGATCCCAGGATCGCAGGTTCAAACTTAGCAGAGTTTAGTCGGTTGTTTGTAAGGCGGAAACAAGTCCTTTCAACACACCCTATCGTAACATACCGGCATGTGAAAGTTATCTGGTGACACATTTGGAGTTTACTGGACAAAATTAATTGAAAAACTCAGCTGTAGATCAGCCAGCAGAGACTTGTTTACCCTGCCATCTGGTGGAGTAAATTGGAGCGTTAAAATTGACGCCTAGGCAGTCTAAATGGCTTCAAATGAAAATGTTTGCACACAGTAGTTGAGACCGTAGAATTATTAATCATTTAATAATAATAATAAAGTAATAACTTACTTACTTATTTACTTAACTTGTTTACCCTGCAGTTTTGGTTTTTCCCTTGGACTCAGCGAGGGATTCCACCTCTACCGCCTCAAGGGTAGTGTCCTGGAGCGTGAGACTTTGGGTTGGAGGATACAACTGGGAAGGAGGACCAGTACCTCACCAAGGCGGCCTCACCTGCTATGCTGTACCGGGGCCTTGCGGAGGGGTGGGAAGATTGAAAGGGATATACAAAGAAGAGGGAAGGAAGCGGCCTTGGTCTTAAGTTAGGTACCATCCCGGTATTTGCCTGGAGGAGAAGTGGGAAACCACGGAAAACCACTTCGAGGATGGCTGAGGAGGGAATCGAACTTCCCTCTACTCAGTTGACCTCCCGAGGCTGAGTGGACCCCGTTCCAGCCCTCGTACCACTTTTAAAACTTCGTGGCATAGCCGGGAATCGAACCCGGGCCTCTAATCACACTAATCACGCTAATCACACCAACCACTACACCACAGAGGCAGATAAAGTAATAACAATAATTTATTTGAAGACACAGCCCACAAATATTGTGCATAGAGTTCAGAACAAACTAGAATTATCATGTACTGACATCACTCACTTCTACAAGAGAAGATCTCCGATTTGCACAAGTGAGTAAATGGTGTCGGCTGCATTGTACATCGCATAATTTACATACGCAGGATTCGTCAGGGTCATTGAAGTACTCGGTATTACACAGCTTATGGTGGTATACACGTTCCGCTATCGAGTTAACAAAGTGTCGCAGGTCTTGGTTAGCGTTTGTCCATATCCTATTCATCATGGTCTCCGTTGTATAAAAGTCGATCTTTTCTTCACTTTGTCCTGCATTAGTTTCTCGCAGGTGTCTGTGATTGGTAGCCCTCTCTTCATCCGAAGGTCCTCGATCAAGAAGGTTTCCTTGGCAAATCCATATGCTAGTCGAGATTTGGCGTATTTCGACATCCCCAGGGTAGCTTTCAGAAAACGTGGCTTGACTGCTTCGAGTGTCCTCAAGTCCGTCATAGTCAACTTCTCCCAGATGATTTCCAGCCTGTCTGTGGAAATGGGAACTATTTTACCATCAAATAATTTCATAGCGGTTCCCTGTGAAATCTCCGTGATTGCTTTAATATAATATATAATATTATAAAGAGGAAACATTTGTGTATTTGTTTGTAACTGCCTTCGTGATGTCCAGGCCGTACTGTAACGAGCGCGGGAAAGCAATCAGCTGATCGTTAGGGGGGAAGTTTAGCACATGAGTTAGTGGAGTTAAACATAGATTTTCGCAGTTTTATTGAAACTTTTAACGATGGCTGCATGTTCACTCAGATATATGTGAGAATGAGTCGTCATTTACTGCATTATTAAGTGGAAAGTCGTTAATTAGTAACGAAAACTTAGTGTGAGCTTGTATTTATGTGAAGCTATAGGTTAAGAAGATCGTTCTTCAGTGTTTTAATTTTGTAGTTTATTTGTGTAAAGTTATATTTTTAGTGTAAAATTAGTTGAGTTTGTGCATTCTGTGTTTTATTATTAACCACGAATTGTATATAAGATAATCAGTGAGGGAAATCACCGTGCCTAAGAGTTGTTGTGTGCCTGGCTGCAAAGCCAATTATAAACAAGGAGAGTACATTCCGGTATTTGTGTTTCCTTCTGATGAAGAACGAGTTAAGTTATAGAAGAAGGCTATTTCCAGGGAGCATTTAATCAAAACACAGTTGTGTGTATCAAGCACTTTCTTGAAAATCACATCCTGAGAGAAATAAGAGTGTCTCGTCCAGATGGTGAGTTATTTTTTTATTATGTCATAAACATGGGTAGGTCCTATATTTTTATGTAATCAAACCTATGGCTTATCTGAATTCGGTGTATTTGAAAATGCAAGTCTTCTTTATGAGTAACACCGAGCTCGATAGCTGCAGTCGCTTAAGTGCGGCCAGTATCCAGTATTCGGGAGATAGTGGGTTCGAACCCCACTGTCGGCAGCCCTGAAGATGGTTTTCCGTGGTTTCCCATTTTCACGCCGGGCAAATGCTGGGGCTGTACCTTAATTAAGGCCACGGCCGCTTCCTTCCCATTCCTAGACCTTTCCTGTCCCATCGTCGCCGTAAGACCTATCTGTATTGGTGCGACGAAGAGCAAATAGCAAAAAAAAAAAGAAAAAAATTAAAATAATTTTTTTTATATGAGTATCAAACAGCAGTGTGATTTATGTAAATCTTATCTTCTGACAGATTCAGATCCTATATATGAATTACCTCCAGAAGTAAGATATCTGAATTTCCTAAATCGAGGGGGGCTTAAAGTATCCATCAGACATGTCAATAGAACTTGGAATTGAGGTGTACAAAGTATTTTGTGTGTTAGTGTCATATACATATACGATTGTATTTCCAAATTCAGACAATCCTAAGTGTGTCACAAAATCCTTGGCTTTGGAGTCAATGCAGTTGGCAGATTCCCTAGTCATTTGTGACTGCGGGAATAAATTGGAAGACCTGGTCGGACAGTGTAGGCCTATATATATTTGGGTGAATATATTTTTAAATAACTTTTCCAAAATTCACACCGACTTGTGTATTCAACAAAGTGCTTCAAAGAGAGCAGACCTACTCCGTACTAGTGTAACTTCCTGTAAGAGATCTAGGAAAGCTGCAATGTTCATGGAGTGGAAACAGTGAGGTACAGAAATAACTTATACTTGTAATAAATAGTAATGGGAATTGGCTGCATGTTTTCTGTCAGTGCGTATGATGTGAATGTTCCACTTGACCAGAAAATGCGTAAAATCGCAAGAATATGTCTCAAAGTGTTAGGCTGTACTCACGCAAACGAACGTATATACGCGAGGAATAGAACGTTACGGAGAAGAATATGCATTGTATGTCAGAATTAAAAAGTATTTGACGATATGTTTTGTAATTTAAACGAGTGTGTTATTCAAGCGGAGCGTACGCGTATCGCCTTCAAGTACCCCCCAAAGCGTGACGTCATCAGAGGTACAGTACGGCCTGGACATTACGAAGGCAGTGGCTGTATTTTGTTTTCAAAACAATTCCAGGTGGAGGCACGCGGGGGGGGGGGAGATATAAAAATAATAGGTTAATATAGGCAAAATATCGGAATTGTCGTACAAGGACGAGACAAAGCTCAATTAAATCTCCTTGACGCAAAAAACAAAACTCTGTAAGCCCTACGGGCCCGAAAACCATGTTATAAGACCCTAAAACCAACCGTTATGGAGATATTGGCACCACACTCCCTGCTCTAGGAATCGGATAAGAAAACGAACTGACGTAACCATGGCAACGTCAGCTCTAGGATTCTACAGTAGCGAGATTTTTTACAATATATCACAAAAACCTAACATGTTACAGACGTTGAAATCGGTACCTGGAATCTCCTTTAAAAATAAATGAACACACGTTTAAGGAAAATAGTGGGTAAATTTTTAAAATGAGTGTCTTCTTCTTCTACTGCTTTTCCCATACCCGTGGCGTCGCGCGTGCGAACTGGGTCGCAAATATTGATTTGACCCTGTTTTATGCCTGGATGCCCTTCCTGACGCCGACCCTATATGTAGGGAAGTAATTACAATTGCGTGTTCCTGTTGTGGTTGGTAAAGTGGTGTGTTGAGTTATATGTTGAGGAGAGTCTTGGGACAAACACGAATAACCAGTCCCCGAGCCGGAAGAATTAATCACATGCGATTTAGTTCCCCGACTCAGCCCGGAATCGAACCTAGAACCCTGTAAACCGAAGGCCTCAACGCTGACCACTCAGCCAAGGAGTGGGGCGGTTTTTAAAATGAATATATCTACATTATACCTCATAGGAAAATGTATCTTACGCTTTTTATGTATTCTTTCATTAGATTTTGTATGTTAGGTGATACATTTAAGTTAAAGTGGCAGTTAGTTACAGCCAAAGGGACCTCTGGTCCTACTTGTAATTAACTTTAAATAAATATATTTCTATTTCTATTTCTATAAACTTGCCGGCCCCTTGGTGTGGGGGTAGCGTGCCTGTCTCTTACTCGGAGGCCCCAGGTTTGATTCCCGGCCAGGTCAGGAATTTTTACCTGGACCTGAGGGCTGTTTCGAGATCCACTCAGCCTATGTGATTAGAACTGAGGAGCTATCTGACGGTGAGATGGTGGCCCCGGTCTAGAAAGCCGACCACACGACACCTCGCAATCTGCAGGCCTTCGGGCTGAGCAGCGTTCGCTTGGTAGGCCAAGACCCTTCAAGTGCTGCAGTGCCATGGGGGGATATCTCGTAAACTTCACATGTCACAGACATGAAATTTGATATTTTGTATCCCCTTTAGAAATAAAGAAACCCTTTCTTTTATTTCGACTTAAAAGAGGACTGTTCCTCACATGTAGAGTTCCATGTCGCACGTTTCAGATTTAGGTCTGCCAGTAGCTTGGTCATCTTAGCCCCAAAAGGCAATGCCACAAACGTGGTTTACAAAAAGGTTCTGGGGTAAAGGAAGTGCAATTTTTCGGCGACATTTTACACTTAAGGGATTTTTACATAGTGCCTTAGTGCAGTACCGAGGAACAATTAATTTTTATCAACTTACGAAATCCTCGCGCGCGAAGCCGTGGTTAACAGCTAGTTTATAATATATATAGTATAATTAATATATTTAATATTATACCAGGAGGTACACCTCAACGCCGCGCATTCAAAATTAGCGCCTAAGTGAACTCCTCTATTGGTAAAACTATGAAACTGAAACTATACCAACTTGGAACTTTAATCAGAAGATGTCACCACTAAAATATTGAGTAATTTTGTTATTGTGAAGTTTCCTAAGCTGACTGAATTTCTCCTAGTTTTGTTTGCTATACACCAAGAAATTTGGACTTTTCTCTACAGGTGTCACTACCAAAAAACTATGATCATGCACCCTGGTGCAAAGTGAAAGAAATTACAATTTAAAGTTTTGTATTTCTAGGTTTTCGTAACTGATTGATGCTCATTTATTTTTGGGTTGGCAATATTTCCTTTTCCTTTCCGCCAGTTTTTGAATCTGGCCAATGAAAAATTTCTGTAATTAATTTTCAACCTATCACAGGCTTCTTGTTCGATTCTGAGTGTTACTTTTGAACTCAACCAATTAAATTGAGAGGGTGTGGCTGGTTTAGTCTTGAATGATCTCGAACCTTCCCTGAGGGTTTATAAACTGCGGCTTTTCATGTTTCTTGGCCAATTGATCGTCATCTTTCTGAGTGTGTGTGTAATGACCACATAACTTTATTCTTCCTTGCTACCTCCGCAGTTTAATCCGAGGGAAAGGTCCGAATCTTTAACTGTGCAATCTACTTTTCTAAAATGTAAATCATCTTTCGGCTAATGTAAAAACTTCGTAAACCCTTTAATTGTAAATCGTGGATAGAGAGTGAAGTACCCTCTCGAGCTCCCATTCATATTGGTTTGAGGTGACTACGTTTTTGTAACCTTTCGTTTCTGCAATGTATTAAAGTTATTTCCATGCGTGCTACCTCAGTACTTTGGGAATAGCCCCTGTTTCATCGGCCGAGAGCCCTATAGGTTTTAATTTTTTGGAGCACAGTCTTCGCCTCCATTCAAATTGTACTCGGGCCGTTTATTTAACCTGTTATTTTTCACTAAGGCCCTGCAGGTTGGGTACTAGATATCTCTGTGTAATAATATTTATATTTGTAAATAGTGCCTTGTAAAGCCAGAGATTGTCAGATTTTTCATGCAATATTGCCTTGAGTAGGCTTGATAAACTGAGAGCCTGTTAGCTCTTTTTCTAATTTTTTAATTCTAATAAGTGCCTCTGGAAGGCTAGATATTGTGATTTTAGGAGCAAGTGCACTTTGAATTAGGGGATTTCTGCCCTTGACTAAATTTGTTCTCATTTTTTAATTGTCAATTTGAGCTGGGAGCTCTGGAAATTGTAAAATTACGGGCTTGAAGATGAGGATCTGTAAAAATCACTAATCTTGGACTTTCCTAATCTTGTTTCAAGAGTACCTTGTACCTGATATGTTTTATGTTCACCAAGTGAAAATTGTTAAGTTGTTGTTTTCTGAAAAAATATAACCTTCAGTTCAAGTTAAATTGACATTGTAGACAGACCCATTCACACCGGCACCTTAACCTCTTTCTGCTCCACGGGTAACCCCGAAACAAATATAATAATAATAATAATAATAATAATAATAATAATAATAATAATAATAATGTAGCAGGGAGTCGTTCAGTTAGGTGGAAATGAAGTATGCAGTTTGGCTTAAACCGACAAATTGGTCTTAATGGCAGATGGTGCTGAAAGCACTGTAGTATCTAGGAACTTGAAAATATGTGCTTGAAATCGAGATATGGTGGGTTCAAAGCCTACCATCGGCAGCCCTGACATCGTTTTCCATGGTTTCCCCATATCACATGGGGAAAATTCTGGGGGCTGTACGTTAATTAAGGTTACAGCCGCTACCTTTCAACTGCTAGCCCTTTACCATCCTCGCGTCACCAAAAACCTTCGATGTGTTAGTGCGACGTTAAACAAGTAGATCTACGAAATACGTAGGGGAAAAGGTTCATGAGAACGATATATCTATATATTTGGCCTTTGAATGAATAAAGTTATGTCAATATAGAAGAAAGCTAAGAGAACTGAATGTCAGGTTGGAAAAACAAGACTGGATCAAGTAGATCATATGAAGTATTTAGGATAAATATGGTACAATGGTAGAATAGTAAGTGAGATTGAATTAATGTGCAGCAAAGCTAACACAGTGCGGTTGCAGTTGCGATCAACAGTATTCTGTAAGAAATAAATCAAGTCTTGGAAAAACTACGTTTACATCGGTCTGTTTCGGGACTAACTTTGCTGTAAAGGAGTGAAAGTTGGGTTGACACAGGATATCTTATTTATAAGTTAGAAGTAACAGCTATAAAAGTAGCGAGAATGATCGCTGGTACAAACAAATTGGAACAATGGCAGGAGGGTACTCGGAATGAGGAGATAAAGGCTAAGTTATGAATGAACTCGATCGATGAAGTTGTACGTATAAACAGGCCTAGGTGGTGGGTTAATGTGAAGCGAATGGAGGAGGGTAGGTTACCTAGGATAATAATGGACTCGGTTATGGAGGGTAAGAGAAGTAGAGGGAGATCAAAGCGAATCAATCTCTAATGATTTACTGAAACCTTTGGTCCAAAGGTCATGGGTTCAATACAGAGGTATAGAACTAAACGATGCCACGGAGCTAGTTAGAAATAGAGGATTGTGGCGGTACTTAGTAAATTCACGGAGGCTTACAGACTGATGTCCGAAAGGCGTAACAATCTATAATGAGAGTGTATATTATTATTATTATTATTATTATTATTATTATTATTATTATTATTATTATTATTATTTAAAAATTAAAATACACTAATCTAAAAACTAAAACTATTCTTATCCGCTATGTATTTAATTTTGATCTGTTAATGTCCCCTAAAATATAAATTCTAACCTTTAAATGCACAGCATTGCTTATGTGAAAAGGAGAACTTACTTGCTTGTTATATCTGCTTTACGATTTTACAAGTGTGCATTTACTTCCACCTTGCAGGCGAACTCGCTAGGTGTCGCTAGAGTATTAAAAATGAACAATCTTTTATGTTATTTTTCTTGCCTGTCAGGTGGAGTGAAGTGTAATCTTTGAAGACTTTAGGTCAAACAAATAAAATGTTGTTTAGCTCAGAAAAGGACGTCCCTAAGTTTGAATTGTGACAGAAGCTACCTTACCAGTAACTCTGAACATTTTGACTGATCCAAATAAATATTTACCGTATTTTGAAAAATAATTTCAAGTATTTTTCTGATAATAATGTATTACTTTTGGTGTTACAAACTATATATTTAAAAGAAATAATAAATTGCACATTTAAGGGTTAAAACATAATCACATTACTATACTCCACTTTTAAAACCTAAGGCTATAATATCAATGATGTGCAAGGAAAAGTACGTAGGCCTATATATAATTTAGGTCTGCTCTTAGCCTGAGTTACTGTGTGGATATATATACTGTATATATATTTTGTAGAATTGGTTTTACGTCACTGAAGATGGTTTTCCGTGGTTTCCCATTTTCACACCAGGCTTTACCTTAATTAAGGCCACGGCCGCTTCCTTCCAAATCCTAGGCCATCGTCGCTATAAGACCTATCTGTGTCGGTGCGAAGTAAAGCCACTAGCAAAAAGGTTTTACGTCACACCAACAGAGATAGGTCTTATGGTGGCGATGGGGTAGGAAAGGGCTAGGAGTGTGAAGGAAGCGGCCGTGGCCTTAATTAAAGTACAGCCTCAACATTTGCCCGGTGTGAAAATGAGAAGCCACGGAAAAGAACCTCTGGACTTCCGACGGTGGGGTTCAAACCCACTGTCTCCCGAATGCAAGCTCACACTGCACGCCCTTTGCTCGTTTCTGTCTCACCATAAGAAGGTACTGTCCTTGTCAAATATTTCCACTTTCGTATTTCAATAATTAGCTGACACGTTCTATTTAAAGGTGAGTGCTGATAATGATATCGATGTAGGCTGCCTGCGCGTCAATTTCGACGTTCTATTTTATCCTACCAGATGGCAGAGTAACCTAGATCTCTGTTGGGTTATCCATGGCTGTTTCAATAAATTTTTGTCGGGTAAATATCAAAATACGTCTCATCAGAAATCTTTTCTATTGCGACATAACACGGCATGGAGTATGGAATGATCTTTGTTCCTCCTTGTCGGATCTGAACCAGCGATCCTATGAGTCGAAAGCTGACACTCTACGAATGATCCACCGAGGGATATCTTTGGAAATGATCAATGGATTCTGCTTGTTAGAAGACAGAATTGTCTGTTGAAGAAGAAATGAAATAAATGAATGAATTATTTTGATCACGGTATATTTAATCTTTTAGAATTTGCATTAAATTTATTGTCTTGGCTGATTTATATCTGTGTTGCCGTATACATTAACAGTAGACTCACGACCTCAGCAAATGCGCTGTTTGTGAAGGTTTCGAGTCACCCTATAGTGATAAGAAGCAACACGTGGAACTATCAGAACGCCTTCAGAACTTCATACATGCATCAACACTCACACACCCTAGCCGGCTTATTGTGAACTGACTCTGGGAGCAACAACAAAGTGCAATGACCTCTTTTAGGGCCTGAGCGTTGTGAGGAACACCCAACCATCGGCCTGCTAGTTAGAAGCGTACTTCTTCTGACGGACAACACATGTAAATGATATCGGCCTCCTCTGTGGTAGGTCATTAAATAGTAATTTAGGAACGTAATGGATACCTCTGTAAGACGGGAAGTGACATGGTACAAGTAAAGCGTATGATATCTCTTTCCTTACCTCACTCAATACGTGACAAATTAATCTCCATAAGGCTGAACAAATTTGATGGCTGTTTTGTCAGAATCAGTGTTATTCAGTCTCCTGTAGATCTTTATTAAGATTCGACTCCATTACGAGTTAAGGATGTCCACAATTCAACATAAAATGGTAATAATCTTCTCTCAGACTAGCAGACTGGTACAATCCCCTCAGTATTGGGGCAATTTCATAGCCAACTTCTTTATTTCTTTTACTATAATGCATGGGACAATAATAGCGAGTAGCCGGGCTGAATGGCTCAGACGGTCGGGGCATGTAAAAGAACTCCCGCGGGACAGATTTCTGGCACCTCGTCGTCTCCGAAAATCGTAAAAATAGTCAGAAGGACGTAAAACCGATAACATTATTATTTTACTGAGCAGACCGAATTAACAAGACAAATTGTAAAGTACACGATCGTAGTTTCAGTCCTATTAATAACAGTTAAAATGTTCAGTTAGTATACATACGAATATATCACGAGAGAGTCTGACTCCTTGGCTGAATGGTCAGCGTACTATCCATTGGTTCAGAGAACCCCGGGTTCTATTCCCGGCCGGGTCGGGGAATTTATTCGAACGTGATTAATTCTTCTTGCTCGGTGACTGGTTGTTCGTATTTGTCCCAACATTTTCTTCTTCATATTCAGACAACACTCTACACTACCAACCACCACAGAAACACGCAATGGTGAATACATCCGTCCACATAGGCTTGGCGTCGGGAAGGGCATCCGGCCATAAAACAGGGCCATGTCCACAAGTACGACATACTTCACACACGCGACTCCACAAGGTGTGGAAAAAGCGCTGGAAGAAGATATATAATTACAGACGAGCATGTCTTTGAGGGTTCAGTCTGCAAGTATCTGTCAATTAACTAAGTGCATTCCCAGTCTTCTATTCGCAACTCGCTCTGTGCCCCCGTGTAGTTCCACATTTCATATCTTTAAATCATAAAGAAATTGTGCCCAATTATCGTCGCCTTGATCCCCCTCTACTTTTCTTATCCTCCCTGGCCGTGGCCATCATTCTCCTAGGTAACCTATTCTCCGCCATTCGCCTCACATGACCGAACCACCGGAGCGGATTTGAGGTACACCTTCATCTTCCTCATTTATTCCTAACCAAGTGTTTACTTCCTCATTTCGTGTACCCTCCTGCCATTGTCCCCACCTGATAGTATCAGCAATCATTCTCGCTACTTTCAGATCTCTTAATTCTAATTATGAATAAAATACTGTAGCTTGAGTCCACCTAGTATTTTCTCCCGTACAGCGAAGTCGGTCTGAAAACAGTCTGATATAAAGATAGATTCGCCCGAGAACGTTCAGCATACCATAGATTTGAACTGCGAGCTCACTGCATTATTATTATTATTATTATTATTATTATTATTATTATTATTATTATTATTATTATTATTATTATTTCTTCGTTATGCCGATTCAAAGAGAGCATTTGAACTTGTTCGTTGGCCTGATGGTATTCGCCTTCTATCCTCCCACAATCTCTTCATGAATGCACTGCGTTGCATCTAGCAACACTTCCTGCCAGTTTTCTTTTTAGGTTTCTCCACGAATGTGTTCTTGGCTACTATTCTACTAAAGGCTATACGATCTTCTATGATGTCGTCCGTGGTATTCATTTCTTGGAGATCCGCCTTAGTATCTTCTAGCCAGTTTATTTTTACCTTCTTTGAGTTGATTACCTTAAATAATCTTTTGGTGAATCTGTCGCTGGCTATTCTATGGACATGGCCATAGAATTTCAGGCGTCTCTTGCGTACGGCATCAGTGAACCTGTCAGTTAATGAGTAGAGATCCACTGTTCTTCTCTTAATCCACATTCCATTTTCTCTCGTGGATAATAATAATAATAATAATAA
Organism: Anabrus simplex; assembly: GCF_040414725.1. NCBI lineage: Eukaryota > Metazoa > Arthropoda > Insecta > Orthoptera > Tettigoniidae > Anabrus > Anabrus simplex. Next base: position 251,084,821 of record NC_090271.1, read on the forward strand.
TAATAATAATAATTAATAATAATAATAAGATGTTTCTGCGCCAGTGCTACAAAAGGATGGCATAGTTGACCTCCTTCAAATACCAACGGACTAAGACGGGACGGAACTCTTCAACTTGGGCTGAGGAGGCAAGCGCTCTACTGTCTGCGGCACAGGAAATGAGCAGTGTTGTAGTTTCCCATTGTTTTCCACCGAGCGAAAGGTGTTGTTGTTGTTGTTGTTGTTCAACCTACTTTGAGTAATCATAAAATCAAATCATTAAATGATCATTCCAATAATTGCAGACGAAGGCTTATCTTAGCCCGCAATCCATTCTGTATTTAGCAGGTTGCTAAGCGACTCACACTTTCAATAAGTCTGATATATGTGTTTTTCAACCTTAATGATGTCATTGCATGCAACCTTGTTTGTTTACTACCTGTCAAGCCAGAGAGTATACACTTCCTCTGATCAGGGAAAAATACTAATCCCTTCTAGATACTCTTTGATTCTCTAACCTTTCCCAGCTTCCAAATATATTCAACAGATGGCAGAGCGTTCCTAATAACTTACATGCTGGTGAGAGAAAAAAAGCCTACGTATAAACAGACCTCATCATGGCATACGCCTTAGACATTATCTGGGAACATCTGTCGAAGGAGAACCTAGCTACACTAGAAATAGTGAAAGACATGCATCTTAAAAAAGAAAAAAATGCTCATTCGACACTAACCTATGAGCTCATAAGACAAGCGTTCTGTATAGAAGAATTGTGATTAAAAATACTATTGCCTTCTACGACAAAATACTAAATTTGCATAAAGAACTGCAGGATAATATACGGATGGATTTTTACCAAACACATGGCATGATGGCGTCAGGATGGATGAATTCTGACTACGAACTGCAGCATACCATAACGCGCTTCTTATTAAATGATCATAAAACCGTTGAAAATGGCAGGCAAAACATATGACTACGAGAGGAATATCAATAAGAGTCATCTGACATATTTATAACGAATACTGTGGAGCAGCACGGATCCTCTAGTAATTATTATTATTATTATTATTATTATTATTATTATTATTATTATTATTATTATTATTACACCGAGCGAGTTATCCTCGCAGTATGGGTCACGTTACTCTGAACTTGCATTCGGGAGTTAGTGATTTCGAATCCCATTGTCGGCAGCCCTGAAGGTGGTTTTCCGTGTTTTAAATGCCACGGCTGTACCTTAATTAAGGCCACAGTCGTTTCCTTCCCATTCCTACCCCATAGTAACCATTCAAAGCGATTAAAAGCTTTTATCTTCGTTTAAAGCTAAGAAAACTGAGATAACAGTTACATTTGTATTCATCTACATTATTATCTCGGATAACGGGTATTATCTTGGTTTAAAATTTTGCCGGGGATAGGTTGGACGGTAAAACAGAAAATATAAGATAATATCCTTTGAAGATGGCAGTTCGTAGTAGGGTGACCAAGTATTTTTGAAGAAAATAAGTGATACTACTATATTCTTGACCAAAAATAAGGGAGATTTAGAGCACGACAAAATTTCACAAAAGAAATATAAAAAGCAATGCAGTGTTTGTAAAGAAAACTTTATTTTATACTTTTAGAAGACCTAAATATATGTTTTAACTGATTTTGCTTCAGACAATAGTTTGCCATCACTTTTTACAAATTCCAAAAATTCGGTTTAAGAATACGTGAAGTTCATGGTAACTTGCAGTTCTGATTTGATCAGCTTTGTACTGCTCCTATTCCTAACATCTGTCCACTTGTTATTCGTAAGAGAAAATACTCTCTCTGTATGAACATTACTACCTGGTATGCTCATAACATAGCCTACCAACTTTCCCAAGTTTTCGGTAGTAATATAGCTCGATTTTAATCTGCTGAAAGCCGCCACCCATTGCTGGCTATCGTTACCTTTAAAGACACAGCACCTGTTATTGCAACCTTACAACTACAAAATTCATTATATATTCATCTTCATTCCCACAATCAAGTTGGATACACTCCGCAACGTAATGTATTTCATTGAATATTAACTCCCTGTTTAAGATATAGTGATATTAAACACTTTAAACTATATTCAAATTTGTTAAGCATGTAAGAATACAAAGAATCATAAAATTCAAGGAAACTGATTTCACACGTTGATTTAAAATTTGAACTGAGAACAGTAGCTAACATTTTGTAAGTAGTACTACCGAAGTATCTATTTTAAATCCCTGTCCCTAGATCGAACACTTTGCTTTATAAACATTAGACTACGTCGGTCCAATCCAGGAATACACACTTTCCCATTTCGAAAGATATGTATTATCGGCACACTTTATCTTGGTGCATTTGTGTACGGGGGTGAGGAGTAAGGAGGAAGCTGTCCCGGTTGCGATAGTGCTGCCAACTGAATGAAAATTAAATCTGAATTAAATCGTGAATATGATCGATCGATATGAAGTTTCTAAACCGTTATTATCTTAAGCCAACAACTATGTCACATACACATTATATAATATTATGTAACATTTCTCGATGCGAATTTTGTTCCTAGCATGAATTCTATAGTTTGGCTTTGCTGTGTGAACAACAACAGTACTAGTACGTAAAGTGTACGCCAGATGTCGCACAACGATGCTTAAGCGATTCATAGTTTGTGTTTCAAAGGTTGCCAGTACGAATCTCGAAGATTGCCGAAGTCGACCGATTCAGCACTAGGGTGTAAATGCACCAAGATAAAGTGTGCCGATAATACACATATACTTCATTCAATTTTTTGGTGGCGTTTTAGCTTCGTCATCACTGCCCATTATTGTGTTATAAACTCTTGCCGCTATATGGTTCACAGGTGATGTAGAGTAAAACCATTGAAACGAAATCACGTCTAAGTACCACCAGCTGAGCAACAGAAAGAAAGAAATAAAGGAAGAAAATACGCGTTCCTTGGTTTGACAGGAACTTACTTTGACAGGATTTACTCTCATTGGTTGGTCATTTCTAAACGAGATAATCGATAGGAAAAGCTCGATATCGAATCAATTGCGTCTGCTCTCGAACGTTTGAAAGAATTTCTACCGTGTGCGCAAAATTTAAATGATTGAAACTGAATTATGTTATTTGACGAAAAAACACAGGTGAAATTCACCCAAAGAGACAGAAAATACGAGAGGTGGGAGATCGTGAAGAAAATAGGGTCAAGCACGGTAAATGGCGGGAAATACGGGAGAGTTTCTCACCCTAGCGCCGGCGCCGTGGTGTAGGGGTAGCGTGCCTGCCCCGGATTCGATTCCCGACCAGGTCAGAGATTTTTAAATGGACCTGAGGGCTGGTTCGAGGTCCTCTCAGCCTACGTGATTAGAATTGAGGAACTAGCTAACGGTGAGATAGCGGCCCCGGTCTAGAAAGCCAAGAATAACGGCCGAGAGGATTCGTCGTGCTGACCACAAGATACCTCGTAATCTGCTGAGCAGTGCTCGCTTGGTAGACCAAGGCCCTTCAAGGGCTGTAATGCCATAGGCGGGGAAAGGGAGGGGGGGTTGGACATCCTAGCTTGTAGAGGGCTGGAATAATTAACTGAAAGAGAACATCACAACAACGAAGAATATGACCAAAGTTATGTATTAAAACGTCACAGATGGATAAAAAGAACGCGCTACATACTTTGAGGACTAAGATGACACTGGTTTTGAAACACGTTTTAGGTTATCTAATGCATTGACACTGCTAGTGTTTTCTGTGATCGAACATAACCTGGAATCTCCAACACATACGTAGGCCTAAAATGAATTCTCGCTTATAGCGTATATCTTGTATGGTAAGCGACTGGCTCATTTTTTAATGACGAACTAAATAATATTGCTTTATTTTTTCAGTGAAATGTACATTGTATAGGCTATAATTTGTTTTCTTGCTCTGTCTGATGTTAATAATTTCTGCTACCAAATTCAACAACAATTCCTTCACTTGGAACGTCATATTAGGCTTCTTGCTTTGTTTCTGGTTAATGGTGGACATAATTTAGTATCAATTATTTGCAAACACCGAATGTAATTAAACACTTGTTTACATTTCGATGGTGGCGACAAGTACTCATTTGTTTTCCGTGTGCCAGTATGAAAAAATGGTTCAAATTCAGATTGAAACGAAAAATAAAAATAAACTCTATGGTGAATACAGAAGCGAAAGTTATCCGAGATCATGATATTATCCGAGTTTTGGAAATCTAGGATTACAGCAAAAGTAACTGACATTGGTGAATACGGGCCTTAGACCTGTCTGTGTCGGTGCACCGAAAAACAAGGAGCAAATATATTTGTTATGACCAATATTATTCAGTATGAAAGGTTGCCTAGAAGTATACTTGGTTCACATGGAAGGATGTGTGTTCGATTTCCCGTCAGGAAGTAGAGAAATCTAGGAATAACTGTTCCCCTTCTGGAGGGGCTCGTGAGTTTCAAATTCATTCAGCCTATACCAAAAAACGAGTAGGCTACCAGGCTTATTCCTCAGAGGGAAAAGAAAGCAAGGATACAGCTATCCATTCCATCCTACTAATCACCGAGGTTACGAAAAGTGCAACCTTTACCTCCACTTTTTATTCTTAACAAATAAATCGCAATTGGGAAACATTCTGATGGCAGTGATCCCTTACAGTAGTGGTCGGTAGATGCAGAGTGGGTCTCGGCCCGCAAGTGGTCTCGGCTGCTCCGTGGTCCAACAGCTCTGCACTCTGACCGACCAACCGACCAGAGGAGGGGTGGCCACAGCTCTACCGTGGCTCTACGCCTCTGCATTCGGGAGACGGGACCGGGCTGGACATCACGGCTGGCCCCAACCGTCGGCTGACCTGAGAATGGTTTACAGTGATTTTCCATTCTCCTGCACTAAGGCGAATGCTGGGACACTACCTATTATAGTATAGGCCACGGCCGCCAACCCCCTCACCTTTTCCCTGAATCTCCTTCACCGTCACAAATCTCCCGGCCTGAGAGACGGCGTAACCGTTTAAGAGGCCCGCCTCCCCCTTCAGGGGAAGAAACAAAACAGTATAGTAGTAGTTACAGTAGTGCGATAATAGAGTTAAAGCAAAATTACCCAACAACAACAACAACAAGAGTACAACAAGCAATTCGATGGAAATAAGAAATTACAAGAAATACTACTAACATTCTAAATCCAGCATCATCAAATGCAAATTCAGACACAACTTAAGTTTTTCCAGTGTTAAACACTACGGCTTGTCCGCCTCTGTGGTGTAGTGGTTAGCGTGATCAGTGCCACCCCCGGAGGCCCGGGTTCGATTCCCGGCTCTGCCACGAAATTTGAAAAGTGGTACGTGGGCTGGAACGGGGTCCAATCAGCCTCGGGAGGTCAACTGAGCAGAGGTGGGTTCGATTCCCACCTCAGCCATACTCCAGGTAAATGCTGGGATGGTACCTAACTTAAGGCCACGGCCGTTTCCTTCCCTCTTCCTTGTCTATCCATTCCAATCTTCCCATCCCCTCACAAGGCCCCTGTTCAGCATAGCAGGTGAGGCCGCCTGGGTGAGGTACTGGTCATCCTACCCAGTTGTATCCGTCACCTAGAGTCTGAAGCTCCAGGACACTGCCCTTGAGGCGGTAGAGGTGGGATCCCTCGCTGAGTCCGGGGGATAAACCGACCCTGGAGTGTAAACGGATTAAGAAGAAGAAGAACACACTACGGCTTACAATAGGCTTCTATAGGTTGAGCTTACCACTAGCTTAACACTCCAGTACATCCATATACAAATTCACACGTGCCGTAAGTATTTCAAAATTTTATACTATAACTCACAGTAGATGAGCGGTCCGATTACTATTATCTTAGCATTGTAAATACAGCACATTCATATACAAGTTCACACATACCTTAAATAATTCGGACCGAGCTCGATAGCTGCAGTCGCTTAAGTGCGGCCAGTATCCAGTATTCGGGGGATAGTGGGTTCGAACCCCACTGTCGCCAGCCCTGAAGATGGTTTTCCGTGGTTTCCCATTTTCACACCAGGCAAATGCTGGGGCTGTACCTTAATTAAGCCCACGGTCGCTTCCTTCCTATTCCTAGGCCTTTCCTATCCCATCGTCGCCATAAGACCTATCTGTGTCGGTGCGACGTAAAACAAATAGCAAAAAATAAATAATTCGAACTCCCTAATATTACAAATTACAGTGGATTGACTATAGGCCTCCGTGGGTTAGGCTGCAGCGCGCCAGCCTCTCACCGCTGGGTTCCATGGTTCAAATCTCGGTCACTCCATGTGAGATTTGTGCTGGACAAAGCGGAAGCGGGACAGGTTTTTCTCCGGGTACTCCGGTTTTCCCTGTCATATTTGATTCCAGAATCCCTCTCCAATATCATTTCATTTCATCTGTCATTCATCAATTAATCACTGCTCCAGAGGAGTGCCACAGGCTTCGGCAGCCGGCACAATTCCTATCCTCGCCGCTAGATGGGAGCCTCATTCATTCCATTCCTGACCCGGTCGAATGACTGGAAACAGGTTGTGGATTTTCATTTTCACAGCCATTAAAATATGACACCGTCACATAGAAATTTACAATTTACGGAATGCTGGGCCCTGTTTCATAAAACCAACTAATAATATTAGCTAATAATATTAGAACTCATAAAAATAATTATTAGTTAACCAAATTCTGTTTCATAAAAATTTACACATGACTAATAAAATATCTTCACTAATAATATTAGTTCAGTAGTCAGCTGATACAAATGGAGGTTAGAATCGGTCTGTTTATGTTCTTGGTTTGGGTTTGTTCCTAGCAGTAGGCTAATACTTGACTACAACCGAGTATTAATCCATATGTTCAAAAGGCTCATTTGATATTTTCGTTGTTGTGACTTCAATACATATCAAAATGGATAAAAATGAAAATAATGTGAGAAGAAAATTTCTTTGCGGAAAATGATTAAAGCATCAACTATTCGTAGCCTTTTGCACACTATAACTCTCCTTGTTACTTTTACTTTTTTTATTTTATGTGCTCTTAAAAATCTCTGTTGCGATGGACTAGCAAAATCTTTGTTTACTACCCCTGTTGGTGGGGGCGGTATCCCCTGCCTGTCGTAAAAGGTGACTAAAAGGGGTCCCAGGCATCTCAACTTGGGAGCGTGTGTTGGCGAACATGGGTCACTGAGATGAGTCCTGCCATTGCTTCAACTTACTTCTGCCAGGCTCATTTTCATCTACCCTTCTGACCTCCCTTGTTAAACTCTTGTTCTTTTCCAACCCTGACAGTATTAGGTTGCGAGGTCGAGAGAGTCTTTCATTTTCACGCCCTTCGTGGCCCTTCTGTATCTTTAGGCGATAACCTTAATTTTTCAAAATGTCGGATCCTTTCCATTTTCGTATCTGATTAGTGTTATTATAGATGATTGCCTAGTTGTAGCCTACTTCCTCTTAAAACAATAATCATCACCAGCATCATCTTAGTTTACTGGTGATATAAGCCAAGATTTTAAAAGATACTTGGAGTATCCGAGCAGAACTGCACTAGAGAAACACAATGATACTGTGTATCATTACCAACCGGTGGAGTGCAATGCGAAGCTGCTATTTTAAGGTTATGCTTCATTCCTTGCAGTGGAACGTTCTATTACCAATCCTATCAAGCAAGTACTCAAAAGTTATGTAATCTAACCTAAATCTCCCATTGCACCGGAATTCATATGTTTGTTACATGTCAGTACTGGCTGTTTTTGACGTAACATTTATTGAACGGTGAATACCTACACTCGTTCCTTATCACTATTTGAATCAGTCAACCATTTCAATGATCTTCATGATTTTATGCCAAAATATTAAAATACCGCTCACTTTGGTTTCACTAATAATATGAATTATGAGTCAAAATACACTCATGGAAATAATCCTAATAATATGAGTAACTTTCATTAGTCATGTTGTCTATGAAACAATTTACTAATATTATTAGGAACATCTACTAATAATTTTGACTCATAAACTAATAACTAATATTATTAACTAATAATTTTATGAGACATAATACTAATATTATTAGTTAATATTATTTGTTTCTTACTAATAATATTAGTGAAAGATGTTTTATGAAACAGGGCCCTGGAGTCTATCCTTGAAGCATCTTACATTTGGAAAAGGCTCTAAGATAGCTGCAGGTAACGCACTCCAATCATCAGTTCCCCGATTTACAAACGAATATTTACCATAATTAGTTTTCTGCAATTTACCTTTTACTTTATGTAGATGATCTGTCCTGCATATGTAACAGGGCTTTTCTAGTCAACTGATCAACTCTCCCCAAGCTGGCTTATTCGTGTAAGCATTATACATGGCGCATAAATGTGTTCGTTTCTTTCTAGTACCCAGTGTCTCCCACCCGAGTTTTTCTATCATACTTGTCACACTACTTTTAGGATTGAAATCGTTAAGTATGAATCTTGCAGCCTTTCGCTGTACCATCTCAAGTTCCTTAATCAGTCCTGCTTGGTATAGATCCCGTACGGCTACTCTATGTTCCAGGACTAGCCTAATGGGTGATATCGCCCTGTGCCTTCGCCTAGGAACTGCTACCCCTTAGTACTTTCATCACGAAGGGTAAGGACTTAACGCTCTAGTAATTACATTTCCTACGTGGGTGTCCAATTTTAGATTTCCGCTTACGTGGATTCCAAGGTACTTGCATGAGTCACTTTCTACCATAGCGTCCGATCCAAGACAATATTGAAAGTCTCCTTACGTACGTTTCTTTCCCATTCTTGTGACACTGCATTTTCAAGAATTTATTTTCAATTTGTTATCGAGTGCCCACTTACGGAGTATATTTTTATCGGCTTATAATGACCTATTATCACTAGCATCCTGTATGCTTTCTGTACCTATATTACGCAGTCGTCAGCAAACAATCTGCATTCACTTCGAATTTCGTTCGTCAGGTCGTTGAGGATGATGATAATTGATCCGGTGTATTTGTGGACCGCGGAGGTGAAAGAAGGTGACGGGATGAATGGGTTTAACTACAATGTCAAGAATAGAATTTAAAACTTAAAATGAAGGTTACATTTTCAGACATCAAAATTGGCAATTTTTACAAGTAGCGAACGTTAAATAAGATTGGTAAAAAATCCAAGATTCAGAATCTTAACACCTTAGGCTTTAAGCCCCTAGCTGTACATTTCCTGAGTTACACGCTCAAGTTTACAAAAATCACAAACTTACTCAAGGGCAGAAATCCCGCTAATTCATGGAGCACTTATTCCCATAATACAATATCTAGCCCTCCAGAGGCACTCGTTACCATCACAAAATTGAAAACAGAGCTAAGAGGCCCTCAGCTTTCCAATCCTACTCAAGGCAACATTACATGAAAATATACAAATCTCTGGCCTTACAAACCACTCTTTATAAATAGAAATCGCATAACACAGAGGTAGCTAGTACCCAAACTACAGGGTCTTCGTGAAAAAGAACAAGTTAAATAAACGGCCCGAGTACAATTTGAATGGAGTCGAAGACTACGCTCCCCCCCCCCCCCAAATTTAAAAAACCTGTAGGGCGCTTGGCCGACGAAACAGAGCCTATTCCCAACCTACTGAGGTAGCACGAATGGAAATAACTTGAATACATTGCAGAAACAAAAGGTTACAAAAACGTGGCACCTCAAACCAAGATGAAGGGGAGCTCGAGAGGGTACATCACTCTCTATCCCCGATTTACAATTAAAGTTTTATGAAGTTTTTACATTAGCCGGCTGAAAGTTACATTTTTAGGAAAACTGGGTTACATAGTTAAAGATTCGGACCTTTCCCTCAGGTTAAACTGCGGAGCGAGCAAGAAATAAAGGTGTTATGTGGCAATTACCTTGTCGATGTACTGCTGCCTGATGAAAGAGGCCTCCCGCCTCCTGGTTTGACACACACACTTAGTAAACTGACGATCAATTGGCCAAAATAAGTGAAAATACGGAGTTTATAAACCCTCGGGGAAAGTTCGAGACCATTCCAGATAAAACTAGCCACACCCTCACAATGTTATTGGTTAACTAAAAAGTTACACTCAAAATCGAAGAAGAAGAAGAAGAAGAAGAAGAAGAAGAAGAAGAAGAAGACTGTGATTGGTAGAAATTTAATTACAGAAATTATGGATTGGCTGGATTTAAAACTGGCGGAAAGAAAAGATAAATATTGCCAACCCAAAAATATTTTCTTGCTAGGGGCTTTACGTCGCACCGACACAGATAGGTCTTATGGCGACGATGGGATAGGAAAGGCCTAGGAGTTGGAAGGAAGCGGCCGTGGCCTTAATTAAGGTACAGCCCCAACATTTGCCTGGTGTGAAAATGGGAAACCACGGAAAACCATCTTCAGGGCTGCCGATAGTAAATAAATAAATGAACATCAATTAGTAAAAAAACAACTTATGAATACAAAAACTTCTTTCACTTCACACCAGGGTGCATGATCATAGTTTTTAGCAGTTACATCTATGGAAGAGTGTCCACACTTCTTGATGAATGACAAAACAAGTAGAAATACAATCTGTTCAGGAAACTTCACAATAACAAAATTACATCATATTTTAGTGGTGACATCTTCTGAGTAAATTTATAAGTTGGCCTAGTTTAAATTTCACTCTTTCACCAGTAGAGGAGTTCTTTCAGGCGCTAGATTTCAATGCGCGGCGTTGGGGTGTACCTCCCGGTACAATAATAATAACAATAATAATAATAATAATAATAATAATAATAATAATAATCCCATTTTTACACCAAGCAAATTCTGGGTTTGTACCCTAAATAAGACCATGGCCACTACCTTACCCTTCCTGTTCTTCCGTCATAGAAAACCTTCGATGTTTTAATGCGGCGTTAAACCAGTAGAAAGAAAAAAACAATATAATTCAATTCCAAATAGCAAAACCTTTCTATTTGTACGTTGTTTCTCCAAATCTCAAGAACAATACTAAGGATTTTTCGTGATCCTCACTGTTTCTTCTTTCAGTGGTGTACCATTTTCATATATATTTAAGCAATCTATGTTGACACATACTGGAACACGCTCAAGCCTTCAGAACCGGTTTGTTTGAATGTCATACTAAAATGTTCTTTCCACTAACTGCAGTTCTTAGACCTAATAATACTGCTAAATCCAACTCCGAGAAGGCACGTGGACAAGTAACGGGTAAATGTGGAAAGTAAATACTCCGACGAAGTTTCTATAAGGTCGGGAGTAGCACATTGTAGTGTTATAGTGCCTCTCCTATTTATGCCAATTATCTTTTTTTTTTTTTTTACAAGTTGCTTTACGTCGCACCGACACATATAGGCGACGATGGGATAGGAAGGGCTAGGATTGTGAATATGAAGGAAGCGGCCGTGGCCTTAACTTTGGTACAGCCCCAGTGTTTATTATTATTTAGAACACGGTTGTTAGGAAACCATGAGTACAAAGGAAAAAAAAAAGTATACCGATTTAAAATAAAACAGTTCCAAGAATGCCAGAAAATGGACTACATTCTTCTTCTTCTTCTTCTTCTTCTTCTTCTTCTTCTTCTTCTTCTTCTTCTTCTTCTTCTCCTTCTTGGATTTTATCATGTTGCTTTACTTCGCACCGACACAGACAGAAATTATGGCGACGCTGGGATAGTAAATTGCTAGGACTGGGATAAAAGCTGTCGTGGCCTTAACTGAAGTACAGCCCCAGCATTTACTTGGTGTGAAAATGGGGAACCACGGAAAATCATTTTCAGTGCTGCCGACAGTGGGGCTCGAACCCACTATCTTCCGAATGCAAGCTCACAGCTGCGCGCTCCTAACCTCACCTCAGTTATTAATTCACTGTCAACTATTATAATGAGGAGTGAAATTGTGCCTTGAAATAGAAGCCTATATATACGGTAAGCTAGAATAAGTTGGCCAAAAGCATTCTTGAAAGACAGGCGACCGTGGCGAGATCGGATCTCGTTTTATTGAGCTCAAGAACCCAGATCTTAACCAAATGAACTATCCAGTCAGTCTCAATACAGTAGGATGAATGTTAAGTAAGATGAATTAGAGACATCCTTCATATGAAAAGAAATTGCCCAGTAGTTTATCTTTCACCAGAGGGAAAGTTGTATAGAAACTGCCTTTTAATGTCTCTGATGAGCACATGCTTTTACAATTCACTTCATGTTCCATTCTTTAACTCTGTGTTCGAGACCCGTGCACACATGGCTGTTGATATGGAGGTTAATTGCCTTGATAGTCACGACTTTCTAACAGGGTTTTACCGCAAGGCTTGTCGCTAAACAGAAAGACAGATTCGCGACCGGATCTGAACAAGGATGAAGGATACTGTGTATGACTAGCATTGCGCCACCTACACTACAAGGAGAGGAAAATATGCGGCAGTAGGAATATCCACTGAAGGGTGGAATTATTAAGTAGATGTTGTATAACAATGTCGTTCTATGGTTTAATGTATCAATGTGTGCCAGTAATGTGAATGGGTAATAACATTATATTATTTAAAGCAGTGCTACAACCGTTCTTTGCGGAATAGAAACTTACCAGCTGATCACTTTCTTGATTGGAACAGTATTGGGTTTACAAAATCATCAAATCCACAAATACTATGGTTAGTTTTCGAGATTATACTAAGTGTTCCCAAGAATCCATGTAAATTTCTCCTCTACACGGAAAAACATAGAATAGTGGATATGCAGAAGACCTGAGAGCAAGTACAGATTTTTTTGGCTGTTCCCCTTCTAGTAGTCTCTTACGATATGCAGGGGCTACAGATAATGCATCCTTTCACTCCACTCACAGCAAAGATAAAGAGTTCTGATAAATCGAAACAAATATGTAGTATCGTGATCTACGTCGAACAATATGGCCGCCGATTCAATACACAACATTTCCACGCCATGTCATATGATCTACGTCCAACAATATGGCAGCCAATCCAGCACACAACACTTCCACGCCATGCCATATGATCTACGTCCAACAATATGGTAGTTGATCCAATACACAACATTTCCACGCCATGTCATATGATCTGTGTCCAACAATATGGTAGCCGATCCAATACACAACATTTCCACGCCATGTCATATGATCTATGCCCAACAATATGGTAGCCGATCCAATACACAACATTTCCACGCCATGTCATATGATCTACGTCCAACAATATGGAGCTGATCCAATACACAACATTCCCATGCCATGTCACAAGAAAGCTCCAACTATCAAGATCTACGTCCAACAAAATGGTCACTGATGCAACATACAACATTCCCATGCCATGTCACCTATCGAGATCTACGTCCAACTAAGTGTTCGCTGATTTATCATAAAATGTTATTGTCATAAATATTCACAAGTATTATGAGAAAGAGGACCTGCTATTGGTCCCCGGCGTATAATTTTATGTCCAATAAATAATTTTCTCTTCCTTCGCCGGTGTTCAAAATTTCAATTATTGTTTTACCGTTAAAATTATTCATCATTGCTTTGGTTACAGTCTCGCTTTGTAGGTCTAATACGTCCAACATGAACATCTTACCAAAACGTATATTTCCGTCCACAAAGTAGCTTTGTTCTTTCACCCATATGACGTACAATGGTTGTCTGGTTACAACGGCGTTGATTTCTTGTCGACGCAAAATTGCTTGTACTATTTCCAGATAGACCCCTAGCCCAAAATCATATCCATGGTAAACTATGGGTAGTAATTGAGGGGTGGGTAGTACACCTCAAAACTTATGAACATACGTTCTATGGTTGTTTATTTACAAGTTATATCTGCTTACGTTATCAGTTGAAATTGGTGGTGGCGATGGGAGGATACTTCGTATTAATTTTGAAGTCAAGACTTCTGTCTTAAGATCTAATTTTTACGAGTTCAATGATATCTGTTCTTCCTCCATGTCAAAAATAATGCCATCCACGACTACCATAACACTCATAGATACACTGTTCAGTAGCTAAAAAGCCTTCAAACTTGTGACAGATTTTGAGCACTTTCTGTGCATCAACGTTGCTACAGCTGCTTGAAGTGCGAGGAGCTGGGAAGAGGCATTACCAATAATTCAAGCACAACTCTGGATTGTCTGTAATTCGTAAACCATTCACTATAGGGCGTACGTCAATAGCGATGTTTAGTGTTGTTTAGGGGTTCAATACACACGTCGCAATTACTTCACAGATTTCTGGAACACCTAATAATAATAAAATGGCAATGAATTGGTACGTTAATGTCAAGAAAGATCTTAAAGAACTGGGCCTACAAGCAGAAGAGAAGCAAGACCGAAAACTTTTCAGAGCAGCCATCAAGACTTTTGGAACTTTCCGGGACGAAAAACGGGCAATTGGTGCTAAATGGACAAAAGAACGTCGTGCTAAACACAGTGAACTAATGAAGACGATGTGGATCAAGCGAGAAATGAACAAATGCCAGAATGTAAGGTGAGGTTTATCGTGGTCAATAGTTGGCCGATTAGCGAAGTTGAATGAATGAATAATAATAATAATAATAATAATAATAATAATAATAATAATAATAATAATAATCTACACGATTATTAGGAACAGGTTGCAATATTAAAGCATTACTAACATTAAACGTGTCAAAATGTGATAAGTGATAATACAGCAGACACATTTAATAATACAGACTGACAGAGTTACAGTAGCTAAATTAAAACTTTATACTTTATTCAGTATCATAACCCCGAGGCGCAGTTCTTATTCTGTTTTCCAAAAAGGAACCAAATATTAAGTATCAGCATGCATTTTAGTATCTGTCGGTGTACGTTCGTACATCATCTCTTTCTCGGAAACAGGTCTTCTAAACCTGCTACCTAACCTTCTTGGGAAAAAGAAAGAAAAATACATCTACTACAGTATTTTGAAATCCTGTGTTTGAAATCGACGCAGATAACATGCACCTTGTTAAAAACAGCGCTTCAAATAAACAAAAATGTTCAAAATACAACCAAATGTTACCTGTGTATGTTGGGTATTCAGCCCGAAGGCTGGTTTCATCCTCCACAGTTCCACCAACAGCTGTCATAAATAGCCCAGGTGTCACTAAAGAGGCGTACTAGGGAAATGAGGAGTGAGGTAGTTTCCCGTTGCTTTGCTCACTGGGTCAGAAGTTGCTATTACATATCAGACTGCCAAGCCCACTGAAATGCATGCAGCAACCAACCCTACGAGCGATATTTTCACACCATTCATGACAGGGACTGGCTGCATAAGGAATGGTATTATTAACATCGCTCATACCTCAGTCACGTTCATATTGTCAAAGCCAAGGGTAAGACTGAGAGAGGCCATTGAAAGTAAAAAATCTATTCTAGCCCATACCAGAATACATCGTACACTGTGAACACTACATCTCGCCAGCAAAAAATCAAAATATGGCCAAAGCAGTAAAAATTACTGCAATATGCATTTATACGCAACATAAATGCCTTTGCTGGCGAGATGTAGTGTTTACAGTGCACTATGTCTTCTGGTATGGGCTATATCAAATTTGTTACTTTCATTGACCTGTCTCAGTCTCATCCTTGGCTTTGACAATATGAAAGTGACTGAGGTATGAGCGATGCTAGTAATACCATTCCTTATGCAGCCAGTCCCTGTCATGAATGGTGTGAAAATATCGCTCATAGGGTCGGCTGGTGCATGCATTTCAGTGGGCTTGGCAGACGGATATGTAATAACAACTTCTGACTCAGTGAGGAAAGCAGCGGGAAACTACCTCATTCCTCATTTCCCTAATATGCCTGTTCAGTGACGCCTAGGCTATTTATGACAGTTGTTGGCGGAGCTGCAGAGGATCAAACCTTCCTTCGGGCTGAATACCCAACATACACATACATGCAACATAAAATTGCTTTAAACGGGTTCAGAAATCCATCATTCGTATTTATTTTTCAGATTTCGGGTAAAATGTCCTCAAGAAAGAAATATGACTTTTCCTAACATCCGAACCTTGCTCATTACTTATATTCCCTGACAGAGTCCATTATTATATTAGCACTGGCTTTGTGTACCCATGTTCGCGTGTTTTGATTCCGTCACAGTTGGAAGGTATTTGGAGGACCCAAATACACCAGCCTCGTTACGCTAAATTCAATGGCAGGTTAAAGATCTCCTGAGGGACAATATTTCCGCTACCACGTCGTCTTCAAAATTCGTAAATGTAGTTATTGGGGCGTAAATCCATGGCACTAGTTACAGAGTCCATTATTTCCCCTTCAGGCTGCATGACACAGACGGTAGGGTGTTGGCTATCTGAGCCCTAATTAGCGGGTTCGATCATGGCCCAGCCCAGGTGCTCAATAATTCCAATCTCGTGGCAGTAGATTTAATAAACTGGGGGTCAAAATTTCTGGCCTCTCAGTACCCCCCGAAAATTATAAAAAAATAGTTCATTAGAATGTAAAACATATAGCATTAATTACAGAGGCAATTATTCCACGTTCACCTCGCGTGATCCCTCTGCCAAATCTAAGGCACCCGCATACCTTAATCCAAAGGGTTAATCCTTGACTAACAAGAAGTGGCCATGGCTATGGATTCGCTGATTTCGTTCAAACCTTCGGCGGTTCATCTATATCAAAAATGAACCGCTACCTGTCTAAAGCTTTATGTAATTTGCCCCCATTTAACAGCCCGCATAACTGTTAGCAATTTGCAAGTGAGGATGCAAGGCTGTTATAGAGGTCAGCATCCCTGATAGACACGTGGGTTTGTCCTGATTCTTCCTTTTTATTTTACTCCCCATTTCTCTCTTTCACCTGTCTTTGACTTTGCCCACATAGAATAGTAAATGCGCTGATAAAATAGGATGTAAGCTGTACCAAAGAAAGAGTTGGCCATGGGAGGTCGGATAGGATAGATGAAAGTGAGGAGGCTGGCACAAGTAAGTGGAAGCAGTGCCAGGACTCAGCTAAGGCTCCGTAGTCACGACCCCACGCTCCCAAGTTAGGAGCCACTGGGTTCCCTATTAGTCGCCTCTTACGACAGGCAGAGGATACCGTGGGTGTTATTCTACCACCCCCACCCACAGGGAGATGAATGAATGACAGTCTACGCCAACAGTAAACATGTTTGTTATGACAATGCTTATATAATATAATCTATGCATTTACCATCCTCGTGGACGAAGAAGAGATTAACCCCGAACGAGTTGACCGCGCTGTTAGGGTTGCACAGATGTGAGTTTCCATTCAGGAGATGCTGGGTTCGAATCCCAACTCCGGCAACCCTGAAGAGGATTTTCTATGGCTTCCCTTTTTTACACCAGGCAAATGATGGGTCTGGACCCTCCAACCCTAGCCCTTTTCAGATGCTTAGATGTGCTGGCGCCACTTAAACCACTAGGAAAAGAAAGAAGATGTTAAATATCAAGTAGGCGTGCCTCGAACTTAAGACACGGTGGTGGAATGTCGACCATTAGTCCAACTGTATTACAGATACTCACGCCTACATTACTGACAGCTATGATAGCTGTTAAATTGTAAGATCCATTTTGTTGTTCAATAAAGGCCAATGGCACAAACCTTCGAACAAAGTGTGTTTATTTTTCAAGTAGATCAAACTCCCGATGCTTGAAGGAAAGAGGTGATCCATAGCTGTAGCCTCCTCTCGCACACTACGTCTTAGCTCGCTCATTAAGGGCGCCCTTCTCTCCCACCTGCTTGTACCAACCATCATTGTAGTTGCTTTCATGCTCGTTAAATCCAACTTATACATTTGATAACCCTAGTCCACCCAACAATTACTCCAGTCCATAAACGTCTTCCTGAAAACAGAGCGACGTAAAGATCATTTTGCCTGTGAGCCTGCATCCTTCCTACAAAAGACTATTGGTTACAGCAGGGAACTCAGTGAATTGGCTTTACTACACCTAGATTCCATTTCTCCCAATGTATTACTATCCTCGTGAATAAAAGAATACTCATCGTATCTAACGACTGACCACACAGCACTCCATAATTTGAATTTTGGCGCATTCTCCATAGTCGGTTCACCAAAAATTGCATTAAATTGCTATAATACTTCATACACGCAATATCTCTACCCATACTCAATCTATTTAAACATAGCAATAATAATAATAATAATAATAATAATAATAATAATAATAATAATAATAATAATAATAATAATAATAATAATAATAATAGAAGCCTCTGTGGCTCAGGCGGCAGCGCGTCGGCCTCTCACCACTGGGTTCCGTAGTTCAAATTCCGGGTCACTCCATGTGAGATTTGTGCTGGACAAAGCGGAGGCGGGACAGGTTTTTCTCGGGGTACTCCGGTTTTCCCTGTCATCTTTCATTCCAGCACCACTCTCCTATTTCATTTCATCTGTCAGTCATTAATCATTGCCCCAGAGGAGCGCGACAGGCCTCGGCAGCCGACACAATTCCTATCCTCACCGCAAGATGGGGCTTCATTCATCCCATCTCTGACACGATCAATACTGGAAAACAGGCTGTAGATTTTCATTTTCAATAATAATAATAATAATAATAATAATAATAATAATAATAATAATCAGCAATGGAAATAATAAAAGGATTATGAGAACGTCTTAAGCAACGTGGAAGAATGAAAAAAAATCTCTTCTTCTTGCTTTTCTTTTTTTAAAGGAAAATTGAAGAAAAAAGAAGACAAAATTATACAAGAGGGTCTTAAAATTATTATTCTTCTTACATACACTAGAGTGGAGAACAATGGTGTTAATTATAGTGATCTGTACGTGTAATAATAACAAGGAATGATAATAATAATAATAATAATAATAATAATAATAATAATAATAATAATAATAATAATAATAAGTAGTAGTAGTAGTAGTAGTAGTAGTACAGGTAGAAAACGATGAAAATCATACTTCTTCTTTTTCTTAATCATCTTCTTCTTCTACTTCTCCGTCTTCTTAAGGAAAACTGCAGAACAAGAAGAGAAAAAGATACAGAAGGGTCTTAAAATTCTCCTTCCTCCTCTTTTCTTCTTCTATTTCTTCTTCTTCTTCTCAAGGAAGCTTGAAGAATAAGGAGTGGAAAGTATACAGAAGGGTCTTGAAATTGACCTTCCTCCTCCCCTTTTCTTCTTCTACATCTTCGTTAACTTCTTCTTACGGAGGATTGAGAACAAGAAGAGAAAAAGATACAGGAGGATCTTAAAATTGTCCTTCTATTCTTATTCTTCTTTTTCGTAGTATTCTCCCTCTGTATATTTCTTCGCAATGAAAACCTACGTATTTCTGCAGTCCCTGGAGACATCTTTGTTCATTTTGAGTTATTGCCTGGTGTTTTACGACCAGATGACTTTCCTGACACCACATGGAAATTCCAATGGACCGGCTTGTGAGCACCAAGCGATGATACAGCACACATATTGAATTATGCAGACTGACAGAGTTACGGTATGTAAATTAACACTTTATGCTTCATTCAGTATCACAACCCCGACGCGCAGCTCTCATTGTCTTTTCCTAAGAAGGAACTAAGAAGGTATCTGTCGGCGTAACCTGGTACCTATCTTTTCCATATTAATATCAAACACCGATCCTCAAGAAAATGGGAATGAAGATAGGAATAGGAAGAAGAAAAGTTTGTGAATAAGTTTTCAAAGTCTATGTTTTTCGCACGAAGATACTTTTTAAAATGCATTTGTTTTTTAAATGTTCTGGCATCTCCACTTAACACTCAATGTTTAAGCAAAGATGTTTACTTTAATTATAGGGTTTGAAGAGCAAATGTTGCCCCTAGCCCTGTAAAAATCTAAATAGAACTGACAACTAACCGAACGAGTTGGCCGTGCGGTTAGAGGCGTGCAGCTGTGAGGTTGTATTTGAGAGATATTGGACTCGAACCCTACTCTCAACAGCCCTGAAGATGGTTTTCCGTGGTTTCCCATTTTCACACCAGGCAAATACTGAGGCTGTACCTTAATTAAGACCACGGCCGCTTTTTTTCAACTTTTAGCCGTTTCCTATCCCATCGTCGCCCTAAGACCTATCTGCGTCGGAACGACGTAAAGCCAATTGTAAAGAAAAGAACTGACAAGTCTAAGAATTCCTAGAGATCTCTCCTATAGATATATAAAAGTCAACAGGTCCGCAGTCAGTTACTCTCCATTCTATAAAAATAACAAAGGTTATAGCGCTATTGTATTATTTCTGCGAAGGAATGTGCGGTCATACACGGACATAATCTTACGCCCACCAGAATATAGCTCGTGTTATTAATAGAAGCTGTCTTCTTGGAAGCAGTATACATACACATTGAGGATGCACGATCAAGGGAAGGCACATCACTTTCCCGTGTTTCTAGTTTGAATCCGGTTATAGAGATGATTTTGAATGATGGGTGTAATTCTTGGTAAGATAGTAGGTCGCACCTATTTGCCTAAAGAAGTTTCCAGGAAGTGTGAAGGTAGTGAGCAAGTGCGAATGGAAAATCCCTCCAAGTAGGACACTCTCTCTCTCGATATGATGTGCTACTACAGCATATCCTGTCTCCGGGTACAAGCTGCAGGCAGTCTAGTGGTAGGCACCGCAGTTTCCAACTTATTTCCGCCTCTGTCGTGAATTGACACTCCATGGAACGGGGTGCATGCAGCCTCGGGATAAACAACTCATGGTCATCCAAGAAGTGGGTTTCTCTGCTTTCCCCACTTCAGATTCAGGTGAATCCCGGGGTGTTATCTAGCACAAAGATTACGATCACGTTTTTTCCAATCCTAGCCCCGAATGAATCTGCAAGGCTGGACCTGCGGATTCCAAATTGGCTGGTTCGATTCCGAATGAGTCTAGCAGTGCTCAAATAAGCCAGCATTGAGTCAATAGATTTCTTCTTCTTGTAGGCTTTAAATTAGTCACCATTTGAATATTTGAATATACAGTATTTTATTTTAATATGATTTTATAATAATGTTAAGTTGAATATTCGAGTAATGTGTTTAACGTAAGTTTTATTGCATTAATGATAAAATTAGTATACAAAAGTGTATTATATTTATTGAATGTCAATTTATATAAAGGAAGTAGGCAAAAATAATGTTTACCTGTTTATAAAAAACTTGTCCTTATGAGGTGAATTTTAAGTCGGGCCTGTCCTCTGTGAGAGAAAATTGAAAAATTTTGAAAATGGATTCTTGGAAAAGTAAGTTAATATTGTACCTTGTGTATCAGGGTTTATCAAAATTGGAAAAGAGATTTTATTTTTCCCGAATTAAAAAGAGCTAATTTGCTATATTGGTTAATGTGACATTATAAAAAATAGTACATTTGTAGTGAAATATTAGTCGGTTTTTAAGATATCTGGTTGTCCAAGAAATTAATTTAATTCAGTATTTAATAGCAACATTTATATGAATATATTGGTTGTTGTTTACCCTCCAGGGTTGGTTTTCCCTCGGATCCCACCTCAAGGTCAGTGTCTTGGAGCGCGAGATATTGGGTGGGGTACAACTGGGGTGGAGGACCAGTACCTCGCCTACGCGGCCTCATCTGGTATGTTGAATGGGGGCCACTGGAAGGGGCAGGCAAGGAAGAGAGAAAGAAGTGGCCGTGGAGTTAGTTAGGTACCATCCCGGCATTTGCCTGGAGGAGAAGTGGGAAACCACGGAAAACCACTTCGAGGATGGCTGAGGTGGAAATCGAACCCATCTCTACTCAGTTAACCTCCCGAGGCTGAGTGGATCCCGCTCCAGCTCTCTTACCACTTTTCAAATTTCGTGGCAAAGCCACCAAATGAACCCGTAAAGAACTCCCGCGGGACAAAGTTCCAGTCTTTCGACCCACAGTGGTCAGATCGACTCATTTTCGGTGACAAAGCCCTCTGAATCCTGTCCCTTAAGAAAAATGACATGGTAAAGTTTACTGAGTACAGCCACTAGACTGATTGATATTTTCACATCGCTTTACTAATTCCCCTAGTACGTCTGCACTGCATTGCAGTGGTATCGCTACCGGCAGTAGCGGCGATTATGAGGGGGGAGCTACTGCCCATTCTCGCACCTCCCTACTCCCACTTTGTGGAGAACAAATATTCTATGTTAGTCACCTGAAATTTTTTAAGTTTCCGCAGATTGAAGAACCTATTTTAAAAAATCGCCTGAAACTAGAAATTTAAAAAAAAGCTATTTGTACTCCCACAGCAGGGTGTAGTAAGTGCTGTGAGAAAGGGTTTTCTTTTTATTTCGTGTGGCTATTTCTAGCCGGGTGGAACCCTTGTAAGGCAGACCCTCCGATGAGGGTGGGCGGCATCTGCCATGTGTAGGTAACTGCGTGTTATTGTAGTGGAGGATAGTGTTATGTGAGTTGCAGGGATGTTGGGGACAGTACAAACACCCAGCCCCCGGGCCATTGGAATGAACCAATGAAGGTTAAATTCCTCGACCCGGCCGGGAATCGAACTTGGGACCCTCTGAACCGAAGGCCAGTACTCTGACCGTTCAGCCAACGAGTCGGACGTGAGAAAGGGTAGCAGGGGTATATTTTTGCCAAAGTCATGGACACTGAGGTATGGGGATTCACCCGCCTTCCGCTGTTTGGTCAGTCTGGCAGTCTCACTCAGTAAATGTGTCTGCAGTTCTATCTAGTGCCCGTTACTTCGCTAGTATTTATTCAAATACGAAATGACATTTTAATTGCATAATCAGGCCGAACTTCTATTTAATTTTAAAACATGTGTAAATATTCTTCCTTCGGTGAAAGTTGTATTGTATAGTATTGAATGATTGCGGCACTGTCCGACTCGTTGGCTGAATTGTCAGCGTACTGGAATTCGGTTCAAAGGGTCCCGGGTTCAACTCCCGGCCGGGTCGGGGATTTTAACCTTCATTGATTAATTCCAATGGCCCGGGGGCTGGGTGTTTGTGTTGCCCCTAACATCCCTGCAACTCACACACCACACATAACACTATCCTCCACCACAATAACAAGCAGTTACCTACACGTGGCAGATGCCGCCCACCCTCATCGAAGCGTCTGCCCTACAAGGGCTGCACTCGGCTAGAAATAGCCACACGAATTTATTTATATTACGGCACTAAAGTTGGTAGACTCAAACTTTACGTTTCTATCGAAATTCGCTCAGAGAGCATTAAAAACGTACTATTTTGTAGTTTTTTTTTTTCAAATTTGATGTTCCTCTTCCCCCTACTCCTCCCGCTATAGCCCTAAGACCCCGATAGGCCTACTTTTCATTGTCCATAAACTTTGTGCCGCCCCCGCTACTTCTAACTCCAATCGCCGCTGCTGACTACCGCCGTGCTACTGAATGTTACTTTCTTTTTTTATTAGGTTGCTTCTTCCGACTGTTTAGCTGAATGGTCAGCATACTTACCTTCGGTTCAGAGGGTCCCGGGTTCGTCGAAGATTTTAATCGCATCTGATTAATTCTTCTGGCTCGTGGACTGGATATTTTGTCTCGCCCAACACTCTCCTCTTCATATTCAGATAACACACCCCACCACCAACCATCACGGAAACACGTAATAGTAATTACATCTTTCTCTATACAATTTGGCGTCAGGAAGGGCATCCGACCGTGAAACAGGGTCAAATGCACATGTGCGACGCAGTTCACAGCCGCGACGCCACATGTCTGGTAAAAGTGGAAGAAGAAGAAGAAGAAGAAGAAGAAGATAGTTCAGTTATTTCAGAGAACTTTTACAATACAATGGGCTCATTTTATTTTGAGTGACTGAATTTTTGGACATATTCAATCCCTAGTTGAGTCTAATTTCATCCTTCCTACGCTTTATATCCGCTTTTACCTGCTCATTAGTCATAAATTTGGAGAATTTTATAAAATACGCCCAAATTCATCACTTGTTAGTTACAAAACCTTAAATGCGAGATTCGGAACTTTAATAGTTAATGCCTTAGGATAGCACCATCACCACATTGTATCAGTAAATTTAAATTAACTTTCCGTTAGTTTAAACTAAAGAAAATTCTTGTTGAAACACTTACACTACTTCATTTTGATTATTGCGATATGGTTCAGACTAGGATCAGACTGGAGAAGGAATTCACTGTGTGCTCAGAATGTTTGTGTTAGATTTATCAGTGCGCTTCGTTACGCTGACCATGTCACACCGTCGTCCACGTGGCTCACCCTATCTCCATTATCTCATCAAACTTGTCTCCACGGACAATAACAAAGGTAGCCGGTCCTGCTGTACACAGAGCAACAATCCACGCGAAATCATTCAACGTTACCGCAGTCCGATAGTGGAATATCGTTCCATTGGACGTCAGAAGCATCTCCAGCGACTCCGCTTTTAAATATGCCTTTGTCAAAATAATACTCAAAACACTTCCTCGTACTTCTTTTTCTTCATAATTAGTTTGATCATTTTCTTCCTCCTCTTCGTACTATACCTTTTCTTCACCTCAGAACCGAAGGCGATATTTCGGTACGGTATATTCTTGAAATGTATTCTTGAAACGTTATTTAAATTTGTAAATCTATTATTTGTCCGCCTCTGTGGTGTAGCGGTTAGTGTGATTAGCTGCCACCCCCAGAGGCCCGGGTTCGATTCCCGGCTCAGCTACGAAATTTGAAAAGTGGTACGAGGGCTGGAACGGGGTCCACTCAGCCTCGGGATGTCAACTGAGTAGAGGGGGGTTCGATTCCCTCCTCAGCCATCCTCGAAGTGGTTTTCCGTGGTTTTCCGCTTTTCCTCCAGGCAAATGCCGGGATGGTACCTCACTTAAGGCCACGGCCACTTCCTTCCCTCTTCCTTGTCCATCCCTTCCAAACTTGCCATCCCTCCCACAAGGCCCCTGTTCAGCATAGCAGGTGAGGTCGCCTGGGCGAGGTACTGGTCATCCTCCCCAGTTGTATCTCCAGACCCAGAGTATGAAGCTCCAGGACACTTCCTTTGATGCGGTAGAGGTGGGATCCCTCGCTGAGTCCGAGGAAAAAACCGACCCTGGAGGGTAAAACAGATTACGAACGAAATCTATTATTTAAAATTAATACTTTTTCATGTACGTACAATGTGTTTATTGTATATATAAAATCCGTGATTCTGTCTATCATTCACAGCGATGTGTAGAAGACGAGATGATTTTGACAGCTGAAATTGAGATTGTTATGTCTCCGTTACAAGAAAAACACAATGAACCTCTCACGGTCACGACTTTTGAACGTTTTTAAACCTAGAGAGCTAACGCTTCGTCAAAATGACGATGGCCACGATAAAATTTATCTCCCTCACCCCTTCTTGCAACTTAAGGCGCTTGGCTCCTTCAGTACCTTCATTTGTCCTTGAGCTGTGGATGATGTTACATCGGTCACGTCGGAGACCTGTCTCTTTATTGTGTTATGTGCTGTGCGTAGTCTTTCTGACGAAGCCTTAGCTTTGCCGAAAGTATAATTCGCTATTCGACTGAAGTTGCTGAATTATGTTTGCTGTTTTATTTGAACCTAGTTAAAAAGAATTCTTCCTGCTCTCTGCCTAGGTATTGAATCACACACCTTTTGGATATTTTCATCTGAATTTCCTGTAATAAAATGAATTGTAGTAAAAAGACAAGAAGATGACCACTTTGTGTCTTCTTTGGTTTGCTGAATATTATTCTAGTAACTCTTATGTGATGTTCGTTCACAATAAGTTCAACAATAAAGAAAAGCCTTTGACTAGGAGGCAATTTGCAAAAGAGCTGCAGTGAAGCCATGGGTGACACATCGCCTTGGAATGCGCAACTTGCCGGGCATGCTGCGCTCATCTATGGCAGAAATACTTCACGTGAATATGCCTATATATGAAGCAGTATGTCCTGAATCAAGAAAACGCAAGATATGTGCCTTTTGTCCAAGCAAGAAAGGGAGGATGACAAAAGTGTACTGTTGTCATTGCAGGAAACATCTATCAAGATGCTGTTTGGAATGCAACAATGGACGATGAATGTTATCGGAATGTTTGTGTATGCTCACAAGACTCTATCAAAGAAATGTCTCATGTAAAATACATAAATATGTACCAATAAGTCATATTTACATAGCAATAAATTTGTTCGTCAAAATGACTACGCGTTAGCTTTAACGTTCCTTGTATACCACGTTAGCTTTCTAGGGTTAATAAAAATACGTTTCTATCAGCGAAGTCGTCCCATATTCGCCATGATAACGTAGGCACACAGCTATATCTATCGGCATGATATCGAACTGCGTACATCCTGGCTTCTGTTGTCTTCCACAGATATATTTGAGAGACAGTGCAATGATGATCATCATACATGAATTGTTCAGTGTAAAATACTATCCTTCAGTGAAATAAATGTTGCTGTTTTTTCTGGGGTTTATGTCTATCAACAAGCACGAGATAGAAGAGCTTACCTGGGGCTCTGGTCGTTAACGCGTCTAGTCTACATGGTCTGACAGAGTGGTTAGCCGGTTCGATCGTGTTCCGTCTGTTGAAAGTACATTTACCGTCAGAACAGGAGAGTAGCCCAGAGGAGGGTTAGAACCGTCCCCATGGGATATTTTTACAAAAGAAAATAAACAGAAGCTGACAATAAACACGTGAAAAACAACTCAATGAGTTGGCTTCTTTGAACATTCACAGAGAGATAATTGTAAAAAAAAAATATATTTTCTAAGAAGCCTCGAAGGCTGGATTTTAGATTGTAATCTGAACATACCATTTGCCGAAAAACCTATTCAATTTGATTATATTGTTTTTGTTCTGTATTTTAATATAAGATTTTGTAGTGTACTGTAACTTCGCCAGCCCCACGGTGTAGGGGTAGCGTGCCCGGCCAGGTCGGGGATTTTTACTTGGATCTGAGGGCTGGTTCAAGGTCTACTCAGTCTACGCGATTACAGTTGAGGAGCTATCTGACGGTGAAATGGCAGCCCCGGTTTAGAGAGCCAAGAATATCGGCCGAGAGGATTGTCGTGCTGACCACACGACACCTCATAATCTGCTGGCCTTCGGGGTGAGCAGCGGTCGCTTGGCAGCCATGGCTCATCGGAGCTGTTGCGCCATGGGGTTTGGTTTGGTACTGTAGTATGAATATCAACATCATTTACTTGTACAGTGTCCTAATAATGACACTCTTGCATGCGCGCACCACACACGCACAAGCGCCTTAAGTTCCATCATCATTTTGTTACTATAACCACCCCCCACCCCCCAAATCGGTCGATCCTGGCTAGGCTACTGCATCAGAATGTTGGTCGGCAGGGTAAGGTGGTTTTATAGAATTTCTAATCACTAAAAAGCGTGCCAAAAGCTTGGATTGAATTCCAAATCTCTCCAGAGTGCTCATACTTTGCATGGAGTGAGGGCATATGATGTTGTTGATGGTGATTCGTTTTGAACAGTTGTATGCATTTATCTCAAGAGTACGCAGATCCATAGACGTCAAATACACTCTAAAAAGAGGACCTCCAACCAGGGTGCGAAATCAGAAAGAAGTCGTGGGGGGGGGGAGAACGAACATAGGGCTTAGCTTCTAGTGTTTATTTCAGGTAGTATCCGGCGGGGGTGGGGGTATAAAATTTCCCTGTAATTTAGATTTTTCTGTTTGATTTTTGTTGTTATAACGGAAATGATAATTATTAGAACGTTATTCCAATCAGCTGAGAAGTTTATGAGAGACTGTCGCTTTCTTAAGAATGGCCAGACGAGGCGCGATTTGTCCTGATTTATTGCTTTCTTAGTGGAACCCTCCTCTACCAGGGCTATGTGTTGACTGAACAAATTTGTCGGTTTGTACACTGCTCAAGGGAATATTGTCCTATTGGCTAGCCATCGGAAACACACCCTCTCCAAGAAGTACAGGAGTGGTGTAAGCTCGAGCAATGACAAGGAAGTAGAGCTTCAAGTAATTTATACTTTCGCCCGGGTTTCAGATGGACTTGTCAGAGTGAAACATGAGCAATAGGCTGCAGGTCCGGATTGCCACTGCTGCGTTGTTTCATTGCTCAAGATCTGGCAGTCATTTGAATTATTGCTGACGTTTTTATGAAAATATGACAGTAAAATCATTAATTTCAGTAATAAATTATATGTGTTCTACATTTTCCTCATTATCTTATAATGAAAGAATCCCCCCGGGGGCAATTTTAGTGGGGGAGGGAACCTTTGAGATAAAATCGTCGGCGGAGGGAAATCCCTCCCCCCCACCCCACCCCAGCGTTTTCGCACCCTGACTCCAACCCCTTGGTGGGCCCACGAATGTTCATTGGTTATTGCAAAGCGTGAGCAAGCTTTTAACCAGTACCGACACCCACCTACTTGGAATAATAATTATGTGTTGTACCAACAGACGAATGCCAAAGTGAAAAGTTACTTGAAACAACGAAAACGTCAAAGCTGGAGGAGTTTTCATGAACGTATTAATAAAGATACTCCTCTAACTACAATATGGTCGCAAATCAGAGGCCTCTGGAAAGATACCCACTCTACATCCTTTCCGTCCAACATTGCCGAGCTGGGAGAACAGTTTGTTGACATTATTGCATCTCCGTTTGTGCCTCAACCCATAAATATAATGGATGACGTCTGCGACGATCCCATTCACTTCCTCACACGATCATTTACATTGCATCAGTTTCAGCAGGCTCTTAAAGACTGTAACAATACTGCTCCGGAAAGGTACATCATATAATACTCCATGCTTAGTAAATTGCCTCTCTCGGCTCAAATTATCCTTGTCCAGATTTTTTAATTCCATGTGGACACATGGCCCACTACCGGAAGACTGGACTACTCAAATAGTGGTACCCATATTGAAGCCTGGAAAGGATCCTCAAGATGCAACATCTTACAGACCAATAGTTTTATTCTCTTGCGTGGTTAAATTAATAGAACGAATTGTTAAAACCAGATTAGAGTGGTTTCTCGCACACTACAGGTTACTGCCTATATCTCAACATGGATTTCGAAGAGGACGTGGAACCATGGATCATCTCAGCATACTCACCACTGACATCGAGCGTACTTTCCAAACTCGGGGTTATCTGGCCGCACTTTATTTGGACATCAGTTCTGCTTACGACATTGTGGACGTATCTCTACTGTTGCGTAAGTTAGCAGCATTGAAACTACCAAGAACTCTTATCTTTGGTATTGCGACTTTGATTAAACATCTGCATTTATACATCTTCAATCAATTTGACAGTCACTCTTCAGCGTCTGCACACAGAGTCACAGTGTCTTCATAAATGGACTACCCAGAATGGACTTACACTTTCTCTTTCAAGATCATCAGCAACTATATTCACCAAAAAGAAACTGGTTCTTCAGTCTCCTACAATTCAACTTTGACCATATTCTTTTCCTGTAAGTCTGCCTCCTGGGGATGCATTTGGATAGCAAACTCTCTTGGAGTGGACATATTGCTTACATCCAGACACGGGCACTGCAAGCACTGAACGTCGTTCATTTATTAACCCGCACTTGATGAGGCGCTGCTCCCGCCTCTTTGCTAATTCTTTACCGCTCCTTGATACGGACCGTTATTGACTATGGCAGTACGTTGTACAGCAACGCTCCAAAGTATGTTCTGAAGAAATTAAATGTCCTGCAATTTCGTGCTCTCGGAGTATGTCTTGGTGATATGTTGTCAACGCATACAAATGCTCTACAGGTCGAAGCTCATGAACTACCCTGCACTGGCAACAAAATTTATCCTTCAACGTTCTACTCTGGAGGATCACCCGTTTTTCAAGAGCCTATATCTTCTACATAATCAGTATGGAGAACATCATGGAAAACATCCACCTCTACTTCTAGAATGTTTCAGATAACTGAAGTTCTGTATACCCTTGAATTTGAAGTCCCACACAATCCCGGCATTCCAGTTTAACTCCACCTGTTCGATATCTCCAGTTTCCACATATTATGTCCCGAGGTACCTACCTGAAAAACCTGCTCCAAATAAACACATCATAGATTTTATTGAACCCACGTGGTCAGACTACATCCACATTTATACTGACGGTGCAAAGTTTACATATTCAGTTGGTTTTGCATAGTTTTGCGTGCAAACACAGGAATATGGTTATTTTTCTATTCCTGTTGAAGCATCCATCTACACTGCTGAACATGTCGCCATCCGGGAGGCACTGTATTATTCACAATCGAGAATTTTCATAAGATACTTATCATTTCAGACTCACAAAGTGCTTTTAGGAAATTGGGACATCCTCGAAGAAACACGCGAACACACTCCTACATCTATGAAATATTAGAATTAGCATCTGTCATGAAATCGCGTGGAAAATGCTTGTAATTTTTATGGATGAAAGAACACTCAGGACTTCCATACAATTATCTGGTCGAGAGTCTGGCCAAACAAGGCGCACGCACTGACTTATTTCTTTCATTACGCCTCCCCTGTACTGATTTTTATGTAACTAGCAGAAGGAAAACTTATGTTGAATGGACAGCTCTGTGGAACAGGACTACTCAACACAAAGGACGATACTGTGCCTACATTCACCCAGCTATTCCATACAAAGCATGGTATCAAGATATCAGATGGGCCAGAGGCCAAGTAACTACCATCATTCGGATGAGATTTAACCATGCTTAATTCCCCGTTCAACTCAACAGGATTGGAGTCCTCAAAGCAGCCCAATATCCGTGTAGCGCAAGAAACACGGGAGATGTGAACTACATTATCTTGGAGTGCAGTAGAACTGTATCCTTCTGCAGAGAATTGTTCGCTAGCCTTGTGCACCTTCGGGTTCCCTTACCCACACATATTCAGCTGTTACTGGCAACTGGAGATTTTCGTGTGTACAGTGTAATTGAACATACTTGACAAAAACTGGTGTAAATATCTGAAGAAACAAGTGTCTTTACTTCAAGTGTGTTCAGCTTTCTTTTTAACTCTGTTCTAGGTCCTTTCTGTTATTTTATGTCTTTTACCTTGTTGTCCCATTTTCTTTCTATTTTCTGCATTTTTTATCATTGTACATTGTTGGTGGCCAAATGTCCTAAGGACGAAGGTCATAAAAAATAATAGACGTCAAAGTATAACTCCGACCTACAACTGCACTCAATTTGTTTGTAAGGAAATAATACAATACCTGTCCGGCTCCACGGCTAAATGGTTAGCGTGCTGGCCTTTGCTCACAGGGGTCCCGGATTCGATTCCCGGCAGGGTCGGAAATTTTAACCATAATTGGTTAATTTCACTGGCATGTGGGCTGGGTGTATGTGTCGTCTTCATCATCATTTCATCCTCATCACGACGTGCAGGTCGCCTACGGGTCTCAACTCAAAAGATCTGCATCTGGCGAACCGAACTTGTCCTCGGACACTGCCGGCACTAAAAGCCATACGCTATTTCA
Source organism: Anabrus simplex (assembly GCF_040414725.1). Classification (NCBI taxonomy): domain Eukaryota; kingdom Metazoa; phylum Arthropoda; class Insecta; order Orthoptera; family Tettigoniidae; genus Anabrus; species Anabrus simplex. The sequence goes on from NC_090271.1 coordinate 251,116,168, forward strand.
TTTTTACTACAATACCTGTTTTAATTCCGTTTGAACCGGACGAGTTGGCCGTGCGGTTAGAGGCGCGCGGCTGTTAGCTTGCATTCGGGAGATAGTGGGTTCGAATCCCACTGTCGGCAGCCCTGAATATGGTTTTCTGTGGTTTCCTATTTTCACACCAGGCAAATTCTGGGGCTGTACCTTAATTAAGGCCACGGTAGCTTCCTTCCAACTCCTAGGTCTTTCCTATCCCATCTTCGCCATAAGACATATCTGTGTCGGTGCGACGTAAAGCCATTAGAAAAAAAAGATTCCGTTTGAATGCCATATAAAAGCTGGAAAGTATAACTTTCATTCATAAGTCATATTAATTATCCATTAATTTTTTAATTACTTTATAGATAGTAATTTCGACTGTCGAAGACAGTACTAATATTATAGGAATATTTTGTTCGTATGATATGATTTTACCTTAATATCACTAGGTTTACTTGATTAAGACTATCACTGTTCATATCGTTCACATACAGTGTTTCTTTTCTTAATCTTATTGTTATCATTATCTTTTGCATAATTTTTAAGTATCTTAGTTGTTTTTATTGTATTCTAGGTTAAGACTGGTTAAGTGTAAGAAAGGGAGCAGGCCTACATCCGTATATTTGCCAGGAGATATAAAATATCTCATTTATCTTATCTTTGATAAATTTAAAAAAATGCGATGATTAATTAATTAAATTCGTGTGGCTATTTCTAGCCGGGTGCAGCCCTTGTAAGGCGGACCCTCCGATGAGGTTGGGCAGCATCTGCCATGTGTAGTTAACTGCGTGTTATTGTAGTGGAGGATAGTGTTATGTGTGGTGTGTGAGTTGCAGGGATATTGGGGACAGCACAAACACCCGGCTCCCGAGCCATTGGAATTAACCATTCATTTGTAGTTACTTCGTGTAGTAGAATTGAGACATGGAAATGAAAAGCTCCATTAACATACTTACAAGAAACTTGTAAAATATCTGAATAATATATATATTTATTTTTTCACAATGTTTGCTTTGTAATATGTTTTACGCCGCACTGACACATGGGTCTTATGGCAAAAATGATATAGGAAATGATTATGAATGGGAAGGGAGCGACCTTGACCTTCATTAAAGTACAGCTCCAGCATTTACCTGGTGTGAAAAGAGGAACCCACGGAACACCTTCTTCATGGCTGCCGACAGTAGGATTCGAATCCACTATCTCCCAATGCAAGCTGATAGCTGCGTGACCCAAACGACGAAGCCATTTGCTAGGTAGAATTCCATCGGATGGCATACATTTAGAGATTTGGAATTAATTGTGGACATGATTGACAAGGAAGCGGATATGGTCCGTATATGATTTGGACTTCTGCCAGAGTTAAATTGGGGATCTAGGAAAACTAATTCTTGGAAGACCATCATTGACATGCATAAATGTGTCACTGATCATACGTATTTCCCGTTCTAGTCCCTCAAACCAGTTTTAAATTCTTTAAAGACTATTTCCAGAATGGCTGCAAACTGGGTTTTAACTCAATTCTCTTCTCATTTGTGCCATGAGACTAGGAACATCCTGTTCTACACCGTCAAACTAGACTCAAAGTCCTGTAAGATTGAGAATTGATATAGAAGTTATCACGCAACTGCTACTTTGTTAACTTCTACGTCATGGCAGATCTGTAATGTTAAAGATGATGTGGAAATTTTAACTGACCTGTGATAAAAAAAAAAAAAAAAACACTGGTAGAACAGAAAGGTAGGAAGTCTGATAACAGGACACCACTACCAAGACACAATGCCTTTCAAGAATGACAATAGACCCCTAATATTATTATTATTATTATTATTATTATTATTATTATTATTATTATTATTATTATTATTATTATTATTATTATTATTATTATTTTGCTATTTGCTTTACGTCCACGGACACAGATATGTCTTATGGCAACGATGGGATAGGAAAGCCCTAGGAAGTGGAAGGAAGCGGCCCTGGCCTTAATTAAGGTACAGCCCCGGCATTTGCCTGGGGTGCAAATGGGAAACCACGGGAAACCATCTTCAGGGCTGCCAACAGTGGGGCTCGAACCCACTATCTCCCGATTACTGGATACTGGCCGCTCTTAAGCGACTACAGCTATCGAGCTCCGTATTTATTATTATTATTATTATAATTATTATTGTTATTATTATTATTATTTAATAATTCGTGATTAATGATTAATAATTATTAATAAGATGAATAAGAATAATGTATGTTCAGTCCTCAGCAGAAGGCTGGTTGGATCCTCAACAGCTGCACCATTAGCTGTCATAGATGGCCTAGGTATCCCTGAAGATGCGTACTAGGGAAATGAGGAGTGATATATAGTACGCGAAACTTTTCTTGAGCGCTGAGCTCCATAGTGCTGAATGGGAACTAGAGCTCATGAAAAGGTTCGCGTACTGTAGTTACCCGCTGCTTTCCTCAATGAGTCAGAAGTTGCTATTACATATCAGTCTACCAAGCCCACCGAAATACATGCACCAAGCGCCCCTATGAGTAATATTATCACACCATTCAAAACAAGGACTCGCTGCATTAGGAATGCCATGGCATTACTAGCATCGTTCATACCTCAGGCACTTTCATATTGTCAAAGCAAGGAGAAGACTGAGACAGAACAATGAAGGTAACAAAATTGCTCTAGCCCGTACCAGAAGACATAGTGCCCTGTAAACACTAGGTCTTGCCATCAGAGGAATAATAATAATAATAATAATAATAATAATAATAATAATAATAATAATAATAATAATAATAATAATGTGAAGTAAACTCGTGTCCTCCTCCCGAGGTGGTGCAGCTCTTTTCAGGCACACCCCAAATGGAGGTGAGCTGCATGTACCATTTTAACCACGTACCAACCCTCCTGCCATACTTAAATGTCTGGCAGTACCGGGAATCAAACCCAGGCCTCCGAGGGCGGAACTAATAGCACTCCTGACGCTACGTGATCCTTGAGATGAAAATCTTGACACAGGATCGACCAGGATTTGAATTTCAACCTTGTGGGTGGGAAGTCAGCAACCACGCCACGCAGCAAATCTCATCCGCAATGTTAATAATAATAATAATAATAATAATAATAATAATAATAATAATAATAATAATAATAATAATAATAATAATAATAATTGTTCCGAGGTATCTGTGGAACGGCAGAGGTGAAAGAAGGTGCTGGGTCGAATAGGTCTCAACTTTACGAAATTAAAGTTAATTTAAAACTTTAACAAAGGTTATATTTTCTTTTCAAGGTAAAATAACAGAATATAACAGGTACCAAGTAGCAGATCAACAAATTAAGAAAGTACAATTTTACGCCATTACAAAATTTGGGCTTCAAGCCCGACACTCACGAACCTTGAGCTATAAGCCCAACTTTACCTATATACAAGGTTCAACAAAGGGGCAGAAAACCCCAATCATGCCAAGGAGCACTTACTCCCAGTAAAGCCTCCTCGAGGCACACAGAAAAACCACTTTTAAGAAAGAGCAAACCCGCTCTCAAAGTTCAAACCTATTCAAAGGCCACACCAAACTCCACCTTCAATCTGCCCTCCAGGCACACAAGAACAGGGGTAATAATACCCAACCTACTGAGGCCTATTCAGTAAAGAAACAGGTCAATTACATGGCCTAAAATTCTGAGTTGAATGGAGGCGTAACTTGCACTCCTAATACATTTTTAAAACCTATTTGGCACTAGGCCGCTTATGCAAGGGCTAATCCCATACTACGGAGGTGACACGATAAGAAAACTGATTTACATTACATTAAGAAAGGAAGAAATGGTTGTGAAAACAGTCACCTCAACACAATAGGAGTGGGAGCTCGAGAGGGTTTAGCACTCTCTATCCCAATTTATAGTTAAAGAGACGAAGTTTTACCAAGTGTCTATTACATTTTAAAGATATGTTACATGAGGAAAAGTTTCGAACCTGCCCCGAGGGTTAAACTGCTGAACCAGCGAGAAATGAAGTTATTAAATGACCATTACCTTATAGATGAACTGCTGCCCGAAGAAAGAGGCGCTTCCCGCCCCCTGCTACATAATCACACTAGGAGAGATATTACTGAAGTGGCCAGGAGACCAGAAAATCAGCAGTTTATATACCCTCGTGGAAAATTCGAGACGTTTCATGAATGATAGGACACACCCGCAGCAGTTTATTGGTTACAGAACACAGTTACAGAGCAGGTTGGGGAAGAAAGCCCCGATTGGCCGAAAATTAATTTAAGAAATTCGGGACTGGCTAATTTCAAAGCAGGCGGAAAGAAAGGATTAACATTGCCAACTCTCAAACCACAGAACAAAATTTAGCAAAAACAAAACTTATGAATGTTAAAAATCTTCGGGACAGTTCCTTACTTTACACCAGAGTGCGTTATTATAGTTTTTTAGAGACATCTATTAGAGAACGTCCAAATTTCTTGATCCGGAGGAAACAAACACAAGTCAAAATAGACACCGTTCAGACACTGCAAAATTACCAAATTTACTGTGGTGACATCTTTCGAGAAACCATTGAATTAATATAGTTTGTTAAAGTTCAGGCGTTCTCCTGTAGAGGATTTTAAACTGGCGCAATATTTGAATTTGCATGGTGGAGGTGTACCGCCCGGTACAATAATAATAATAATAATAATAATAATAATAATAATAATAATAATAATAATAATAATAATAATAATAATAATAGTCTAATAATAATAATAATGTTTAAGAATAATAAGTTTAAGAATTTCTGTAGAAAAATATGATAAATATGAGAATACTCAAGAATTTCTAATAGCAGACATTAGTTTAATAAGGAAGGTAAAGAAATTCGAATATTTAAGAGAAATAAATTCTTGAAAGCGGTTTATAAAAATCCACCGTTGAAGAAAGGATACACAAGATGGAATATAACTGGAAACATCTAGAACAAAGAGTGTTTATCTAAATACCTCAAAATACAACACTACAACACAGCAGCCAAACCGGAATGCCTACACGCGAGTGAATGTCCAAAACTGCCAAAACAGAATAACAAAATGAATAAATTAGAAGTACTGGAAAGAAGACGTATACTGAAAATACTCGGCCAGCTAATAATTTATAGATATTATTATTATTATTATTATTATTATTATTATTATTATTATTATTATTATTATTATTATTATTATTATTATTATTATTATATGCCTTTGCTGGCGAGATGTGGTGTTTACAGTGCACTATGTCTTCTGGTATAGACTAGAAATTTTTTTTACTCTCATTGACCTGCCTCAGTCTCATCCTTTGGTTTTGACAATATGAAAGTGACTGAGGTATGAGTGATGCTAATAATACCATTCTTTATGCAGCCAGTCCCTGTTATGAATGGTGTGAAAATATCGCTCATAGGGTCGGTTGGTGTGTGCATTTCAATGGCAGACTTATATGCAATAGCAACTTCTGGCTCGGTGGGGAAAGCAATGGGAAACTACTTCACTCCTCATTTCTCTAGTACGCCTTTTCAGTAATGCCTAGGCTATTTATGACAGCTGTTGGCGGAGTTGTGGAGGATCAAACCAGCCTTCGGGCTGAATACCCAACACACACACGTATTATTATTTATTTTTCCCCAATTGTCCCTAAGACGCACCGACACAGATAGGTCTTATGGCGTCAATGGGACAGGGAAGGGCTACGAGTGAGGATTAAGCGGCCGTGGCCTTAATTAAGGTACATCCCCAGCATTCGCCTGAAACGAAAATGGAAGAGCACGGAAAAATAACTTCAGGGCTGCCGACAGTGGAGTTCCAACCCACTATCTCCAGAATACAAGCTCACAGATGCACGGCCCTAACAGCACAGCCAACTGGCTTGGTACACTAAGAACTAGAGAGATTTGAAAATCAAGAATCAATAATTCAGTAGCATATATCGGAACATAGAAAACATAACATAAACAATACGGAAGAGTAGATTATTATTTCTTAGGCGTTTATACAGAATAGAAGACAACAGGCACTAAACAGAACTTCGAACATCATTGGAAGAGGAAGTCACGAACAACCTGGATTCATGAAGTCTAAGAAGATTTGGAAGGTTTTCAAGATCGGAAGAGAAAGAAAACAGGCTCAAAATTGCCTGAGGAAGAGAATAAGAGACATAGTGATAAGATGAAGGATTTGGAGGAAAAGAATGAGGAACAAAGGATGAAGCATTGAAATTTTCACGGAGTCCCTAGAAGACTCTAACGGAGAAATAATAATAATAATAATAATAATAATAATAATAATAATAATAATAATAATAATAATAATAATAATACAGATTTGATAGGACCAAAAGATCCAGGGAGACCTTATATATCGACACAGTATCGGGTGAAGTACAGACAACTAATCTCTTCTGCTGAAGCTTGTGTCCAGCCAACTCTACGATACAGGAGATGATGTCAGCTACAGCATATATTCCTGAGGCAGATACATTCTGGACAGGCACTGTATAACATCGGCAATTGTACGCATTGTTTTCTCATCCGTATGCCACTTTTCCTATATGTTAGTTGGGTCACAGCTGCACATTATGTTGCACATGTGGGCTGTGGGGGAATGTACTCACCATTGAATTTTTGTGGTATTTTTTGTTAATATGATGAGTGTGTTGGGGAAAACACATCAAACAAGTCCCCGTGTAAGATCACTTAACAAGATACGATTACAATTCCTAAAGCGGCGAGGAATCGAACCCGATACTCTCTGGACGAAAGGCCTAGATGCTGAACATTCAGCCAAGAATACGAGCGTGTAGTTTACTCTGTACTATGTATTTCATTTCAAGTTTTTTGTGTGTGTGTTTCGCTTCTTATGTATGCCTACTTACTTCTGGTAAGAATAAAGAAATAACGTAAAGAAAGAAAGAAAGAAAGAAAGAAAGAAAGAAAGAAAGAAAGTGTTGTTAATAATCATAATATCTTTGTCGTCCACTTCTGTGGTGTAGTGGTTAGTGTTTCGCTGCCACTCCCGAAGGCTCGGGTTCCATTCCCGGCTCTACCACGGAATTAGAAAAGTGGTACGAGGACTGGAACGGGGGTCACCCAACCTCGAGAGGTCAACTGAGTAGAGGGGAGTTCTATTCCCATCTCAGCCATCCTTGAAGTGGTTTTCCGTGGTTTCCCACTTCTCCTCCAGGCAAATGCCGGGATGGTACCTGACATAAGGTCACGGCCGCTTCCTTCCCTCTTCCTTGTCTATCCCTTCCAATTTTCCCATCCCCCAACAAGGCCTCTATTCAGCACTGCAGGTAAGGCTGCCTGGGCGAGATACTGATCCTGCTTCTCAGTTTTATCCAGCCCGGAAGTCTCACGCTCCAGGATACTACCCTTGAGGCGGTACAGTTGGGATTCCTCGCTGAGACCAAATGAAACGTTAAACCGATTAAGAAAGAAAGAAAGAAAGAAAGAAAGAAAGAAAGAAAGAAAGAAAGAAAGAAAAATATCTTTGTCACGAAAAACCAACAACAACAATTTTACATATAGTGCAATTTGTTGATTGCGATTTAGACCAAGAGTAGCTTCGTATAATATAAGCATATTGAACAACGTGTGAATTACAGTTTAGGAAAGAATGTCCCCATGTTGAGCAGGTTAATTTACACAGTTCAGCATGACCAGTTATAAATTAATCGTCTCTACACCTGACTTAATCAAAATAAGGGCTGTTGGGTGGGTGAGGTGAAGTAGTTTTCAGATGACACTGGAATGGAGGATTGACAAAGAAGGAAATTCATCGAGGGATGTTTGGAGATTCTATATGCAGGTGGTCCAAACGACAGAACGCAATAACAAGAGGACACCTGTAGAATTTTTCAAAATAAGTAAATATATGGCAATAAGGAGTGATATGTTAATAAGAAGGGAAAATATGGGAATATTGTGGTGATTGCGGCGGGTATATAAGAATAAGCCATAACAAAAAAAAAAAAAAAAGGAAAATCAAAGCATTTGAAGCAATATTAAAATATGTAAATGGTACCTTCTAAAAGACAAGGAAAACAAAAGAAAAACATATTTGGTAAAGACAGAGATCATACAGGAAAAGAAACTTGAATTTTTCACATTTGTTAAATTATTAAACAGAGAATGTAAGAAACTCTTTAGTAATATCAGAATAATGTGCGGAAATTTATGTTTAAGACTGTGGAAGCATAGAACGTGCAAGTAGCTAGTACTAAGAATAGTCTATACATGAATTGGTATACTACTAGTAAACTCTATAACATTGTTAAAGTTAAGGAAATACCTTTAAAGTCTAAGTTTGTTTACCATATTCAAGATACGTCCAAGCATTATTATTATTATTATTATTATTATTATTATTATTATTATTATTATTATTATTATTATTATTATTCCGGTCTAGAAAACTAATAATAACCGCCGAGGGATTCGCCTGCTGACCACACGACATCTTGTAATCTGCGAGCCTCCGGGCTGAACAGCGGTCGCTTGGTTGGCCAAGGTCCTTCGGGGTTTGGTTTTTTAATTATTATTATTATTATTATTATTACTATTATTATTATTATCATTACCATTTAATCCAACCTCCGTGGCTCAGGTGGCAGCTCGTCGGCCTCTAACCGCTGGATTCCGTGATTCAAATCCCGGTCAATCTATGTGAGATTTGTGCAGAACAAAGGGGAGACGTTTTTTCTCCGGGTACTCCAGTTTTCCGTGTCATCTTTCATTCCAACAAGATTCTCCAATATAATTTCATTTCCATCCGTCAGTCATTAATCATTGCCCCAGAGGAGTGCGACAGGCTTCTGCAGCCGGCACAATACCTATCCTCGCCGCCAGATGGTGGCTTCAATTATTCCATTCCTGACTCGGCCGAATGACTGGATACATTCTGTAGATTTTCATTAGTTAATCCGTCCAGGGTGTCCGGCCCGATGGTTATATGGCCTTTGGTCACAGGGGTCCCGGTGTAGTTTCCCGTAAGGCTCGGCAATTTTAACCACCATTGATTAATTTCGCTGGCACGGGGGCTGGGGGTATGTGTAGCCTTCATCAACATTTCATCCTCATCACGACGCGCAGGTCGCCTACGGGAGTCAAATCAAGACCTGCACCTGACGAGCCGAACATGTCCTCTGACACTCCCGGCACTAAAAGCCATACGCCATTTCATTTTTTTTTTACGTCCAGGGTTGGTTTATCCCTCGGACTCCGCGAGGGTTCCTGTCTCTACCGCCCCAAGGAAAGTGTCCTGGAGCGTGAGACCTTTGGTCGGGGATACAACTGCGGAGCAGGACCAGTACCTTGACCAGGTGGCGTTACTTGCTATGCTGAACAAGGGCATTGTGGAGGATGCGAAGATTGAAATGGATAGGCAAGAGAGGGAAGGAAGCGTCCGTGGCCTTAAGTTACAGAAGGTAAAATCTCGGCATTTGCGTGCAGAAGAAGTGGAAAACCACGGAAAACCACTTCGAGGATGGCTGAGGTGGTAATCGAATCTCTCTACTCAGCTGATCTCCCGAGGCTGAAAGGACCCCGTTCCAGTCCTCGAACCCCTTTTCAAATTTGGTGGCAGAGTCGGGAATTGAACCTGGGACGGTGAGGGTGGCAGCTAATCACACTAACCATTACACAAATGAGGTGAACACAATATTTATGAGATACATATTAGTATTTTAAAAAAGAAATTGTTAGCTTTCTTTGACAGCAACTAATTGTGTACTTTGATTCTAATAAATAAATGAAGCTAATGCTTTAGATCTAATTAAAGCCAACAGAAAACTCTTGGCATATTACGTGTAATAGGATCTAAAGAAACATCCTTCACAAGCGACTGTTCTCTAATATCATAAAAGATATGCCCAATAAGTTATCAGTTATAAAATAACACGGAAAATCGTAAAAGTTCTGTATAAGTTAATATCTCCTTGAATATGTACAAATTTGTCTCTTAATACGGAGTTATAACAAAGTTGGCATGGAGTGACAATGAGTCACTACACAACCTAAACGCAGTATGAGTAACCTCAGGCGAAGGTAATTCATTAAAAAGAGTATTGTAAAAATTACTTTCTCTTTCTTCGTCACCTTGCTGAGCAGTAATATTGTATATCAAAAATGTCTCACGGAGTTGAATCAGGGCCTCTTGGACCGTCATCAAGAGAAATCTCTACCACGTCACCATGGTGACTAGGTGTTAGAAAGTGAAAATACCGACAGAATAATGTTAGGAACCACGCGCCTTTCTGATCTGCATCAGCACTCAAGAGGCAGTTGGAATCCGCCAAATACAACTCGCAAGGTTATCTTTCTGAAAGAAAACTTGATAAAACTAGGGAAGTGCTGTAGGGGAGAGGTTTCCAAACATTTAGACTGGCGTACCACTAAACCAAGATTAATGTATTAGCCGTACTACTAGTTGCTAATATTAGGTGATAAAATCCCATTGTTTTATCAGCTAATATTAGCAACTAGTAGTGATTATACAATTATTATTCTTCTACTGCGTTCAAACACATGTGGGATCGCGGGTGCACACTGTGTCGCACTTGTTGATTTGCCCCTGTTTTATGGCCGGATGTCCTTTCTGACGCCAACCCTATGCGGAGGGGTGTAATTACAATTGCCTGTTCCTGTGGTGGTTGCTAGTGTAATGTACCGTATGATTGTGAAGAGGAAAGTGTTGGGACATACTGATAACCTTAAACAACAACAACAACAACAACATAATAATAATAATAATAATAACAATAAGAAGAATATTGAGTCATACACAAACATCTAGCCCCAGAGCGAGAATAAATAATCAAATGCTACTAAAAACGCAGACCGTGTTGCGAATCGAACCCAGGACCCTCTGAACTGAAGACTTCAACACTGACCGTTCAGCGAAGGAGTCGGACAACTATTGATTATATAATTAATAACTAAAATTATATTCTTCTTTTCTTATTTATATACCGCTTTTCCCACACCTGTGGGGTAGCGGGTGCAAACTGTGTCGCACATGTGGATTTGGACCTGTTTTATGGCTGGCAGCCCTTCCTAACGCTAACGCTGTATGGAGGGATGTAATCAGTAATCACTATTGCGTATTTCCGTGGTGGTTGGTAGTGTAGTGTGTTGTCTGAATATGAAGAGGACAGTGTTGGGACCAACACAAGTACCCAGTCCCCGGGCCAGAAGAATTAATCAAAGAAGAATAAAATCCCCGACCCGGTGGGGAATGGAACTAGGAACCCTTTGAACCGAAGGCCTCAACGCTGACCATTCAGCCAATGAGTCGGACAATATCTAAAATTATCTTCTCTTATTCTATTGTCAGTAAAATAATGAATAGCATTCTAATTTTTTTACAATTTTGTTTTACGTCACACGGACACAGATAGGTCTTATGGTGACGATGGGATGGGAAAGGCCTAGGAGTGCGAATTAAGCAGCCATGGCCTTGATTAAGGTTCAGTCCCAGCATTTTCCTGTTGTGAAAATAGGAAACCATGGAAAACCGTTTTCAGGCTGCTGACGGTGGGTTTCGAACCCACTACCTCGTGGATGCAAGCTCACAGCTGCGCGCCCCTAACCGTACGGCCAACTCGCCCGATATTCTAATTATGTATTAAAAATGTGAACGAAATACAATTATTTGCGGGAAAAGCTGCAAGTTGATGTAAAATATTATTCCTAAGTGAAGCAATAAAGAAATAATTATAGTGATGTTTTTATTGCACGACTTGATTAAACACACTAACTTCACTTGTTAATATGAGAGGTGGGCCTGTCTAACCAAAAACAGCTTGCGTATGTCTGATTTAATGTTTGTTAATTTCTGCCGTAAGGAATCAAAATTTATTTAATTTTTATTGACACGAATGAAGAAAATACACTCTCACATAGAAAATTTTGTGCAGGAATGGAAACAATGACACCGTTCGGTTTTTTATTCCTTCATAGCTAAGATCTTTTTATATGGTTTGAGGGTGGGTGTTTAGGATTTGTAGTAAGGATGTAAAGAAGTGGGTGCACAAGTCTCTGAAAAGACTCCAATTAGAGTATTGTTCTGGTGTATAGGACCTACACCAGGACTACTTGATACAAGAGCTGGAAAAGATCTGAGGTAAAGCAGCACGATTTGTTCTAGGTGATTTCTGGGTGACTGAGGCTGCTGTGAGCAGACAAGACGGAATACCCAGCCACTATTACTACTGGAATGGACTGAGGTGGTGACGCCATCCTTGTTCCTTCGTTTGAGATATTTCCTCGAGGCTGGAAGTGAATAGTTCCAATTTTCAGGAAGTGGGTCAATAATAATAATAATAATAATAATAATAATAATAATAATAATAATAATAATAATAATAATAATAATAATAATAATAATAATAATAATAATACTGTATATACCGGGATGAGTGGCCCAGACGGTGGAGGCGCTGCTCTTCTGACCCCAGGTTGGCATTTTCAATCCTGGCTCATTCCGGTGGTATTTGAAGGTGCTCAAATACGACAGCCTCATATCAGTAGGTTTACTGGCACGTAAAAGGACTAATGCGGGACTAATTTCCGTCTCCTCGGCGTCTCCAAAAACTGTCAAAAACATTTAGAGGGACGTAAAAGCAATAACATTATTATTATTATTATTATTATTATTATTATTATTATTATTATTATTATTATTATTATTATTATTATTATTATTATTATTATTATTCGAATAACCATTTTGAAGGTACGATAAATCAACTTTGGTTACTTTTCTCTGCATTTAACTTTCTTCGTTTCGTTGTTCCTTTTCCTCTTGAGTCGATTTTCTTCCAGCTGTTCATTTCTTTCTCTCTGGGCCGGGCTGAGTGGCTCAGACGGTTGAGGTGCTGGCCTTCTGACCCAAACTTGGCAGGTTCGATCCTGGCTCAGTCCAGTATTTGAAGGTGCTCAAACACGTCAGCCTCGTGTCGGTAAATTTAATGGCACATAAAAGTACTCCTGCGCGACTAAATTCCGGCACCTCGGCGTCTCCAAAAAAGTAGTTAGTGGGACGTAAAGCAAGTAACATTATTATTATTAACTTCTTTATCTCCTGAAATCCTACCTTTCGTGTTACTTCTCTGAAACATGTTCTGTTTTCTATCGTATCTATTTTAATTCCAGCGTTTCTCATATCCTTTTCAATTTCAATGAACCATGTTGGCTTGAATTTGTAACTGTTCAGTAAGTTGAAGATTTGTTTAGTTAGTCTATTACCGGACGAGTTGGCCGTGCGCGTAGAGGCGCGCGGCTGTGAGATTGCATCCGGGAGATAGCAGGTTCGAATCCCACTATCGGCAGCCCTGAAGATGGTTTTCAGTGGTTTCCCATTTTCACACCAGGCAAATGCTGGGGCTGTACCTTAATTAAGGGCACGGCCGCTTCCTTCCAACTCCTAAGCCTTCCCTATCCCATCGTCGCCATAAGACCTATCTGTGTCGGTGCGACGTAAAGCCCCTAGCAAAAAAAAAAGTTAGTCTATTGTTATTCATTCTATAAATGTGTCGAAAAACATTATGGTGGTGCATCAAAATCACAGTTTCCAGCCTTTCCTGTAATGGCTGTTCATTAACAAAGGTCAATTCTGCGTCAGTCTTGGTAAATATTTTCCGGCACAGTTTTATTTTGCTTTCCTGGTATGAGCGGACTAAGCTACGGTCTCTGTGTTCTCCACTCCACGCAGGGAAATTGAAAGCTCCTTGTTGGTGCCAAGAATTAACATCAACAGTAAGATGAATGTAACCGCCAGGTCCGTCGTCTTTGTTCAGCGTCGCCCCTCATCACAGCATTGTTTTTGCCCTGTCTCCAGTCTGCACTGCAAAGCATCAAAGGTAAAGTCGTATTCCTTCCACTTCGCTAGAACAGTAAGTGTTGTAAACATGAAAGCAGAATTATTTTTAAACCATCCCAGCCTGATTCTATACAAGTCAACTTCTACCATGAACCGTCTAATTGGCTCATGGCGGTTTCTTTGAGGGCACCGGGGGCCTGTAAGCTGGCTAGGGTACATTGTTGGTACTAGCTGGACGTAATTATACAAGGTCTAATGAGTGTCGCCAGCACTGCTGGAAGTCTTTGCATGAGCTGCATTATTTACAGTTGACCTTCACATTCCAGACAAAAGGCTAGTTCCGCGAATTCTGGTTTATCTTAATATTGTAAGCAGGCTCAATTCAGTTTCGTGTGGTTGTGACATTTGTTTACACTTTAAGGAACCCAGCAGATTATTTGCAAGTGGACCGTAATTCAGTTAACGACATCTAGACACTCATAACAGATAAAATGATTAAAAACAAAATCTGGTACTCTATTTCCAGTGACATTAAGTTTAAAATCTATTTATTTAAAATATTATTTATGTATTAATATTAATTATTAATATTTCACGCCATCTGGCTGCCTGCTCGTCAATTTCGACGATCTCTTTTACTCTAGGCCTACTAGATGGCAGACAGAGTAAACCGAATCTCTCTAGGGCGTCTATGACTGAGTTTTAATGAATTTGGTTCGATATACACCAAATGTGTCACCAGAGATCTTTTAAATGCCGACGTCGCATGGCATGGAGTGTCGAATGGACTCTTTCCCGCCCTTCAAAAATCAACTACTGGTACCTCTGTCGGGTTTGAACCCACTACCTTGGGATCCCGAGGCTGACACTCTACATATGGAATGTTTTCTGCATCGCAAGGATGGGGAAGGGCTAGGATTGGGAAGGAAGTGGCCGTGGCCTTAATTAAGTTAGAGCCCCAGCATTTGTCTGCTGTGAAAAGGGCAAACATCGGATCTTCAGGGCTGCCGATGGTGGGATTTGAACCAACTATCTCCCAAATGTAAGCTCACAGCTATGCCACCCTAACTGCATGGTCTAGAAAATATTTTCACACGACCAATAGATATTTTTCTTATTATTCACTTTGTCCGTACATGTTAGAACAAGAAAATCCGTAAACAACATCATCATCATCATCATCATCATCATCTGTTTACCCTCCAGGTTCGGCTTTTCCCTCGGACTCAGCGAGGGATCCCACCTCTACAGCCTCAAGGACAGTGTCCTGGAGCTTCAGACTCTTGGTCGGGGGATATAACTGGGGAGTATGACCAGTACCTCGCCCAGGCGGCCTCACCTGCTATGGTGAACAGGGGCCTTGTAGGGAGGATGGGGAGATTGGAAGGGAGAGGCAAGGATGAGGGAAGGTAGCGGCTGTGGCCTTAAGTTAGGTACCACCCCGGCATTCGCCTGGAGGAGAAGTGGGAAACCACGGAAAACCACTTCCAGGATGGCTGAGGTGGGAATCGAACCCACCTCTACTCAGTTGACCTCCCGAGGCTGAGTGGACCCCGTTCCAGCCCTCGTACCACTTTTCAAATTTCGTGGCAGAGCCGGGAATCGAACCCGGACCTCCAGAAGTGGAAGCTACTCACACTAACCACTACACCACAGAGGCGGACTCATTAAAATCCACCTACCACCTACTCATTTTCCCGTGATTCTGTACAAGATAGATAGACAGACAGACAGACAAAATTAAAATGAACCCGGCAGATGATATTACAGTAATTGTCCTGTGCAGTGTAAAAAAATAGTATCAGGTCAATATTAAAAATTACGGAGAGGAAGACGATATAGATAATTTTGTGTGGCTATTAGTCGCTTGTAAATCCTCCAACGCAGTCCTCCAGACGAAGGTTGTAGGAATGTTGAGGACATCAAAAACACCCAGCTTCCGAGCCAACGGTTGGCACTTCACGTGGATTTTGTCCAGTTTTACGGATGTATTGTCTTCCTGATTTTTGTCTATAATGGTTGTTAGGGTGATCTGTGTTGTGGAAATGATGATAACGATGATGATGATGATGATGTGGATTAAAATCAACACCAACACGCTGACTCCAGGCTCGGGGAATAAACCATTTGAATCGATTATTTTTAACGGGTGTAACTCTCTATTTGGTCTGTTTTCTGTTTTTGCGCATCTCGCAACTTTAAACAGAGGCCTGTCGATTACTTTTAAATGGGCATTTTTCATGCAGTTTGTTTTAAACAGGCGTATCTCAGTAATTTTGTCTCGGAAGAGACAAAACAAAAAACCAGATGCGAAAGAGTTAAATTCTCAATCAGTACACTTTACCATTTATTTACTCCCATGAAAATAAAGGTTACATCGAGCGGTATCCTACAGTAAGCCGTATCAAAAACCAAACTTTCTGCCTGAGTCTTTAACTACCGCCAGCGTCACCGTCATACCCAAGTGGAAAAGTTCCCATTAAAAAATAAAAGATACGAAACCCGATGAAAGCCCAGACCTAAATTCCTTACGACCGAGCTCGATAGCTGCAGTCGCTTAAGTGCGGGCAGTATCCAGTATTCGGGAGATAGTAGGTTCGAACCCCCCTGTCGGCAGCCCTGAAAATGGTTTTCCGTGGTTTCCCATTTTCACACCAGGCAAATGCTGGGGCTGTACCTTAATTAAGGCCACGGCCGCTTCCTTCCAACTCCTAGCCCTTTCGCGTCCCATCGTCGCCATAAGACCTATCTGTGTCGGTGCGACGTAAAACAACTAGCAAAAAAAAAAAAAATCCTTACGATAAGAAGGACTTATACACAGAAACTTTTTCTTGGCCAACCGAACATGAATTAAACTCAGAATAGGAACACTAAATAAAAGAGCAGTTTGGATACAAATACTGATGTAAATTTGCCTGGCTAATTTGTTCTATACAGTAAGAAACAACAGTGTTATCAAAGTATTAGTTTATGATTGCTGAACTTAATCTTACTCAGACATCTTTTCAGAAAAGGTTGGGACTGATGAAAGGTACACATTAAAAAAAAAAAAAAAACACCTTAAAAGACTAGAGATAGGAAGTTCAAATTCGCAGGACATGTTCATTAGTATGTTCTGCGGGAACGCTCAGCATTTCAGTCACCGAGGTTCAGCATGTGTTCTGTTGCCTAGTAGGCAGTGGACCCTTCGTGGGCACTGTATAAGGCGCGAATGGCGACCTGGGTTATAGCCATCCATGTTGCATTCACCTGGTTCCACAGTTCATATCTGGTGGTTGGCATTGGGTCACAGCGCAGCACCCGTCGTTTCGCCATATCCCACACATTTTCGATTGGTGACAAGTCCAGTGATCGGGCAGGCCAAGGCAACAGGCTGACATCCTGTGAAAACAAGAAAGCACAAGTTCTTAGAATAATTATCATATAGTGTTCCATCAGATAAAATAAATTCATTTAATTTGAGTTAATTCTAACACGATTTGTCAAGTTAGAAGTAGTTTTTAAAGTGCGTAAGTCTCAAGTTTATAACAATAAAAGATGGGATGGTTACTTGAAAGTGAAAATTTGTTTGACAAAACATCAATTTATAAATTAAAAATCATATAAAAATCCATTAATGCATACATTGTACTTAGCTGAGTTTTCACACAGTTTTTTTTTTTTTTTTTGTATTTTCCTAAAAATTTAGTCAATGCAGTATGACATATATGTATGTTCAGTCTTTAGCCCTAAGGCTGGTTGGATCCTCAACAGCTCCACCATCAGCTGTCATAGATGGCCTAGGCATCACTGAAGAGGCGTACTAGGGAAATGAGGAGTAAGGTAGTTTCTCGTTGCTTTCCTCGCCGAGCCAGAAGTTTGCTATTACAATTCAGTCTGCCAAGCCCACTGAAATGCATGCACCAACCGACCCTATGAGCAACATTTTCACACCATTCATAGCAGGGACTGGCTGCAGAAGGAATGGCATAACTAGCATCGCTCATACCTCAGTCACTTTCATATTATCAAAGCCAAGTATACGACAGAGACAGATCCATGAAAGTAACAAAATTACTCTAGCCCATACCAGAAGACATAGTGCACTGTGAACACTAGGTCCTGCCAGCAAAGGCAACAGTATGACATAGGCTCCTTCAAAAAAAATCAATCATTGTCCTGCTGAAATATGGCGTCTGGGGTGTCGTGCAGAAATGGTATGGCTACGGGACGCAGGATGTCATTCACGTAGGTCAAACTGGTCTCAGTGGATGGATGGTAGGATGGTTACTTGAAAGTGAAAATTTGTTTGACATAACATCACTTTGTTACTTAACAATCAGATAAAATTCCATTAATGCATACTTTGTACTTAGCTGAGTTTTCACGCAGGTTTTTCTTGTATTTTCCCAAAAGTATAGTCAATACAGTATGGCATACACCTCTTTTACAAAAGTCGATTAATTCTCAATTAAAATCCCACGACCCGGCCAAGAATCGAGCCTAGTACCTTGAGCTCCGAAGCCCAAGGCGCCGAAAATTCACTTACAGGGCTGGACCCTACTTATATTCAGATACTGTTTGTGCTGGTAATGTGTGATTATTTTCATAAATAACTATGTATATTGACAGCAACAATCGTTCCCTGCTAGGTGTGTCATATTTTAATCTTAGGGATCGTTTTAAAATGATATCGAGTAAGCAACTTCCTGAGTACCTGTTCCCTCCTTTTTCTCCTCTTTCTCACGAGAGAATTGGTTGATCGATTAAGACATCATAAAGTTAATGATAATAGTAATACTGCCGCAACGCAATATTCACATATTAGACAACATTTGCTGCAGTTTGAAATGGACCGTGCGTATCGTTAGCATCGGAAACTTGGTAGGGTGATCAATTAAGATATCAAAACATCGCTGCACTCCCGCCGCTCTTACGTAAGGACACTCAGACACGCAGCAGAGATAATTATGATGTTATTGGTTTTTACGTCCCACCAACTACTTTCACTGTTTTCTAAAACGCCTGGATTTTGACTCTCGGGAGTTATTTACCGTTCCAATAAATCTACCGACACGTGGCTGAAGTATTTGAGCACCTTCAAAAAGCACCTGACTAAGCCAGTATCGAACCTGCCAACCTGCGCTTAAAAGACAAGCGCTCTACCGCCTGAGCTATACAACCCGGTACACAACAGAGAGAATGAGTGTCCTGACGCGAGAGATCACGTGACAGACCGTGAGACACCTCAAACTACGTGGCTTCTTCTTCGTGAAACAATAGTTCTATTAACCCAGGGTTTTACTAAATGAATATTTGGACTGTCGTCTCGAACTTTTCTCTACATCGAGACCACGATAACGCTAGTTTTCATTTCATCGTGACACTACCCTTGAAAAAAAAGGCGGTAGGCTGTCACTATTGTAATGGCCGAAGGATTTTGAGGATAGCGTAGGCTTACTTATTATAAATAAAAGACACATATTATATGAATCATTTACTTTAAAGTAGTTCTTTCTTAACCTGTTTACCCTCCAGGGTTGGTTCTTTCCTCGGACTCAACGAGGGGTCTCACCTCTACCGTCTCAAGTGCAGTGTCCTGGAGCGACATTGGGTCGGGGATACAAGTGGGGAGGAGGACCTGTATCTCGCCCAGGAGGCCTCACCTGCTATGATGAACAGGGGCCTTGTGGGGGTATGGGAAGATTGGAAGGGATAGACTACGAAGAGGGAAGGAAGCGGCCGTGGTCGTAAGTTAGGTACCATCGCGGTATTTGCCTGGAGGAGAAGTGGGAAACCACGGAAAACCACTTCAAGGATGGCTGAGATGGGAATCGAACCCACCTCTACTCAGTTGACCTCCGAGGCTGAGTAGACCCCGTTCCAGCCCTCGTACCATTATTCAAATTTCGTGGCAGAGCCGGGAATCGAACCCGGCCCTCGGGGGGTGGCATTTAATCACGCTAAGCACTACACAACAGAGGCGTACTTCAAAGCAGTTACTCAATGAAAATTGTTTTCGCTGTTTCAATTTCTCATAGTTACGCCCATTACGCTTTTTTCGTTTCATTTCTTGTATTTCCTTCATCATTCACTTTTTTGTTTCAACTCTTCCTTTTGCACGGTTTTGCAGAATCCTAATCACATATTTCTTTTGCATTATTACATTTGTTATTCTATACAACTAACCACGATGTATTCACAACGACAGGTTACCTCGAACTGAGCGCGGGAGTCAATACTCCGCCATCTTATAACAGAGTATGCGTGTGACGTAACATATTTAGCACAAATTTTATCTTGCTTTGAAGCGCTATTTCATGAAATTTACGTTTCAGTTTTTTTGCAACAGATAACATCCTCTTTTTTATCTGTTAATTGAGACATAAAACATAATCGTAAGTTAAATACTGTCTGCGATATAGACGTTCTACCCAAACACTAAAATCGTCTTAAAATATTTGTTTCCAAGTGCCCGTTGTCAAGGAACGTAAGTCTAAATCAAATGATCATTATCATTTTGTCTATGATATGACAGACCTTTTCACCATTAGCTTAAGCAATGAAAGTAAAATTCTTCTTCTTAATCGGTTTACCCTCCAGGGTTGGTTGTTCCCTCGGACTCAGCGAGGGATCCCACCTCTACCGCCTCAAGGGCAGTATCCTGGAACGTGAGACTCTGGGTCGGTGGATAAAGGTGGTGAGGAGGTAGCCTCACCTGTTATGCTAAACAGGGGCCTTGTGGGGGGGGATGGGAAGATTGGAAGGGATAGACAAGGAAGAGGGAAGGAAGCCGCCGTGGCCTTAATTTAGGTACCATCCCGGCATTTGCCTGGAGGAAAAGTGGGGAACCATGGAAAATCACTTCAAGAATGACTGAGGAGGGAATTGAACCCCTCTCTACTCAGTTGACCTCCCAAGGCTAAGTGGATCCCGTTCCAGCCCTTGTACAACTCTTCAAATTTCGTGGCAGAGCCGGCAATCGAACCCAAGACTCTGGGGGTGGCAGCTAATCATACTAATCACTACACCACAGAGGCGGACATAATAGTAATATAAAATCGATTATTGTAAACAAGTGCGTTGATGCATAAGTCTGTTGCATTTCAGTTATGACAAAGAAGTGTTTGTGGTCTATCATTACACATTTGGAATAATGGGATGCAACGGCGATACAACCTACACACTAGAGGTCGGAGCAGCTGGGATGGCGAGTGGAATTTGTGTGTACTGCACACACAGAGAAAGAAAGATATTATATGCATCTGTTGTCATCGCTGTAATAACTTTCAGCATGCACCGAAATAAAGGGGAGCAGGTAAAATGATTGATAGGCTTAATGTCAGTACTTCTTAAAGTTATGGAGAATACGTCGGTCCGGTATACAGCTAATAATGTGACTAGTAAAAGATAGCCTATATTATTAATGGCCTAACTATGTAAATGCTATCACAGGATTGTCTGCCATCTGACAAGGCACGCGTAAAGATATTGACATCCGCTCAGTTGAAATACATGTGACTTAACAACATTTAATGTCCGTCTCTGTGGTGTAGTGGTTAGTGCGATGAGCTGCCACCCCCGAAGGCCCGGGTTCGATTCCCGGACTGCCACGAAATTTGAAAAGTGGTACGAGGGCTGGAACGGGGTCCACTCAGCCTCGGGAGGTCAACTAAGTAGAGGTGGGTTCGATTCCCATCTCAGCCATCCTTGAAGTGGTTTTCTGTGGTTTCCCACTTCTCCCCCAGACAAATGCCGGGATGGTACCTAACTTAAGGCCACGGCCGCTTCCTTCCCTCTTCCTAGTCCATCCCTTCCAATCTTCCCATCCTCCCACAAGGCCCCTGTTCACCATAGCAGGTGAGGCCGCCCGACCCAATGTCTCACGCTCCAGAACACTGCACTTGAGACGGTAGTGGTGGGACCCCTCGTTGAGTCCGAGGAAGAACCAACCCTGAAGGGTAAACAGATTAAGAAAGAACTATTTTGAAGTAAATGATCCACATAATATGTGTCTTTTACTTATAATAAGCCTACGCCATCCTCAAAACCCTGCGGCCATTACAATAGTGACAGCCTACCACCTTTTTTTTTCAAGGGTAGTGTCACGATGAAATGAAAACTAGCGTTATCGTGGTCTCGAAAACATTGTGGAGAAAAGTGTAAGCTATTTAGCCGTCGGCGGTTGCAGAGTGAGCTTCAGCTGGTCCGATGGCTCTGCACTACGACCGACCAACCGAGCAGAGGTGAGATTTTTACGGCTCTGCTCTGGCTCTACGCCTCTGCATTCGGGAGACGGATAGGGGCTGGTTCCCACCGTCGGCTGTCCTGAGTTTGGTTTTCCGTGGTATTCCATTCTCCTGCACTAAGGCGAATGCCGGGACAGTTCCTAGTATCAGCTACGGGTGCCAACACTCTCACCCTGTCCGATACAAATATCCTGGACTGGGAGATGGCGTCACCGTCTAAGAGACCCGTCTCCCCCTTCAGGGGAGGAATGAAAACATTTTAGCTATTTAGCGTGGGCAGTTTTATGTGGAAGAAAAATTGGGGTTGGCTGTCGATTTTGTAACGACCGCAGGGTTTTGAAGTTTTCGAAGACTTACTTATTAGATATTAAAAAAAAAAATGTGGATAATAAACCTCATTCAGTAGAACGTGGTACACTTGGAATGTGGGTAATAACTCGGTGTATGAGAAGTAAGAGACGTAAGTTAAGTGATCGGGAGTGATGTTCCGAGTAAAAACAACACAACGCCATACTGTAACAGAGTATGCGTGTGACGTCAATATTTATATTCCATTATTTAAATTTTTGTTCTAAACAACTGGCCACGATGTATTCACAACAACAGCTAACCTCCAAATAAGCTCGCTAGTCAACACAGCGCCATCTTATAACCGAGTATGCGTGTGACGTCACATATTTAGCACAAATCTTGCCTTACTTTGAAGCGCAATTTCATGAAAACTGCGCTTCAGACTTTTTTCCTTGCAGTGGATAGCCTCCTCTTTTACCTGTCAATTGAGACATTAAATATAATCGTAAGTTAAATACTGTCTGTGATACACGCGTTCTACTCAAAGCGTCTGAAAATTTTTCTTTCCATGTACCCGTAATCAATGAACGTAAGTCTACGTTAAACCTGACACCGTTATAAACAGGCAACGAGTGTGCGTCATATGGAAAGAAAACGACGCCATTTTGGTGGACGGAAATATATGTTTTTGGAAGATGTTCATTTTGGACGTGTTAGACGTATAAAGAAAGGCTGTTTACAAAGCAACGGCGAATAATTTTAACGGGGAAAGGTGAATTACAATTCTGATCACCGTGGAAGGAAGAGAAAATTATTTATTGGACATAAAATCATGCGCCCTGGACCAACAGGAGCTCGTACTTTATATTTAGTTACCTTTTTTGCAGCACTAACGTGACTTCTTGATTCCGTCTACCAAAATGGCGTCGTTCTATCATCCATTGTCTATGTTTATGATTTCTTTTCGTGCCCTTGTTGGTAACACCAGGATTTTTTTTTTTTTTTGCTAGTTGCTTTACGTCGCACCGACACAGATAGGTCTTATGGCGACGATGGGACAGGGAAGGGCTAGGAGTGGGAAGGAAACGGACGTGGCCTTAATTAAGGTACAGCCCCAGCATTTGCCTGGTGTGAAAATGGGAAACCACGGAAAACCATTTTCAGGGCTGCCGACAGTGGGGTTCGAACCTACTATCTCTCGAATACTGGATACTGGCCGCATTTAAGCGACTGCAGCTATCGAGCTCGGTAGGAATTTAGAAGAAGAAGAAGAATATACTAAACTGTAGTGCTAGAGCTAGGTAATGGTCTCCTAGCAGTCGGCCTACACTATAGCCATAATATAGGTATTTCTCGAGCAACCACACAAGAGTTTAATTAATAATCTTAATGTTATTGCTATTACTAACTACTTTATTGATGGTTTTCGGAGACGCCGAAGTGCCGGAAATTTGTCCCGCGGGAGTTCTTTTACGTGCCAGTAAATCTACCGGCACGGGGCTGACGTATTTGAGCACCTTCAAATACCACCCGACTGAGCCAGGATCGAACCTTCCAAGTTGCAGTCAAAAAGCCAGGGCCTCGAGCGTTTGCGGCACTGAGCACCCCCTCCCCCCAAACCCCATGGCACTACAGCACTTGAAGGGCGTTGGCCTACCAAGCGACCGCTGCTCAGCGCGAAGGTCTGCAGATTACGAGGTGTTGAGTCCTCCCGGCCGTTATTCTTGGCTTTCTAGACCGGAGCCGCTATCTCACCGTCATATAGCTCCTCGTTTCTAATCACGTAGGCTGAGTGGACCTCGAACCAGCCCTCAGGTCTAGGTAAAAATTCCTGACCTAGCCGGGAATCTAACCCGGGGCCTCTGGGTATGAGGCAAGCACGCGACCCCTACACCACGGGGCCGGCTGCGCCACTCAGCCCGGCACAAGAATTTAGAAGAGATGCCCTTTGTCCACCTTTCGCACGTACATCTGCCTCTCAAAAGGGATTCTATTGGCATTCCGCAAAGATATGGAACTCGCTGTCAGGAGATGTTACGAACTTACCTCTTCCAAAATATAAAATGTCTCATGTGTCTTTGAGTGTGTGGATAAATGAGTGAATGATTGCTAGAATGAAAGGAAATATGCGAGCACAGGAATGATCGAATGGACGAGAAAAATGAATGTAAATAAGATCTAATCTTAAGATAGGTCTAGGGAAATTTTTCTATGTACATGGTGGCTCAGCCCTTTTCTCTACACATTCCATATTTCTGTACAGAAATGTCGTAAATGAATGTTACTAATACTTTACTCTCTCTCTCTCTCTCGTCTCCTAAGCTTCGTATTTTTTGTTTTGCTAGTAGTTTAACGCCACACTAGTCCGGCCGCACGGTGTAGGGAGCAAAGCGTCCGCCTGTCACCTGGTGGCCCCGGGTTCGATTCCCGCCCGAGTCAGGGGTTTTTAACTGTAATAATTAATATCCCTGGCCTGGGGACTGGGTATTTGAGACGTCCTTAATCTTCCTTTCCTCGCACACAACATTCCACACTACCGTCATTCCAATTACACGCAGGTTCATACAATATGGTGCCAGTAGGGGCAAAAATTCCACATGGGTCGACGCCCCGAAGAGATAGCATTTTTTAAAAAAACGTCACACTAACAAGGTGTTTGACGACGCAAGGTTGGGAAATGGACAGTATCGGGAAAGTAGCGGCCATGGCATATATTAATGTACATCACCAGAATTATTTTTTTTCTTCAGATATTCTCAAACCTGTTATATGACTATTTCTTCCCAAAAGACTGATGTGTGCTTTTACATTTGTCGGGCTCTCTGGAAGTATAGCGAAATCCAGGCAATTAATTTCAACACATCTGTTTCTTCTTCTTTCTTCTTTTCTCAACCTGCTTACCCTCGAGGGTTGGTTTTTCCCTCGGACTCAGCGAGGGATCCCACGTCTTACGCCTCAAGAACAGTGTCCTGGAGCGTAAGACTTTGGGTCGGCAGGATACAGCTGGGGAGAAGGACCAATACCTCGCCCAGGCGGCCTCACCTGCTATGCTGAACAGGGGCCTTGTGGGGGGATGGGACGATTGGAAGGGATATACAAGAAAGATGGAAAGAAGCGGCCGTGGCCGTAAGTTAGGTACCATCCTGGCATTCGCCCGGGGGAAAAGTGGGAAACCACGGAAAACCACTTCCAGGATGGCTGAGATGGGAATCGAACACCCCTCTACTCAGTTGACCTCCCGAGGCTGAGTGGACTCCGTTCCAGCCCTCGTACCACTTTTCAAATTTCTTGGCAGAGCCGGGAATCGAACCATGACCTCCAGAGGTGGCAGCTAATCATGCTAACCACTACACCACAGAGGCGGCTACTGTTATTATTATTCATAACATGAAAAGGGGAATGATTCTGAACAAGAATCCACCAGACTTCTCGTTTGTTGTCACAAATGATTATGTTAAATGTATGCGCGTTTGTAGATGACCAAAACTTAATACTATTCAGTACTTCAGGTTCCATTATAAACGTACCAGAAGTATGGGACCGTGTTAGTGAAATAGGTTCGCAGAGCGTGAAATTCTGTTTGCGTTGTGAAAGTGTAATTTTCGGTGTCAAGAATTTTATGTGACTTAAAAATAGAAGTGTCGATGCATTTCTACAGTGCATGCCAACAGCTAACAACCCCAAGCTGCCCAGCTATTTCTGGTCTAATCCAAACAGTTCTGTTGTCAGGAAGCCAATTTATTCTATTCCTAATTCGTTCCAGCTCCAGTGGTTATGTTTGGAAGCTTGCTTTTGTGGCTCTGGTTGTCCACACATTCTCGGAAGGAAAGGTAGCTAAAACTAAACCAAAACGAAACCCCATGACGCGAAAGCCCGGAAGGACCATGGCCTACCAAGCGGCCGCTGCTCATCCCGAAGGCCTCCAGATTGCGAGGTATCATAAGGTCTCCACGACGAAACCACTAGGTCATTATTCTTGTCTCTCTAGAATGGGAAAGCTATCGCTCAGTCAGAGTTCTTCAATTGTACACTTAGGCTCAGTGGACGTCCAACGAGCCCTCAGATAGAGGGTGGGGGGCACGCTACGCCTGCACCGCGGGGCTGGAAGAAAGAAAAGTATGCCTTACTGGGTATGTAAACTAAGCCCACCCTATCGCAGCTTCTTACCGCCATGCAACTTCCTCGAATGTTTGAACATGCATTGGAGGTGCGTTAACACCACAATCCCCTGTGGATGGGAGCAGTAGAATAATATCCTCGGTATCTTCTCCCTGTCGTAAGAGGCGACTAAAAGGGTCCCCACGGCTCTCAACTTGGGAGCGTAGGTTAGCGACCACGAGGCCTTTTAGCTCAGTCCTGGTATTGCTTCCACTTACTTGTGCCAGGCTCCTCACCTTCCTTGGTCAACTGTTGTTCTTTTCCTACCCCGACGCTATTAGGTTCCGAGGGCTAGGGAGTGTTTCATTTTCACGCCATTTGTGACCCTTGTCTTTCTTTGGCCGATACCTTCATTTTTCGAAGTGTTGGATCCCTTCTCTCTCTCCGATTACCTCGTTGTTATTAATAACAGTGATCACCACCACCGTTAACGCAACCGTACTTTGGTGCACTATTCAAACACAAGCAAACTTGGAAGCTTCTTGAGCGTCGCCCTCAATCAAGGTGTCACAGGAGACAATGACATTCAAATTACTGTAGCTCATGTTACCTTGAGAAACGACAGATTATGAGGTGAGCAACAGGAATCCACAGCATAGTGCCGAAAGTCTACACACTTCATTATCATAACATACCCTTAACTAGTGCAGAAAAAAAAGAGGACTTCATTAGAATGGAGAAACGGCCATTAGCTGTCCGCCTGAAGAGTTTAAGTTAATTTTCATTGCGTCGGTGTTATCACTCTTAAAAGGGTTGTTTGTCTAATTTCTCCTCACTTCGTATATGGTTTTGATTTAAGTGAATTATAACAACTTCAATCCATTTAGAGAAATGTAATAATAATAATAATAATAATAATAATAATAATAATAATAATAATAATAATAATAATAATAATAATAATAATAATAATAATGTGTTGTATGTTGGGTATTCAGCCGAAAGGCAGGTTTGATTCTCTACAGCTCCACCAACAGCTGTCATAGATAGCCTAGGTGTCACTGAAGAGACATACTAGGGAAATAAGGAGTGAGGTAGTTTCCCGTTGCTTTCATCACTGAGTCAGAAGTTGCTATTACATATCAGTCTGCCATGCCCACTGAAATGCATGAACCAACCGACCCCATGAGCGATATTTTTACACCATTCATAACAGGGACTGGCTGCATAAGGAACGGTGTTACTAGAATCGCTCATATCTCGGTCACTTTCATATTGTCAAAGCCAAGGATAAGACTGAGACAGGTCAATGAAAGTAACAAATTTGATATAGCCCATACCAGAAGACACAGTGCACTGTAAACACTACATCCTGCCAGCAAAGGCATAACAATAATAATAATAATAATAATAATAATAATAATAATAATAATAATAATATCGTCCCTGATACAACAAAACCTCTTATCCCCCAATGCTCTTCCTATCCATTTTCTTTCCGCAAGACTGGTCACTCCTCCCGGTCACATATGGATATGTAGTCCTATGGTTATCCGTAAAGGAAATTGAACCTTACCTTACCGGTCGGTGGGAATTTACAGGGTCTCTTTTACTGTATAAACCCAGACCGTCCAGCGGCGTTTTTACTTTCCGAGACCTAAGCAGCTGTGCGGGAGGCGCGCGCATATTTCTTGACCTTGCAAGGAGCGTGCATGTGTTCGTCTTAAAACCCGGTTTCATCAACAAATATTAGTACTTAACAAGGTGTTAAATCATTTTAACATACGATTTCAGAAAATTTGCGTTTCATCAACAAATGTTAACATTAACAAATGTTAAACTGCGTATTAAAGTTAACATCAGCCATTTCCAATGTTAAATGGCTAACATTAGCATTTAGCAACCTGTTCAATAATGGCTGCTGTGAATCTCGCTTTCGATGCGGAATTGCTCTATTTAGATCTTTTACAAAACAATCCTGATCGAAGAAGAATTCAGCGACGTAATGACTTTTGAAAATTTGACGGATGCGGAATTTCTTCATAGATACAGGTTATCGAAAATAGTCGTTGCTAAGGTTGTTGACGAAATTCGAGTGAGGTTAGAATATCCTACAAAGAGAAACTTAACCTATTTCTCCAATGTTCCAGGTACTGATAATATTACGATTTTTTGCTACTGGTTATTTTCGCATAATGGTCGGAGACAATGCTGGAATTTCTAAAGCCACTGTTAGTAGAGTTGTTTGACGAGTGCCTGCAGCAATAGCATCCATGAGGAGGAGGCATATAACATTACATTCCCTTCAGTAGAAGAGCGTCAGCAAATTATCCGCGACTTCTATGTTAAACACACATGTAAGAATCCAATCACCTGGAGGCAATTGGGCCGAAATATATCGTAATCGGAAGGGATATTTCTCTGTTAATGTTCAGGTGATTAATGAGCCTAACCTCCAAATAAGGGATATACTTGCTAGGTGGTCTGGTTCTGCACACGACAATACAATACCGTATTTAATAACTCCCATATCGGAGCACAGTTTGAAGTTGGACAATTAACGAAGTGATTTTGTTAGGTGATAGTGGACACCCGCTAAAAAAGTATCTGTTAACCCCATTGAAATCATCGCGGACTTTCTCCCACGCCTCGTCCTTTTGTTTTATCGTCAAGCCATCCGTGCGCTTGCACTCAATAACTTATATACATTTACTAACTAATTAAATTAACAACTCTTTTTCAAAGGAGGAAAAATTAGAACTACGATTCCGTTTCACTTCTTGCGCCATATTTTACAGCTGTACGCAAACAAAAGCGCATCGGAGCGCGCTGTAAAACAGAATGTTCGTACCACTGCCTCCTTGATTCGCACCAGTTCGCAATAATTGGGAGAGTTAACAGTCGATTAGTTAACATTTCACAAGAAAAGTTTGATGAAACGCAAGAAACCTAGCAAGATGTTAAAATTTTAACTCCGTATTAACTAACTACTTGTTAGTATATATTTAACATGTGTTGATGAAACCGGGCCTTAGCAGCAGTTGCCAGTTTGAATCTCAACTGTTAACATGGTGAGACAGTTACCACTGCAGCACCGTATTTCGTATGTAAAAGTAATTTTAAGTACGAGTCGGCTCGACGGGTACGCGATGCATTTGTTCAGCAATTTTCTGGCGAAGTGCCTGCCACCTTCATGAGCACAGATTCACGCAATTGTAAATAAATTTGAAACTACTGGCTCAGTGCTCAATAAAAAATACTTGCGGACAGAACAGCTTTAACAGAGGGAAAGCTAGATTATATTGATAAGAATTTTGAACGGTCGCCGAATAAATCACTCACAAAATTAGCACAACAAGTAGGGGTTTCGGTTTCTTCTGCACACAGAGCTACACAGCTGCCAGACATCAAACCGTACAGGTTTACACGGGCCCATTGTTTAAAACCTGCTGATCCAGCCACAAGAGTGAGATACTGTGCATGATTGAATGATCGTTTATTCGACCCACAGCTTGTGTTCTTTTTGGATGAGGTCTGGTTTCATCTTCATGAACAGTCATAACTCTCACTACTGGTGTGCAGAAAATCCTAATGGTGACTATGAAGTCCCTCATTATGAAGGATTACACTTCCAGCATCTTTTATAAGGTAAGATTTTACACACGCTTAAAGCAGGGTGGCCGCGCGCGACGTAAATTGGGCTAAGGCAGTTGTCGTAGCGCAGAGTACGAACAACGTGCACTCAGTCTGAGTTTATAAGAGAGACCCCGTATGTTTGCATGACGCATTTACGGACCCCTATACTACAATATAATGTACTTAAGGTGTTCCGTGGTTTACTATTTTCACATCTGATGAATGCTGAGGCTGAACGGTACCTTAATTTAAAGCCAAGGCCGCTACTTTCCTAATCCTAGCACTTTCTCATACTGGTGTCGCTGAAAACCTTCTACGTCTTGTGACTTTGAACCACTAGCAAGAAAAGAAATCATTTTTTTCCTTGGTGAAAATCAAATAATCAAAAATGTCTCCCGGGCATGGCCGTCCATCAACGGCTGCTAATTTCAGATGGTCACCAGCCTACATGCGCACCACTAGACCAAAAACAAACGTACATTAAATGTGTTATATTTCGGAAACCATTCGGAATAGGGCATATGTCCATATGACTTTTTCTTTTCTTTAAATGATTGCTCCTTCATATCCCTGAATACTGACCATTCCTCCTCGGACATTCTGTATTCTCTCGCAATTCGGAACATTCCTAGGTGGGTCATCTGACCAGAAAACGCATTTCTTTTAGCATGCCCCTTATGTAGACATCTAGGGAATGAGACCTTGGGACTGGGAAGGGCGTGGGAAGTTATACGATCTCCAAAGTGTTGTTGCAGAAGAGCAAATGAACTCCTCGTGGTGTGAACAGCAGGTCAAACGTGCTGCAGTGGCAGGTGTCTAGCGGCATTCAGTACTAATCGTATTCACTTTTACTCTTTGTTTACCACGTCTTAAACCAAATATCTCAATGAAGACTTACTTTCATCGAGAAGGCTTTGGAGGAGAATCAGGTTTCTCTTTGTATTTCCTTTTTCTGTCTGTCAGTGTCTTGTAATCTGCTGAGTGTACAGTACAGTTGCTGAAGTGTGGCCTTCCGTTTAGTAGCCCTTTGAAATGGAAAATGTATTCCAAAAACAGTTAATCGTTACTTGAAAAACATATCACCTAGCCCTTAGCTGAGTCTAGGCATTGCTTTCACTCACTTTTGCTAGACTCCTCGTTGTTTTCATCTGTCAGAACCTGCCTTCCTTAGTCAACAATTTTTTTTTTCTTTTCCGACCCAACGATATTACGTTTCTGAAGCCTAGGGAGTCATAAATTTTCACCCCCTTCGTGGCACTTGACTTTCTTTGGGCGTTACATTCATTTTACGAAGTGCTTGGCACCTTCCATTTTTTTCCTTCTGATAAGTACATATAAACAGAGGATGTTTGGCAGGTTGAACTTCCTCTTAAAACAGTAATCACCACCACCACCACCATTCATTCATTGTTTGAAATCCTTACTGTTTTATATTATCTCCGTGGCTCAGGCGGCAGAGCGCCGACCTCTCAGTGCTGAGTTCGTGGTTCCCGACCACTCCATGTGAGAATTTTGCTAGACAAAGTAGAGGTGGGACAGGATTTTTTTTTTTCAGGTAATCCAGTTTTCCCTGCCATCTTTCACTCTCCAATATAATTGCATTTATTACTTATTAACTATTACCCCACGGGAGTGCGACAGGCTTCGGCAGCGGGTACAATTCCAATAATTTTCGTCACTAGATGGGATCTTCAATCATTCCATTCCTGGCCCGGTTGAATGACTGGAAACATGCTGTGGATTTTCATTTTAATTGGTTTGTATTGACCAATTTTGCATTTTCTTGGCTGGTGAAAGAACCA
The DNA here is from genome assembly GCF_040414725.1 of Anabrus simplex. NCBI lineage: Eukaryota > Metazoa > Arthropoda > Insecta > Orthoptera > Tettigoniidae > Anabrus > Anabrus simplex. Next base: position 251,148,071 of record NC_090271.1, read on the forward strand.
CTATCAAAAAATGTCGTCATCATCATCATCATCATCATCATCAGTGTTGCTAACTCTAGACATCTGGAGTCTTTTTGTAGTCATTTAGTGACAGAATTTCAAAGATAGTGACTATCGCCTTCGCCATTTAGTGACAATTCTGGCGAATTTCAATGTACGGCTTGATAAATTTGGTGAGCAAGTTAGAAACACACTAGTACTGCGTTTCTTGTAATCGCGTGCTGCAATACATTAATCTCAGCGGTGTAAGTAATGGAATCTGAGTGCATGATTTTTTCACACGTGTGAAGCATGAATTCCTATTCTTTTCGGGCGGCTTATCAGAGACTGATCGCCGGCCCCGTGGTGTAGGGGTAGCGTGCCTGCCTCCCATTCGGAGGTTCCGGGTTGGATTCCCGGCCAGGTCAGGGATTTTTCTCTCGATCTGAGGGCTGGTTTGAGGTCCACTGATTCTACATGATTAGAATAGAGGAACTATCTGATGGTGAGATGGCGGCCCCGGTCTCGAAAGCCCAGAATAACGGCCGAGAGGATGTGTCGTGCTGACCACAGGGCCCCTCCTAATCTGCAGGCCTTCGGGGTGAGCAGCGGTCGCTGGGCAGGCCAAAAACCTAAGGGCGTTAGGTGCCGTGGGGTTTGGTTTGGTTTATGATAGACTGATCATCCTACCCAGACACTTTGCGTAAGGTAACGGAGATAGGTAACGTTAATTTCCTGCAATGAGATTGATGAGTTGATGAGATCATTTGGATCACTTCTCATTTCATTATTTCAAAAGCATTCACTATTCGATTGCCTCATTCTTTCGAATGGAGTTTCGAATTAATAATCGAAAAAATAATGGAATAATCGAATAAAATAAAATAATCAAATATGCGATTATTTTGTATTCGATTATCCCAGGTAACAGACCGAAATGTAGGTCAGTTGTAAATAAATAAATAAATAAAAATCACACCTTCATAGAGCCAATTGGATGCGCGGTTTGGGTCGCGTAACTGTAAGCTTGCATTCTGGAGGTGGTGGGTTCGAAGCCCATAGTCGGCAGCCCTGAAGATGGTTTTCTATTGTTTGCTCATTTTCACATCAGACAAATGATGAATCTGTGTCTTAATTATGGCCACGGTCCCTTCCATCCCAGTCCTGGCACTGTCCTATCCCATCATCGGTTAAAGATCAAAGTAAGTGCAGCGTAAAACCAAATTCTTTTCCTATCCCATCGTCTCTGAAAACTTACCTGCGTCAGTGGGAGATGTCAAACAGCTAGCTAGAAACCTATTCGGATATATGGCCCAGTAAATAAATATATTCCCTGGCCGAAGCGGTAAAGGCGTGCTGGGTTGACTCGGAGGACGAGGGTTCGATTTCCCGCCAGGAAGCGGAAAAATTTAAGAAACGAGATCTGAACTTCCGGACGTGCCCATGGCCTTGAGGTTCACTCTTCCTACACAATAAATGAGTACCAGGTTAATTCCTGGGGGCAAAGGATATCGGGCGTAGAGCTAACCACTCTCCCCCCTACTAGTAGCGAGGTTACGGGTAATGGAAGCCTTTACCTTCCACCCCTCCAAGGGCATTCATTACTTGTACGGAGATGACTTTGCTTTTTGTATATATTTAAGGAGTTGAGGGCCTGCCTGAGATGTTGGGTGTCATTGGCATGCCTCACTGTGTAAACAATTGGTGACTCATGAACATGTTCAGTGTTCACCTGATTATCAGGAGATGCTTCCCTTATCACTCGCCGTAACTCTGCACTGGTGACCACCTGTCAGGGCAGTGACGTCAAAGTTTGTGCACACAAGGTGTAACCTGGCCTTGTTTCGCAACATCTCTACCAATAAATTTTCAACGTTCTTCGGTGTCGTAGTGTTTCGTCCGAATTCTAGAAACAGGCAGCTTAAGGTTAGGGCCGCTACCTGACTGAGTACCGGTAGCGGTTTTTTTGTTTTGTTTTCTTGCTAGTTGTTTTACGTCGCACCGACACGGATAGGTCTTACGGCGACGATGGGACAGGAAAGGGCTAGGAGTGGGAAGGAAGCGGCCGTGGCGTTAATTAAGGTACAGCCACGGAAAACCATTTTCAGGGCTGCCGACTGTGGGGTCCGAACCTACTATCTCCCGAACATTGGATACTGGCCGCACTTAAGCTGGGTTCACATGGTGCGAGTAGACTCGGAGCAAGTGGACTCGCATGATGCGTGCGCATGTTTGGCCCGCCACTCGCATCATGTGAACAGTTCATGCGAGTCCAGTTGCCTGAGTTTGAGAGAAGCGAGTCAACTCGGACCGTGCCCAACTTTCTACAAGCGAGTAGCAAATTCAAGATGGCGGAAAGCTTGAAGACGGTGCAAGGAAGTGGAGCGATATGCAGACAATAATACTTGTACAATTGTACGAATCTGAAGAAGTGTTGTGGAATGCTAGGTTTCCCAGTTATAAAATAAAAGATGCCAGGGATTCAGCGTTGCTACGGATTGCTGAAAAAATTAATATTCCTGGGGTAGGCGTCGAAGAAATCAACAAAAACTAAAAACATTCGTAGCACGTACAGAGAACTACTAGTAAAAATTAAGAAATCCAAAAAGTCAGGCACATCACCCGAAGAAATTTATTCACCGACAATGTAATGGTTTAACATCGCTGATAGATTCCTGAATGGAGTAATGAATACGAGAAGCAATTTCACCAACTTGGTAAGAGTGTGATACTTATTTATTTATTTATTTATTTATTTATTTATTTATTTATTTATTTATTTATTCACCGGTATTTATTTATTACTCCGTTGTCGTCTATCATTTATTAAAGGGTCAAATAATATCATACCTACATTGTAAACCATTCAATATTACCAGGCTGAGTGAATGTTTAACAATGTATTATATTATTTGACACTTAATAATTGATACATGCGAACACACTATGATGCATTCTTTCAGTGCATCATAGATCGGATCCAACACAGCCGACACAAACGTGGATATTGTAATCTTTGGAACTCGATATAAAGATTCCAAAGATCTGAGACAGTCACAAGTCGCCAAGTACCGTAGTGTAACCTGGAGTTTCAGACGGGCAGTTGAAGCCGCTCTCATATTTGTGTTGCATTTCTGTATTTGTACTTTAATCATCTGTAGAAGTTGATCGAACTGGATAGCTGTGAGTCGTAAGTGATTTTTAAATGTGTTTTCATCCCCCTCTAAAACTTCACGTAAAAAATGTTTCGACGCACCGAATGCACTACGTCATGCAATCCACTCTCGCGCTCACATTACATTTTCCTTTCTATTTATTTTTCCAACACTATTTACTAACCCGACAATTAACATATCAGCAACAGCTTACGAGGTCCACCATCTTAATTCAGACGCGAGTACAACGGCGTGTGAACACCCATTACATGCGAGTAGCTGGCCAGAAGATGCGTACGCATCATGCTGGTCCACTCGCACCGTGTGAACCCAGCTTTAAACGACTGCAGCTATCGAGCTCGGTGAGTAGCGTTTCGTCCGAGGGTTACAATTACAAAGGTTTAAAATATAATGTTCATTGCCTAGGTTTACGGTGCAATAGGATCCATCGATAGCACCAGCCTGGACAGAGAACCCTCATTAATTTGACCTCTGTGAAAATAGAGGAGGGCCTGCCGTATAGCTTCGCATTCGGCATGCACTACAGGGGTCGGTGGATGCAGACTGGGTCTCGGCCCACAAGTGGCAATGGCTGATCCGTGGTCCAACAGCTCTGCACTCCGGCCGGCCAACCGAGCAGAGGAGGGGTTGACGCGGCTCTACATTCGGGAGACGGGACAGGGTGGACCTCACGGCTGGCCCCAGCCGTCGGCAGTAGTGAGAATGGCTTTCCGTGGTTTTCTATTCTCCTGTACTAAGACGAATGCCGGGACAGTTCCTAGTACAGGCCACGGCCGCCAACCCCCTCACCTTCTCCGTGTATCTCCTTCACCGTAACAAATCTCCCGGCCTGAGAGACGGCGTTACCGTCTATGAGGCCCGCCTACCCCTTCAGGGGAGCAATGAAAACGTATTAGTAGTATTAGTACACTACAGAGGGTCGTAAGAGACCCACGGACGCCATGCACCCACATCGATAATCCATGTATTTTCAGATTTATTTTAGTAGACTGTATTTATTTTCCATTTCTCGTATCGTATCTTTAAAATGTGGGAAAAAGGATAAGGTTTTCATGCAAATTAAGGCCTATACTTCAAATGAAAAAAAAAACTTTAAAATTCCAATAATATGAGACCCTCGCATTACTAGAGAAACAAATGAATACTTTTCAGTTAGTACATGAGTACAGATTTTTACATTTGACATTGGGGTTTCATTTCAATTAACATTTCATTATATAAAACATAAAAGCATTATTCTTATTAAATCATATGTAACTATGAACTGATCCAACAATAACTTTTAAATAATTAGAGCCAAGTGTAAATCTACTATGTGGAATCGATGTGTCGGTCTACATGTGAGCTCTCTTCTTGCCCTGCAACATAGTTTAGTGCACACATATGCTGGTTACATCAGGAACGCATTCCTGACTCTCTTCTTTAATCAATTCACTGTCGTTGGTGATGAATTTTCCGCCACATGGTCGCGCAATCAACACCACACAATTTCACCAGACATCTACTATTGCTATGGGCTTTACGTCGCACCGACACAGATAGGTCTTATGGCGACGATGGGATAGGAAAGGCCTAGGAGTTGGAAGGAAGCGGCCGTGGCCTTAATTAATGTACAGCCCCAGCATTTACCTGGTGTGAAAATGGGAAACCACGGAAAACCATCTTCAGGGCTGCCGATAGTGGGATTCGAACCTACTATCTCCCGGATGCAAGCTCACAGCCGCGCGCCTCTACGCGCACGGCCAACTCGCCCGGTCACCAGAAATCAATCAATCAATCAATCAATCAATCAATCAATCAATCAATCAATCAATCAATGATCTGCATTCAGGGCTGTCGTCTAGGTGGCACATTCCGTATCAATTGTTTACCTAGCGTTTCTTAAACATTTTCAAAGAACTTGCAGATTTATTGAAGATTTTCCGTGAAATGTATTCCAATCACTTATTCCTCGACCAATAAATGAATATTTGTCCCAATTTGTCTTCTTGAATTTCAACGTTATCTCCATGTTCTGACCTTTCCTACTTTGAAAAGCTCCGTTCAAACTTATTCGTCTTATAATGTCATTCCACACCATCTCTCCACTAACAGATCAAAACATACCACACAGTCGAGCAACTCATCTCATCTCCTTCTCCCAAGTCTTCCCAGCCCAAAGTCTGCAACATTTTCATAGCACTACTCCTTTGTCGGAAAATAGCCGGAATAAACAGTGCTGCTTTCCTTTGGACCCTCTCTACTTCTCTTATCTAGTAATCCTGTTATGGGTATACTCACGAGCTCTCTTCTTGCCCTGAGAGATAGTTTAGCGCATACAAATGCTGGCCACATCACGAACTCACTCCTTCCAGTAGAACCATACTCTAATTGGGGTCTTATCAGAGACTTATACGCCCTCTACTTTACATTCGTACTGCAACCCCTAATACTCTCATAACCATGACAAGAGATCTGTAACCTTTCTTAAGAACCACGTTAATATGATTACTTCAGTGGAGATCGTTCCTTAATTTAACACCTAGGTACTTACAGCACCATGAGGTACTATCACCCCATCAACGTCCGGCTCCATGGCTAAATGGTTAACGTGCTGGCCTTTGGTCAGAGGGGTCCCGGGTTCGATTCCCGGCAGGGTCGGGAATTTTAACCATCATTGGATAATTTCGCTGGCACTGGGGCTGGGTATATGTGTCGTCTTCATCATCATTTCATTCGCATAACGACGCGCAGGTCGCCTACGGAAGTCAAATGAAAATACCTGCACCTGGCGAGCCGAACATGTCCTCGAACACTCCCGGCACTAAAAGCCATACGCCATTTCATCTTGCCCCATCAACAGTAATTAAAACTGAGAGGACTTTTTCACATGGTGAAGCTTACAACTTGACTTTTCATCCCATTTACATTTACACCATTGCTGTCCATCTCACAACATTGTTTAAGTCCCTCTGCAGTCACTCACAATCATGCAACTCATGTACTATTCTACACAATATAACATCATCCTCGAATAGCCCATTCTATCGCTTCTTTGTGTACCGGAAACCATTACATATCAAACGCGTTTGACCTCTTCCAGTTGTTGTAAACTCCATCTTAGGAATTTTTCTTGAAAGCGTTGATGCAAATAACAATATGAACAATGCCCTCCTTCAAGGGTGGAGGATCTACCATTTGCTCAAGATGTGTCTCATCATCTGTGTGTCACCTCACTCAGGTACTTTCGTTCCAACCTTGGCTCTGTGTTCATTGCGAACAGTCCAGATTGCGAACAAGACATTGGCGTTGACGTGAGATACATAAAACAGATACAATTTTCAAAACAGTCTCATGTGTAATTTTTGTTCTAGTAGTATTAACATTACTTGGTACATAGGGATGTTTCAGATAACCTAACCATATTTTAAAAACATCTTTATTATTGGAAATGTTTAATAATTTAGTTTGAAGTAATCTTACCATTTAGAAGATTATCTTTTTTATTGTATAACATAACTAGAGGGGTAGTTGTTTATGGTGGATTAGTGAGAGTTGTATTATTATTATGATTATGATTATTATTATTATTATTATTAGTTTCTTTTTTGCTAGTGGCTTTACGTCGCACCGACACAGGTAGGTCTTATGGCGACGATGGGATAGGGAAAGCATAGTTGTTGGAAGGAAGCGGCCGTGGCCTTAATTAAAGTACAGCCCCAGCATTTACCTGGTGTGAAAATGGGAAACCACGGAAAACCATATTCAAGGCTGCCGACAGTGAGATTCGAACCCACTATCTCCCGGATGCATGCTCACAGCCGCGCGCTCCTAACCGCACGGTCAACTCGCCCGGTTTTATTATTGTTATTTCAATGAAAGAAGTGAGCGGTTGCACCGACAAGACATTAGCCTTTAGATTTTTATTATTATTATTAATATTAGTATTATTATTATTAGTATTATTATTATTATTATTATTATTATTAGTATTATTATTATTATTATTATTCAAAGTAATACATAAGAAGTTAAATCGTTTATTTGGAAACAAGTGGGTTTTTCCTTACATGCTTTTAACTTTTTTTGTATATTACCCAGTATTCCAGTTGTGTGTACCAACTGAGAGTTAATTTTTCTTTTTCAGAAGACTGTAAGTGCTTCTAGTGATGCATACTGCTGCCACAATCCACCTAGATAAGCAGCGTGACATATATAAAATGATATATTCTTGCTCACTATATTCTCGCTTAAGCGCCTCTACTTTATGCCTGTCCACAATTTCGACTCATTAATGTGCGTCGAACCCAAATCATCCCCTTCAGGTGCCCACTTGTTCGCAATCTGGACTGTTCGCATTCAGGACGACATCCCAACCTTTCCGATCCCGCTGGGTTGCCGCAGGCTTGAACGAAACGCAACTCATTTTCCCGTTTACTGTTCAGTAAAATCGTCGTGGACGAACTGTAGCATTTTTCTACGAATTTCACTTTCGGACGAACTGCAATTCGGACGAAATGCTACGTAACCAGATGTTCATGGAATGAGAATTCGTAGACTTCCTTGTGGCGTGAAATCTATATTGGCGTGAGTATACTGTATATACTTGGTAATTTATAACAGGCTACTATGTTACGTAGCTGGGGGTGAGCCTCCGTGGCTCAGGCGCCCTCTCAACCCTGAGTTCCGTGGTTCGAATCCTGGTCTCTCCATGTGAGATTTTGTGCTCGACAAAGCGGAATGAGACAGGTTTTCTCCGGGTAATCCGGTTTTCCCTATCATATTTAATTCCAGCAACAAACTCCAATATCATTTCATTTCATCTCTCAGTCATTATTCATTGCCCAGGGGAGTGCGTCTGGCTTCGGCAGTCTTCACAACTCCTATCCTCGCCGCTGGATGGAGTCTTCATTAATTCCATTCCTGACCCGGCCGAGTGACTGAAAACAGGCTGTAGATTTTAATTTTTTCTGTTGGTGGATAAAATCTAAGTAGCTCATCGAGAACTAAGACTTTCCATTACACATCACTTCGAACCTAAGAAACGACAGTGTAATGATTTTAGCTTTATGTTAATCACTGCCAACGTCATTCTTTCTCCACATTAATAACCTTAGATCGTAGAAACGTGACATTGCCTGAAAATCGATGCCAGTGAATCAGTAGTTTGTACCATGAGAGTGTATAAAATGATAAGGGATCTCCCACTTCCCCTCCTCCACGACTTCGTCCAACGTCCGCCAAACCTAATGCAATAGTGCTGTCAACAAGGCACCGACACGGAACTAGAGTGTAAAGTACTTCATCTTATCTAATGCATTATTGTGGGTTAGGAGTTGATCAGATCTGAAACTTAACAGTGCGTACCGAATAGTACTTATCGTTCTCTTTTACTATGGCCCATGCAGCAAATTAAGGGTTCAGCCTTCTCAGTAAGATGACCTGCAAGTATTTGAGTGTCACGTAGTCAGCGTAACTTATATAGCCTTGTTCTTGATCCAATCAGGTATCTGTCTTATCAGGTCACTCCTCAGCTATCTCAGTCTGATATTTTCTGACGAGCAATCGAATCCTCATCCTTCTAGGTGAACCGAACACGGTCTCACCGTCCCGTAAAGTATACTTCAGAGAAGGAAAATAATTTTAGTCATACTGTGGGGGAAAAGGCAATCTCATTGGCATAATTCTCCAATTACGTCCACTGTACTTCAGTTGTACTTATTTGGCGGACCCTAGTCGACTCAGCCAGCTGTCTAAATGAACCGTGGAAGCACTTCTTTTTAGAACTGTGATCAAAAATTGCGTGTAGCAGTGCTGCAAACTTACAGGAATTTCGAAACCTTGTTAGTTGATAAAAAGTAAAATAACCTAAGCTCAGCAGGCACTTCGAGTGAACCTCTGTACATGTAATCTGATAAAAACGTATTGAAACAGCACATTCTTCTTCTTCTTCTTCTTATTTATAATTATTGTTATTAAACGTTAATGCCACTAATAACCGCGAGATATCAATTGTTTGCCTTCTTGCGGGCCCACCAAATTTTTATCTTTTCGGAGTGTGCTTTCTTTCATGCATCAGAATGAATATGCTTCGGTCGAGTTGGAACTTCTTCTTGGTGAACCTGTTTAAGTTTGTGTTTGATTTGTGCTCCAGTTGAATGATTGTTTCTAAGTTTCCACACTTTAAAAAATCTTTATCGATCTCCACCAATCAAGGAGGAATTATTTTGAGACTTCAGAAGTAGGATAACAAACGTTTACAGATTCTTTCAGCTGGCAATCTGAACAGGTGAGCGTAAGATGTTATCCTTTTTTTCCGGATTACTGTTGATATGATTATTATTATTATTATTATTATTATTATTATTATTATTATTATTATTATTACTATTATTATTACGGGGATACTGTGGTTTTTACAGAGGTGAAAGAAGGTGCGGACATGAATGAGTGAATATAACACAGTCAGAAGATTAATTTAAAACTTTAAAATTGGCAGTTTTATTTATTTCCTCGACCTTTCCTTTTTTTCTTTTCAAATCTTAAATATTTACACTATGCTCAGCAAATAACAATAGACCAGAAACGAGGCTAGATCGTAATTTTGCGTTAGAAAAGTAGAAACAACAACAACCTTACAACATGAGCTTGAAGCTCACAGTTTACAGACTTTACACGAACACAACTGCTTCCTTTCAATTACTATACTGCTAATAATAAGAGTTGGTGTGTGACATTTCTTAGAGGGAGGTCCATTTTCTGCCTGCCGAGGCGGGATAAAGGGAGTGGCTGTATGGTTGCCATGGAAACGAGGGTGGGGAGACTGCGGTTGCCATGGAGATAAAACTTTAGGGCAGCTCGTCTTGCTGGGAGTTGCCAAACCTGTCACTGTCACTGATAAGAACCTGATTGTTTGTATAAGAGTGATCGCAAATGGGACGACACCGCCAGGCCAGGTAGTCTACAACAGATCACAGCGGTCAGAATGAAGGAGGGAACAAGTGAGCCGGAAGCGAGTATGTAGAAAGGAATGCTGGAATGTGGCAACATCGTGAAATGGCACGTGCAGTGCTCCTCCCTCCAACCTTACCTGTCAGACGCCAACTTTAGTTAAGTCTAGTATAGTCATGGAGACGGATCTCCCAATTGCTTTTACATCGACAGGTATGTATGTTCAGTCTTCAGCCCTAAGGCTGGTTGGATCCTCAACAGCTCTGCCATCAGCTGTCATAGATGGCCTAGGCATCACTGAAGAGGCATACTAGGGAAATGAGGAGTGAGGTAGTTTCCCGTTGCTTTCCTCACCGAGCCAGAAGTTGCTATTACATATCAGTCTGCCAAGCCCACTGAATTGCATGCACCAACCGACCCTATGAGCAACATTTTCACACCATTCATAGCAGGGACTGGCTGCACAAGGAATGGCATTACTAGCATCGCTCATACCTCAGTCACTTTCATATTGTCAAAGCCAAGGATAAGACAGAGTAACAAAATTGCTCTAGCCCATACCAGAAGACATAGTAAACACTAGGTCCCGCCAGCAAAGGCCCTCATCGACAGGATGAGCGTTATTGCTCTATCAGTTTACACTTTCAAATATATCCAAGCCTATCAAAGACACAACTTACATTTTACAAAATCAAACAATATTCACTGTCTTAACTACTCAATAGTCAAATACCTTTACCATGAGAAGAATGAAATAGTCCGCCTCTGTAGTGTAGTGGTTAGTGTGATTAGATGCCACCCCCTGAGGCCCGGGTTTTGAAAAGTGGTACGAGAGCAGGAACGGGGTCCACTCAGCCTCGGGAGGTCAACTGAGTAGAGATGGGTTCTATTCCCACATCAGCCATCCTGGAAGTGGTTTTCCGTGGTTTCCCACTTCTCCTCCAGGCAAATACCGGAATGGTACCTAACTTAAGGCCACGGCCGCTTCCTTCCCTCTTCCTCGTCTATCCCTTCCATTCTTCCCATCCCCCACAAAGGCTCCTGTTCAGCATAGCAGGTGAGGCCGCCTGGGCGAGGTACTGGTCATCCTCCCTAGCTGTATCCCCCGACGCAATGTCTCACGCTCCAGGACACTGCCCTTGAGGCGGTAGGGGTGGGATCTTTCGCTGAGTCCGAGGGAAAAACCATCCCTGGAGGATAAGCAGATTATGAAAGAGAGAAAGAATGAAATAGAGTTTAACAAGGGTAGCGAGTACCCATTCTACAACGCCTTTGGTAAAAACAAAAGGTTAGCCTTACTGGCCCAAAATAGGAGTCTTCAGCAAGGTAATGGACAGTTAACATCTTTATTTCTTTCTAGCTCCGCAGTTTAACCTGAGGGAAAGGGCCAAAACTTTAACCATGTAACCTACTTTTCTACAAATGTAATTTTCTGCCAGCTTATGTAAAAACATAATATCTTTAACTGTAAATCGGGGATAGAGTGTGCTGTACCCTCTCGAGCTCCCCTTCACATTGGTTTGAGGTGATTACGTTTGTAACTGGTCTTTTTCGTTTCCGTAATGTCTTAATTTATTTTTATACGAGTCACCTCCATAGTTTGGGAATAGCCCCTGTTTCACCGGCCTAGTGCCCTTTAGGTTTTAAGAAGTCACATCGAGGAGTGCAAGTATTCGCCTCCTTTCATTTTGTGTTCGGGCCATTTATTTAACTGTTATTTCTTTTACACGAAGGCCCTATAGGTTGGGTACCCCTGTTTCAATTTGTAAGCTGGGCCATGGAAGGCCAAGAGGTGTAAGATATTTTTGGTGTTGCCTAGAAATGGCTTGAAAACTGAGAGCCTGTTAGCTCCTTTTCAAAGTAAGATTATTGAATGCCTTCTGAAGGCTTGATATTGGGAGTCGGGAGCCAGCGCTCCATGTATTGAGGGATTTCTGCCCTGGTGTAAAATTATAACCTTCTGTAAAGTTTGAGCTGGAAGCTCAGAAATTGTAAAACTAGGGGCTTGTAACCCAAGTGTGTTAAAGTTTTGAAATCTTGGATTTTTCTAAGTCTTGTTTCTAAATTGCTATGTCATTGTTATCTCACTAAGTGAGAATTTGTTAACTTGTTTTTTGAAAATATAACCTTCCATTTAATTTTAAATTCTTTCTGGACATAGTAGTTAGACCCATTCAATCCGGCACTTTCTTTCACCTCTGCTTGTCCACGGGTAACCCTGTAAAAATTATTATTATTATTATTATTATTATTATTATTATTATTATTATTATTATTATTATTATCATTATTATTATCCGCTTCTGTGGTGTAGTGGTTAGTGTGATCAGCTGTAACCTCCGGAGGTCCGGGTTCGATTCCCGGCTCTGCCACGAAATTTGAAAAGTGGTACGAGGGCTGGAAAGGCCCAGAGGAGTGCGACAAGCTTCGGCGGCCGGTACACCTCCTATCCTCGCCACTAGATGGGGGCTGCATTCACTCCATTCCGGACTGTGACAGGCTGTGAATTTTCATTTTCATTTACGAGGGCTGGAGAGGGGTCCACCCAGCCTCGGGAAGTCGAGTAGAGGTGTTCGATTCCTTTCTTAGCCATCCTTGAAGTGGTTTTCCGTGGTTTCCCATTTCTCATCCAGGCAAATGCCGCGACGGTACCTGACTTACGGCCGCCGTCGCTTCGTTCCATCTTCCTTGTCTATTCCCTCCAATCTTCACATCCCCCACAAGGCCCCTATTCGACATAGCAGGTGAGGCAGCCTGGGCGAGGTACTGGTCCTCCTCCTCAATTGTATCTCCGACCCAAAGTCTCACGCTCCCGGATACTGAACTTAGTTGGTAGAGGCGGGATCCCTCGCTAAGTCCGAGGCAAAAACCAACCCTGGAGGGTAAACGGATAAAGAAAGAAAGATGATTAATATTATTAATGGCTATGCAGTTAAAAACAACCTTAAATTAAACCCCCATAAAACGCAAGCCATTATCACCGTTGCATCAAAGATTCTTCACATTTTAAAACAAAATTGCATTCCTCTCATACTTTAAATAATACTGTTATACCTTATTTCGAATCAGTTTCTAACTTTGGAGTTAATATTAAGGACATTCTAAACTGGTCAGCGCAAGTTAAGAATATCTGTAAAAAGGTGTATTGTGTCTGCACACCTTAAAACGGTTCGGAAATGTATTCCCTCGATCAGTAAAAATTCAATTACTCAGTCATTATTATTTCCCATTTTTTACTACTGTGATGTAAGTTTTACGGATATATTTATTTATTTAGTATCCAAAAAATACAGGAACCCTATTTTACCATAGGTATATTAGGGTTATAGTTTAAAATCAAAACAAAGAGATGTTCTTATTATTTTAGTTTACAAACAAATTTGTTAATGAATATGGGAAACTGCACATAACAACATTGTCTCTTGAGTACATTATACAGTGGTTTAGAAAATTCCAGATTACAACCATTTAGGTGACATTGTAAAAAATATCTTCCGATTTCAAATACTGGACACTCAAATATCAAATGATACACTGTCTGAACTGATCCACAAAAGTATAAGCAGCTGTCTGAACCATTAAGTTTAAAGCGTTCTAAATACGGTTTAAATTTTCCATGACCAGTTAAAAATTGAGTGAAACAAAGTTCGGCACTAATAATTTACATAATAGTCGATTTTGAACTTCCGGAAAAAATATTTCAGATCCTTTAAAACTACATGTCCATAAAATATTCCAGCGATGTAAAATATATTGCCTGATTTGTCTTTGAACAAAACATATTTGAGATTTATGATATGCAATATCCAAAAGAGACGCAGCAGCTGATTTAGCTAATGAGTCTCCTTTTTAATTACCAGTAAACCCAGTGTGACCTGTAATCGAAGATGTACAGATGTGCGAACACTCCTGAACTATTGCTCTGATATAGACAGCTATTGGATTTAAGTCATATTTATCGTTTACTGAGTTCAATGCAGCTTGTGAATCACTGAAGATTCGTGCTCTTTTGTTGTCAATTTTGCACCATTGCAACGCACACTTTAAGGCCCAAAGTTCTGCTTGAAAAATTGAGCAGTTGGGAGAAAGTTTAAACTGAGCTGCAAGTATTTCAACATCGTTCTCGTAGGCTACAAATGCACAGCTAACACTATCAATTCCATCAGAACTTGGTATACGGGAGCCATCAGTGTGTATAATACAGTCATGTATGTTATAGCAATCTTTACCCATAAGTTTCTTAAATTGACTTGGATGACCAGATTCCAAAAAGTGACAATTATGCTCTAAAATAATGTTGAAAATTGGCAAATGTATACTCTCTTTTTCTTCAGTAACGACAGCTCGGCTTTGCCAATTCCTGTTAAAAACAGTGGTTCTATTCCAGCAATTACAAGTATTGCATCAGTAGATGAAATGCGATATGCACGAGAAATTCTTAGAGCAAAACCTCTTTGAATTTGCAACAGCTTATCCTGAGCCCATTTCTTTTCCAGTGTACTGCGGAAAGCGGACACACAGTACAGTATTAAAGGTACAAACGCTATATGATATATCATTCGTAAAACCTCAGAGTTAAGTCCCCAAGAAGGTCCAAAAGCAATCGCAAATCCTCGTAAAAGATTGCTTGATTTCAATTTTAATCTATTTAGATGTGCCCTGAAAGTCAACTGTTTATCATGCACAAAACCTAAATATAGAAGTTGAACATCTAGTGTTATTCTGTGATTATTCATAACAATTTTGGGTTTTTTAACTTTTCTTCTCCTTGTGCCAGAAATGGCTTTAGTTTTTGAAGGATTGAATTTAAGTTTGTTTACAGAGCCCCACTGAGATACGGTGCGGATATAACAAATGAATTAAACATGAAACTACAACGAACTCAAAATGCTTGCCTTAGATATGCTATGGGTTTACGGTATGACGCTCGAGTTTCTCCCTACTATAAACAATGATCTTGGTTACGACTAGACGATAGGCGTAAACTACATTCAATTACTCTTGTGTTCCAGGTACTTTCGAAATATATCCCTGCTTATCTCTCCAGCAATTTTCGTCACCTTGGTTCTTTACATCTCCATGATACTCGCTCAGTGTCCCTCCTAGAAATATCTGTCCATCGAACAATCACATATCATCGAGCATTTACTAACAACGCTTCGGGATGGTGGAATGCTCTTCCCAAAGACATCAAGGATGCTGCATCAAAAAGTAGATATATTTAAAACCTCTTACCAGCAGTTCCTCGTTAAGTGATTCCAGCAAGGTACCTGTATGAGTGGAACGAGTGATTGTGTGTGAAAATGATATGAGATTATTGTACAATAAAATAAAAATATTGGGTTAATGAAAAATGAAAACCTACAACCTGTTTCCAGTCATTGACCGGGTCAGGGATGGAATGAATGAAGCAGATATAGGCTATTAGTACGATGGGGTCGCCACTCCCAAAGTGATTTATTAATGGCTGATAGATGCTATGAAATGAGAATGGAGAGTGTTGCTGGAATGAAAGATGACAGGGAAAACCGGAGTACCCGGAGAAAAACCTGTCCCGCCTCCGCTTTGTCCAGCACAAATCTCACATGGAGTGACCGGGATTTGAACCACGGTATCCAGCGGTGAGAGGCCGACGCGCTGCCGTCTGAGCCACGGAGGCTCTACATTGGGTTAATATGATAATTTAATTAAATTAAAAACATTCGTACTGTATTTACCAATTAGAAGTAAACATAGCTAGTAGTAACTACAGTAACTTAGATCTAGTATTGCAAGGATACAATTAGTTAAAATTTCATTTAACATTTTTATTAAGTTTACTAGTGTCTGCCTCTGTGGTGGAGTGGTTAGTGTGATTAGCTGCTACCCCCGGAGGCCCAGGTTCGATTCCAGGCTCTGCCACTAAATTTGAAAAGTGGTACGAGGGATGGAACGGGGTCCACTCTGCCTCGGGAGGTCTAATGAGTAAAGGTGGGTTAAATTCCCACCTCAGCCATCCTCGAAGTGGTTTTCCGTGGTTTCCCACTTCTCCTCCAGGCAAATGGCGGGATGGTACTTAACATAACTTATGGTCACGGCCGCTTCCTTCCCTCTTCCTTGTTTATCCCGTCCAATCTTCCCATCCACCCACAAAGCCCCTGTTCGGCATAGCAGGTGAGGCCGCTTCGGTGACTCTCCCCAGTTGTATCTCCCGACCCAATGTGTCACGCTCTAGGCGGTAGAGGTGGAATCCCTCGCCGAGTCCGAGGGAAAAAAACAACCCTCGAGGTTAAACAGATAAAGAAGAAGAAGAAGTAGTTTACTAGTATTTTTACTTTCGTATTTCTTTCGTTGTGTATTGAAGTGAGTACCTTTTCAAATCTGTATTATGTACGCAGTTCCTTTTTTCTTTCTTCTTTGTGTGTATATATATATATATTCATATTTTTGTCATAAACATTGCTGTTATTTGTAGTTCTTAGCATCTTAATTTTATCAGTGCCATTGTATTAATAAGTAATAATATGTGTGTGGTTAAGTGTAAGAAAGGACCAAAAGCTCTAACTTCGCCACAGAAAATAAAGGCTTTTAACTATCCATTTATTATTATTATTATTATTATTATTATTATTATTATTATTATTATTATTATTATTATTATTATTATTAGCAGACTAACAGTCGTCACATAAACTCTGTGTTTGCAGTAAGAGGAATATCCCCTGCGTCTTCTTTCTAGACTCCGAAGTTTAGATAGATTTATTGCGACAATTTCAGAATATTTATGGCTGTTCATCGACGTATATTCTCCCAATTCACTGCCTAAACTTCAAGGTTAATCGGTTTCTACGGAGTCGAGAGAGGATTATTACTCCTTTGACACAGGATGAGTTGATTTCTATATTATTTAAGGGATATATACTTATAAGCGGGTTTTTTCTGCCTGTACGCAACAGTACGGAGTACCTGCACCTTCTTTCCCAAGTTAAAAAACAGAACTACGATTTATTAAATTTATTATAAATACTTCCACTGAGGGTACTGTGTTTAGGAACCCGGCATTACTCGCTAGTGAGCGCGGCGCTCTCGTTTATGTTTAGAGGCCGTAATATGCGCATATAAGGACGAAAGTATTTTTATTACGTCAACTTGCGATAGTTATTTATTTAGGAACACAAGCGAGTGGAGTGGCCGTACGTGTCAACGCGCTACAGCTGCGCAACCAACTTCTGCATTAGGAGATGCGTGGGTTCGAACCCCACCGTCACGTCGGCTGTCCTGAGAATGGTTTCCTACGGCTTCACTTTTAAACTTCCGACAAATTTCGGGACAGTTGCTATTCCTTCCATCTCCTTATGCAGTTTCGTTCATTATCATTTATTTAATCTCTATTAGCTCCTCAAATGAGATTGGCGTCATGAAGGGCATCCGATCGTAAAACATGCGATATAAATTCATCTCACCTCGGCCACGACCACGTATGAACCAGGACTAAGGGGTAGACAAACAATTTATTTAGGAAAAGGAATGTTTACATTTGAACATATAGTTATTTATTTAGGAACAGAAATGATTACATTTAAGCACATAGTTATTTATTTAGGAACAGGAATGTTTACATTTAAGCACATAGTTATTTATTTAGGAACAGGAATGATTACATTTAAACACATTTTTTATTTAGGAACAGGAATGTGTACATTTAAGCACATAGTTATTTATTTAGGAACAGGAATGTTTACATTTAAACACATATTTATTTGGGAATAGGAATGTTTACATTTAAACACATATTTATTTAGGAACAGGAATGTTTACATTTAAACACATATTTATTTAGGAACAGGAATGTTTACATTTAAACACATATTTATTTAGGAACAGGAATGTTTACATTTAAGCACATATTTATTTAGGAACAGGAATGTTTACATTTAAACACATATTTATTTAGGAATAGGAATGTTTACATTTAAACACATATTTATTTAGGAACAGGAATGTTTACATTTAAACACATATTTATTTAGGAACAGGAATGTTTACATTTAAGCATATATTTATTTAGGAACAGGAATGTTTACATTTAAACACATATTTATTTAGGAATAGGAATGTTTACATTTAAACACATATTTATTTAGGAACAAGAATGTTTACATTTAAACACATATTTATTTAGGAACAGGAATGTTTACATTTAAGCACATATTTATTTAGGAACAGGAATGTTTACATTTAAACACATATTTATTTAGGAACAGGAATGTTTACATTTAAGCACATATTTATTTAGGAACAGGAATGTTTACATTTAAGCACATATTTATTTAGGAACAGGAATGTTTACATTTAAGCACATATTTATTTAGGAACAGGAATGTTTACATTTAAACACATATTTATTTAGGAACAGGAATGTTTACATTTAAACACATATTTATTTAGGAACAGGAATGTTTACATTTAAGCACATATTTATTTAGGAACAGGAATGTTTACATTTAAACACATATTTATTTAGGAACAGGAATGTTTACATTTAAACACATATTTATTTAGGAACAGGAATGTTTACATTTAAGCACATATTTATTTAGGAACAGGAATGTTTACATTTAAACACATATTTATTTAGGAACAGGAATGTTTACATTTAAACACATATTTATTTAGGAACAGGAATGTTTACATTTAAGCACATATTTATTTAGGAACAGGAATGTTTACATTTAAGCACATATTTATTTAGGAACAGGAATGTTTACATTTAAACACATATTTATTTAGGAACAGGAATGTTTACATTTAAACACATATTTATTTGGGAATAGGAATGTTTACATTTAAACACATATTTATTTAGGAACAGGAATGTTTACATTTAAGCACATATTTATTTAGGAACAGGAATGTTTACATTTAAACACATATTTATTTAGGAACAGGAATGTTTACATTTAAGCACATATTTATTTAGGAACAGGAATGTTTACATTTAAACACATATTTATTTAGGAATAGGAATGTTTACATTTAAACACATATTTATTTAGGAACAGGAATGTTTACATTTAAACACATATTTATTTAGGAACAGGAATGTTTACATTTAAGCATATATTTATTTAGGAACAGGAATGTTTACATTTAAACACATATTTATTTAGGAACAGGAATGTTTACATTTAAGCACATATTTATTTAGGAACAGGAATGTTTACATTTAAACACATATTTATTTAGGAACAGGAATGTTTACATTTAAGCACATATTTATTTAGGAACAGGAATGTTTACATTTAAGCACATATTTATTTAGGAACAGGAATGTTTACATTTAAACACATATTTATTTAGGAACAGGAATGTTTACATTTAAACACATATTTATTTAGGAACAGGAATGTTTACATTTAAGCACATATTTATTTAGGAACAGGAATGTTTACATTTAAACACATATTTATTTAGGAACAGGAATGTTTACATTTAAACACATATTTATTTAGGAACAGGAATGTTTACATTTAAGCACATATTTATTTAGGAACAGGAATGTTTACATTTAAGCACATATTTATTTAGGAACAGGAATGTTTACATTTAAGCACATATTTATTTAGGAACAGGAATGTTTACATTTAAGCACATATTTATTTAGGAACAGGAATGTTTACATTTAAGCACATATTTATTTAGGAACAGGAATGTTTACATTTAAGCACATATTTATTTAGGAACAGGAATGTTTACATTTAAACACATATTTATTTAGGAACAGGAATGTTTACATTTAAACACATATTTATTTAGGAACAGGAATGTTTACATTTAAACACATATTTATTTAGGAACAGGAATGTTTACATTTAAACACATATTTATTTAGGAACAGGAATGTTTACATTTAAGCACATATTTATTTAGGAACAGGAATGTTTACATTTAAACACATATTTATTTAGGAACAGGAATGTTTACATTTAACCACATAGTTATTTATTTAGGAACAGGAATGTTTACATTTAACCACATAGTTATTTATTTAGGAACATCAATACTTAAATATAAAGAAGTGTGTGATACGAGGAGTATGCTTAATATCAACTAAATAATGCGAACAAATAATCGAACATAATAGAAAGCAAACATTTTACAGTCAGTCATCACGTCTGTTTCTTTCCGCATCTTTCCTGGAACATTTGCAAATTTTATTTCCGGGTTCAAACATTTGTAGCAGGAGCATGGTGGCCGCACTTGGTGATTCCATTCTTTCCTAAAACACATAGAATACGGTCTTCAATCAACGAAAGTGGCCCTTCTTACTCAAAACTTTCAGACACTTTGTTTTAGGGTTATGATCACTTTCGTAAACCTCATCTGTCTAATTACCATCACTTTCGTTGTTCAAGTCCACTTCATCTGCAGTTTCACCCAAACACGAAAGTATCTGTTCAGTGGATATCTTTATAACTTGTATAAAGTCACTAACAACAGTCACAACATAAACATTCGCATTAAACTCAAACTTAAGATAGACCTTGACTTATAACAATGCTCGCAATATGGGTAGCACTGTCACTCGCTACTGAGCGCACCGCTCTCACCAAACATGCACTGTCGCGCCTGATAATGGATTGAGGGTCTTGGTTTTCAAAGATAATCGAAATAACTGACACTTCCCCTTCCTAACAATCTGTTTGAAAGGTATATGAAGTTTCAAAAATATAGGGGGCTTGGCAGACTGATATTTACCAGCAACGGCTGGCTCAATGAGGAAAGCAACGGGAAACTACTTCACTCCTCATTTCCCTAGTACGCCTCTTCAGTGACGCCTAGGCCGTCTATGACAGCTGATGGCGGAGCTATTGAGGATCAAATCAGCCTTCGGGCTGAATACTCAACATAAAACACAGGTACTTTAACATTTCAACAAAGAGCAATACAGGTACAGTCGAACATCGATATCTCGAACCTTCATTACTCAAATTTTTAGTATCTCGAAGTAACTTTAATTTCCCAGCCGTCTGTCCGATTCTTCACGTGTGTTTATTTCTCTATTACTCGAAATTCGATTAATCGAATTTCTCGATTTCTTGAAGCAAACAAGAGTTAACGATTAAAGGAAGGTTTACAGTGATGCTGGGAGCTAATATGACGGGAATCGAAAAACTAAAACTTGTAATGATCGGAAAATCGGCGAAGCCTCACTCTTTCTCGGGTGTGAATTAATTGACGGTCGCGTACGAAAGCAACTTCCGAAGTCGCGGATGACAAGCTCCATCTTGGCTATGTAGTATTGAACCCATGACCTTACCTTAAAGGGTTCAGTATTGACCAGAAGTTTCAACGTGAAGAAAAGAAAGCTTAACAGTAACAAACAGAACAGATTAACGGATTTTTTCCAGAGGTGTTAACCGAGGTATGTTTCTTGTATCTTTTTTTTTTTTTGCTAGTTGCTTTACGTCGCACCGACACAGATAGGTCTTATGGCGACGATGGGACAGGGAAGGGCTAGGAGTGGGAAGGAAGCGACCGTGGCCTTAATTAAGGTACAGCCCTAGTATTTGCCTGGTGTGAAAATGGGAAACCACGGAAAGCCATCTTCAGGGCTGCCGACAGTGGGGTTCGAACCTACTATCTCCCGAATACTGGATACTGGCCGCACTTAAGCGACTGCAGCTATCGAGCTCGGTTTTCTTGTTTCTGATGTGCTGTATTTTGCCCTATAAAAAGTTACTGTAATGAGAGTTTTTCTAAAGTGATAGCGCCTATTTGTTCGTGTCGTTGACCTCTGCAGATCTTTTGCCACTACTTTCACCATATGATAGGAACCTGCCTGTAAGTGTAATTGCGGTAGTGTAGAGTGTTGAATGTAAGCAAAGGAACGTTAAGGACGACACAAACACCCAGTCCCCTGGCCAGGGATATTAATCATTTACAATTAAAGACCCATGACCCGGCTGGGAACCGAACCCATTACAGTGATGCCGTAAAATAGAGTTTGTTTGTATGTTTTTTAATACTGTTAAAAACAATGTATCCACTATAAGCCCGAAATGAAATGAAATGAAATATCGTTTGGCTTTTAGTGCCGAGATATCCCAGGACGGGTTCGGCTCGCCAGATGCAGGTCTTTCTAATTGACTCCCGTAGGCGACCTGCGCGTCGTGATGAGGATGAAATGATGATGAAGACAACACATACACCCAGCCCCCGTGCCATTGGAAGTAACCAATTAAGGTTAAAATCCCAGACCCGGCCGGGAATCGAACCCGACACCCTCTGAACCGAAGGCCAGTACGCTGACCGTTCAGCCAACGAGTCGGACATAAGCCCGAAGATACATATTCGTATAAGTCCGCCTCTGTGGTGTAGTGGTTAGTGCGATTAGCTGCCACCCCCGGAGGTACGAGGGCTGGAACGGGGTCCACTCAGCCTCGGGAGGTCAACTGAGTAGAGGCGGGTTCGATTCCCTCCTCAGCCATCCCCGAAGTGGTTTTCCGTGGTTTCCCACTTCTCATCCAGGCGAATGCCAGGATGGTACCTAACTTAAGGCCACCGCCGCTTCCTTCCCTCTTCCTTGTCTATCCCTTCCAGTATTCCCATCCCCTTACAAGGGCGAGGTACTGGTCCTCCTCCCCAGTTGTATCCCCGACCCAAAGTCTCAAGCTTCAGGACACTGCCCTTGAGGCGGTAGAGGTGGGATCCCTCGCTGGATGGGAAGCCCATTAAGAGAGAGAGAGAGAGAGAGATGATTCAATTATGAGCTTTACATGCTCAAAAACGGTATTCTCTATATCACGAAATTTCAATAACAAGAAATAAAATTGACTTCCTGAGATGATACGAGATAGGCCTGCCGTGGTTCCACTGTATTACGAAGGTGAGCGCCGCGCTCACCATGCGAGTAACCGCGGGTTGAGGCAGGCTGCAGAAGTAGGGCCTAGTAATTGTCAAATCTACTTGTGATCTTCCAAAACACAAAATTAGCATCAAAACTAAATGTGCTGAAGAGGATGAGAAAACCAAGATCGAAGATTCACGGGGTCAAAAGGAAACAGATTCCGATAAAGACTGTCCAGATCACTGTACTTTTTCGAAAAAGAAAGAAAGGAAAGGATGGTGGTGACGAGGGTATATCGGAGTTTATGTTTGAAGTGAGCAAGTTGCTGTGGTAGCACCTACATTGTAAGTATCGGAACTTTTTCTCCAAGAAAATGAGCAAAGTTTTAAGGTCAACCACCAAATCCTCCGAACACAGTCTCCACGTGACGGATATGTGCATTCCTGGCTAGTCAGTAGGGGGTCACCTGCTCAACCATATACCCAACGATACAATGCGACAGTAGATCGACCCTGTGTCCATTTGAGAGAAGATACGGGTTAGAAGACTCCAGTGGTTCGGACATGCAGTCACCGCTTCACAGAACACTGTCTTCAGCGTCACACACCATCTCCAAGTCTAGGGCTGAATTTCTCGTGGCAGACCAAAACAACGCAGGAAAGGCACGCTAAATGCTGACTTGAAAATCACTGGCCTTCAACCTGAAGACATACATAATGATGCAAAGTGACGTTCCAAAACTAAAGTAACGGACCCTGCGCCAATATGGAATGACGCAAAGAAGAAGTGATTATACAGATTAGGATCTAATGTTGCCAGACACACAGTGTAGGGCGAGTTATTTTATCTTATTCACGAAGACTTCTGATCTCATTCTTGCTCTGAGAATATAGCTGAGGAGATGCCTGATATGAAAGGCAAGGTACATGGTTGTTAATGCTAAATTGTTTAGCTGAGGGAAATGCAATCCTGACAACGAGACATCTCAGTATTTTTTGTCTATGTGATAAGGTAGAAACAGTTTCTGCGAAGCTAAATCTCCTTAGGGGATGTACAAGCCATACATTCGTCCTAAGTTCTGTGGAATTTAAAAAGTACATTTCGTCCACAATCAATGGAAATATTGTCAAGAGTTAGCAACATCGTTAAGAATTAAGAAATGTATATTAAATGTTGTTGATATAAAATAAGAAAATAAGGAACCCAGGAAAAAGATAACTGCATCATTATTATTTTTATCAGCTGCTTCGAAACAAAGAAGTTCGAATAGAACATAAACTCACTCAAAGAGCAGGTTCCACGTGACATGTACAAAAAATAACGGGATTATTGATGACTTTTAAAATAATGTTGGTATCATGGCCCAAAAACCTACCGTTATGAATTTTTTTTTGCTAGTGGTTTTACGTCGCACCGACACAGATAGGTCTTATGGCGACGATGGGACAGGAAAGGCCTAGGAGTTGGAAGGAAGCGGCCGTGGCCTTAATTAAGGTACAGCCCCAGCAATTGCCTGGCGTGAAAATGGGAAATCACGAAAAGTATCCTGAGGGCTGCCGACAGTGGGATTCGAACCAACTATCTCCCGGATGCAAAATCACAGCCACGCGCCTCTAACCACAGGCCACCGTTACGAATTTCGATGGCACCAAGGTGCCCCTCAGCAATCCTGTCCCTCAGTTCTTTTATGTGTCAGTAAATGTAGCGACACGAGGCCACATATGAGCACCTTCAGATACCACCGGTTTGAGCCGAGAAATGTTTATAGCCTACTTTTCACTTACGTAAAATGTTTTGATTCGACTGATATTAACGGAGATATTGGACACTCTTGTTTTGAACCTTTCCCAAAATATTGATTCGACACTGAATACCTTAGTACACGATCCGATTCTCCTTCAACACAAATAGTGAGTTTCGAGAAATATTGTCCCAGTCAACAAAGAAACAAGCAAACAAACGAACAAACAAACAAACAACACCAATAAACAAACAATCAAACAAACGGGCAGACAAACAAACACAGCCTATATACAAAGAAATAAAACAAACGGACAAACCAACCAACCAATAAACAAACAAACAAACAAACGGACAAACACAACAAAAACAAAGACACGAATGAACAGACAGACAAAATTGAACTGAATCTATTTCAGGCTTAATCCAAGATAAAACCGAAGTGCGAGGTAAAAGCGCGAAGTGGTAAGCGATTCAACGACGACGCGGTCTTTCAGCTTGTCGTCATGACGTCGTTCCAGGGACCAGGGATGATGCGATATTATCGTTATGATTAAATATCGACAATTTTGTATTGATATTCGATATTTCAGTATCGATATTTTTGTGGTATCGATAATATTATCGATAGTGAAGAGTTAGTTAAGAAATATTAAGGCACAGTGGTACTAATCGAACAATGGATTTATAATTAAGGGTAATAGTCTAATACCCTAATAGAAATACATTAAATATTTTAGTACAGAGAAGGGCTAGTGATCGATAACAAAGACATTTGCTCCTATTTTGTTGGCTATCCATTCAGTTTTCTATGTTCTGTGCCTGTCCAACGCACCTGCCGTTGGCCTTTTGCATTTTGTAGGCATTTTTACATTGCGGGTTAATCAATATATGATTCATCGCATATAACGTTTCTGTGTTGGATTCTCGTGCAAGTTACTTTCAGTTGAAGAAAGGGCTCCACCGACTAATACTAGACAAAAAAAGTGCTACTACAATGTTCTAAAATACTGTTCTAAATAATGTTCTAAACATGTTATAAATATGTCATATTCACTGCAAATACAATAAACTTTAATTCATGACATTTCACACAATAATTTAATCATTATATGTGCTTCTCTTAATTATTTTGTTTTTACTGGGACTTCCGTGATCCCAAATTTTACGTAATTCAATATAATTTCAAATTCTTCCATTTTGGATAAATAATTCATTTGATGTTGAGAAATATCGATATTTTGTTTTGATAATGTCAGCATATCGATATTTTCATTACTTCTCGATATCGGGTTCTCTATCGCTAATTTGGTATATCGATTCCTTGGTGTACCTTTTGAACAAGTGCTTGGACAAGAATGGTGACTGCATGGCATAGCAATGTTCCCATGTCCTTATATCTGACTGTAAAATACAGTTTCTCTGCGTGAACTATTGTTACCTTGTTGTTTTTTAAGATAACCTGTAAGAACGAAGCGGCATACGATTCAATAACATTTCTAAAGCAAAAAAAAAAAAATAGTTTTGGTACATACTTCTAAATGCAGAGGAAATGTAGCTGCATTGTTCATGTTTTAGAAGAAATACTAGTTTTCTAGTCATCCTCGCAATAAGCCTCTTAAAATAATCTAAATCCATATATTCCAAGTAAGTAGTAATAATAAAGGATATGAAATATGAAACACATCTAAAATAGACAGATAATAATAATAATAATAATAATAATAATAATAATAATAATAATAATAATAATAATAATAATAATAATAATAATAATAATAATAATAATAATAATAGTACCAGGGTTACTCCTTCCTCTGCTACTTCAACTGAGCGATTTCTCTATGGCCATCTATGTCGATGAACACGAACATTTAAAACTTTCTAAAACTTTCTTCTTCGTTGGTGAGATGGCTCTAGCATCTATTTTCTGGCGATCTCTGGTGGGCTAAGTCCCAGTTAATCGCTAGAGAAAATTAATTTGTTATAGTTAGTAAACTTTTTTCTGCTGATTTTTTTATGTACCGAAGTTGTCATTATTTTTACCTGGTTTCTCCTCTAAGGTAATCTGCCTGTGATTAACTTCTCTAGCCAATCAAACCCGGGGTTGTGTGTGGAACTTTAGTCTATCAGCGCTCTGGGATTTAATTTAATCTGGAGCTTTCCCCTACTGAGCTATTTAAGGAGAGCACTTTAGGGGCGTCTAGTGTGATTTGCTTTGGTTATCGAGAGTGCGACTTGGCGGTTGTTAGAGAGGGCTAGGAGGCAGGGCGCGGCCGGCTTGAAGAAAATGCAGCGCTAACAAGTAATGGCAGAATTTACCTGAACATGTGATTGTGCCGGCGTGTGTTTCGAGGGAACGATTTCAGCAATTTTCTTCAAATCTAATAATAATCTTTCTTTTTTGTGGGATGAAATGTAGGATCATCTGCCCAGTCTTCGGACTCAAGTTATATTCTCTAATGGCTAACTATTTAATGTAAGGGAGCACGAGTGGTGATCCTCGTAACTCTCCCCTTCTACTTTTGAGTTGGGTGACTAAAGCTTTTAACCTCTACATTTTGGAAATCTTGTCTCGGCCTTTAAATGTTCCCCATTTTGTCACCCATTTTAGTATGGGATTAGCGTCTGTGTCATTGGGCCTTTTCTCTTCCCGAATGTTCTTTGAGGAGTACTGGTGTTTCGCCTTCTTGCCTTTTGTTAATGGCATGTTTTATGTAACCGTTCCTTTTCCTCCTTAAGGCCTTCTACTATGGGTAAATATGCCCCTGTATTTTCCTTATGATTCTTCGGGTAAGCGTGTCTACGTTTAGGTTCCCTTGAGGAACAGTACGTAAACTGATTATGTAACGTTTTTAATGGATAAGCCCACCATGGGGCAACCTGTGTATGAACACTATGAAGTGGGGTCGCCCTAGGGGTTACCAGTGTAAATGAGATTGTAAATAGCGACTGATTGCTTGATTGAGGCTAGCCTCTATATATATTGGAGCTCCGACTCTATAATATTGTACCTGTTAGGAACAATTATGCTCTTTCACATGTAGGTTAACGACAGGGAGTTTCTCCCAATTAATCTTGTAGGCCTACTTCATTTAGAACTTCTACGTCCAATGTATTGTTGAAGCTGACGAGCTCGTTATTTAATACGAATATCCTCAGGCAAAATATCAACTGTTTCTTGTGATCATTACTAAATTACTCTATATGAATTTTAAGAAAGGAAAGAAATACAATTTCCAAATTTTGTTAAAGTAAATGTTTGCTCTAAGTGATCCTTTCAGCCATTCACACCATGCGCTTCCTATTCCTCTGCGAGCCACGGAAGCACGGTAACAATAACAACAATAATAATAATAAATAATGTTTAACTATTATGAAAGGCATCGCCCACCTCTTTGGTGTAATGATAGCGTGATTAGCTGCCACACCACGAGGCCCAGGTTCGATTCGCAGATCTTCCACGCAATTTGAAGAGTTTTATGAGAACTGGAACCGGGTCCACTCAGCCTCGGGTGTTCAACTGAGTTGAAAGGTGAGGGGAGGGGTCGATTCCCACCTCAGCCCTCCTCGAAGTGGTTTCCCGCGGTTTCCCACTTCTACTCAAGGGAAATTCTGAGGTGGTACCTAACTTAAGGCTACGTCCGCTTCCTTCCATATTCCCTGCCTATCCCTTCCAATATCTCCAACCAAGACAATGCCCTTGTTCAGCATAGCAGGCGAGGCCGCCTGGGTGAGTTAGTGTTCCTCCTCCCCAGTTGTATTCCCGACCGAAAGTCTCTCGCTCCAGGACACTGCCCTTGAGGCTGTAGAGGTGAGATCCCTCGCTGAGTCCGGAAGAAAATTAACCCTGGAATTTAAACGGATAGTGAAATGAAAAATGAATTAAGAGATATTTTTTTCTATTAAAAAAACAAAGCGTAGTAGGCTGAACTAGGCCAAGGCAGTACAGATATTTACGTGAAACATCCATCGTTCATTGTAAATCTGGACGTTAGATATAATTTCACTAACTTTACTTCTTCGCCTCATACTTCTGAACCAACAAATGTACCCGTGTTTCGCTACGGTATTCTACACTGTAGGCCTATACGGATTTCTACGTAAATTAGTGTACATGCGGTGAGTTAGATTTCATTAAATTGCATGTCTTTTAGCATTATAGAAGAAACGCCGTGGGGAGTTCGCCATACGTTCTTTTCCGTGTAAGGTGCGAGTTGTAGAGTTGTGATGATAACAGCAGGTTCACTTAACTACTGCTATTCATAATCGATTTAGGAAGTTTCATTATAATGGCCGGCCCCCTTGCCTATTGCCGGTCATAATCGATTTGGGGAGTTTTCGTTGCAATAGCGGGCCCCATTTCCTAATTACAGACATATTCCAGTAGAGGAGTTTTCATTATAATGGCAGACACCTTTCCCACTGGCAGTTTAAATTGAGTTTTGCTGTTAGCATTATAATGACAGGTCGCTTCCCTTAATGCCAGTCACACTCGGGTAGGGGAGGTTTGAACAAGAATTGCATTCTCCCTTGCCTTCTGGTAGTCAAATAGAGAAGGAAATTATTCACTACAATGTTAGGCCCTTCTTAATAATGCGAATTACACAAGACTTGGAGAAGGATCTCATTCCAACCGCCAGTCAAAGTAGATGTGAGAAGAATTATTACAATAGGTGATGCCATCCTGCTAACAGTCACTATCGACTTGTAAAGTATTAGTAATAATAGCAGAAACATCCTTTCTGGATCGCTACAAATCGACTTCAAGGATTATAGATCGATATAGGAAACTATATGCACGTTTAAAATATTGCAGACATTCATTTATAAATCAACTGCTGCTTAACGTTACGCTAAAAACAGATTGCACGTAAGACGTCTCTATATGACATTTTCTCCTATCTAGTTTATGTGTGGGTTACAATGAGTTAGAAACATTGAATAGGGGAAAATTTGTGTACCATTTTCTCACACTGCATTACTTTCCGGATACTTATGTGACAGCTAGAACGATAGATTTTGGTTCAAAATGGCCACTATAAGGGCAAATGTTCATGCAAAATTTGATGATTCTATCTGTACTATAAGTGTGTCAAACTATGAAATACGCGTGTAAAAAGCACAAAATTTACGTGCAATCGAGAAAAATAGAGAATCTAACGTATAAGGGAAAGAGATACGACAAAAAGTTATAGGGCCGAAGATTGTGCCCTCCGTTTTTGTGATATTAATTACCCAAATTTCACACTATTCAACGTTCCTAACCCATTTTTACCCATAAATAGATGAGACAGGAGAAAATATCTTAAGACTAGCAATTTAGGCCGCTTATGGTACAGTCCGTTTGTCGATACGATGTATCGTTTAGCAGCAGTTAATCTCTAAATGAAGGTTTGCAATATTGTAAACATGCATATATACTTCGAATGTCGATCTATATATATTCATTGAAGTCTTGTAGCGATGTAGAAAGGGTGTGTTTACATTATAATTAATATTCTACACCGATAGTGACTCTCAGCAGGAGGGCGTATGCTATTGTAATCATTACTCTCCACATCGACTTTGACTGGCAGTAGGAATGGGATCCTTCTCCAACTTCTTTGTAACTAGCTTTAGTAAGGAGGGACTACCATTGTAATTAATAATTCCCTTCTCGATTTGACTGGCAGAAATCAAAGAAGCATGCAATTTTGTTCAAAACTTCCCTAACCGATTGTGTTTGGGAGTAGATAAGTGTGCCCACCATTATAAACAAATTTAGCCATCTAAAATGAGACTGACATTAAGCATAGTGGACTTGCTATTATAATGGAAACTCACCAACTCAGTGTGACTGTCAAAGAATAGGGGCCTGTCATTATAATGATAACAGCATAATTCAATTTTGACTGGCGGTAGGGGAGGTGCCTGCTATTATAATAAAACCTCCTCAACTGTAATATGTCTGGACGTAGGAAAGGACGCCTGCCATTGTAACGAAAACTTCCCAAAATCGATTGTGACCACGCAGTAGGTAATGGGGCCTCCCGTTACAATGAAAACTTACCTACTCGATTGTGAATGGTAGTAGGTAAGTGTGCATGCCGTTATCATCACAATTTCGTAACTTGCACTTTACATTGGAAACAACGTATGGGAACCTCCCCCTACTGTTTCTGGATAACGCTAAGAGACATACAATTTAAATATCTTATTCACTGCATGTACAGTAATTGACTTCGGTATCCGTATACAATGTAGAATACCGTAGCGAAGCACGGGTACATTTGCTAGTTCTCGAATATTTATGTTATTAGTGGTCCTATCAATTAATATTACACAACTAAAGTTATACATAATTAATTTTCCGATCATTTATGTCTTATACACTTTTACCTTACCGGCTATGATAACAGAATTCATGAGTATGTGTTTTTGTTGCTAAGTCCATATCAACGCCGAGCCACGAGATAATGGGTAAACCGAATTTAATGAACATTTGTATGTACAGTCGGGGAATAAGTTTAGGCTATAAATACTTTCATATGAAATGATAGTTTAGGGGAAGGTGCCTAAAATGTAATTCTTAAATACCTACAGTACGTTATTGGTCCTATCGAAAATACTGCATAATAAAAGTTATAGAGAATACAATTTCCGACCATTTATGTTTTATTCAGTTTTACCGTACCGACTACAATAAGAGTGGTATTTCAGAGTCGGTCAACAATAACATTACATTGACCATGGTTTGTTGTGATTTTCTTTGTCTCTTCTGCTGGCACTCATCTCCGATTGATGGGGTTAATGTTGCGTACGGAGTATAATAGCCTGTCTGAATATTGGCGGAAAGTAGCTGGGGGGTTAGATAACTTTCTTCTTTAGCTGGGCACCATCTTGTTATGACGTCATACACGTTACGTCATTTGCCTCGATCACATGTTGTGTATCGTCCATCTTAATATATAAACCATTCTCTTATATGGAATACTTGTCCGACTCAATGGCTGAATGGTCAGTGTTGAGTCCTTCGGTTCAGAGGGTCCCGGGTTCGATTCCTGGCCAAGTCGGGGATTTTCATTGTGTCTGATTAATTTTTCTGGCTTGTGGACTGAGTGCTTGTGTTTTTCCCAAATTGAAATTGAAATTGAAATTAGACAACGCACTACACTACCAACCACCACAGGAACACGCAATAGTGGTTACATCCCTCCATATAGGGTAAGCATCAGGAAGGGCATCCGTCCGTAAAACAGGGCCAAATCCATACGTGCTACACACTTCGCACCCACGATACAACAGATGTAAGAAAAATGGTAGAAGGTGAACTATATGTAATACTTCTTGAGCTATAATGATTTGTACGTTACATGATAATCACTGTATCGATGTTTCGCTGGAGATCCGCGACTCCGATTTGAATTACGTCTCACGTCAGAACACAGCACAGGAATTACTAAAAGTTTCTTCCATTAGATACGGATTACATGTCATTCTGGCGGTCATGTGCCTATGATGCTTACAGTCCATCAAATTTCTGATAAAACTATAAATTTGCGTTTTGGAACCGTATAATTATTTGTAAATACTGCAAACTTATGTAGACTTTCTTAAAAATACTGCAGATTCATTTTAACCTTCAGTGAACCTTCCCCCAAAGCATTATGTGCAGAAATGGGCGTGCGTGTTATCGGTTTAATGAGTCGAGAAATACGGTAGGTCATTTATTTTATTTATTGCATGGCGTAACATGTACTACTAACATACAACTTAAGGAAATTAAAACGAAAAGACACTTGAAAATGAATTTCTAAATTATCGATCCTCTGGAGTGCATCTAAGAAATCCAGAATATTTCCAGAGTAGGAAGACAAGGGGCATTCTTCGTAAGTATGTTTGATGATTCGTCCGGGTGATCCGTATTGGCATGTTGGACTCAGCATTTTCTCCCACTTGTACGACAGAACGACACATCTACTATGATAGTATATTCCGATTGTGTTCAGCATCGGTAACGTTCTGCAGGACAAATTAAGTAGACAAGTTAATGTTTTATTACAGTCGAAGAAAAGCAGAGATATTCCAGTCATAACATTTTGCGGACGACATCCACTCACTTCGTCAGGATGCAAACTCGTATTAATGGGGAAATAGTTCATGAACTTTGATCTTAACCGTTATATAACCTTTACCTATGGCGTGTTTAGTTGATAATGCTAAGTAACTATTAAACTACTCGTCACATTTATGACTTGCTGTATTATGACAAGTGATGCGAACAACGGAAATAGTGCACAGTGCTGATCTTGTGTGGGTATATGAGTGTGAGTATAACCTTTCGGATTTGAAGGCTAGCTCCGGGGTCGACATGTAGCCCTACAAGGTTGATGATGCAAGAAATTCAGAGCAATCTGTGCGTCTAATTAACTATGCTCTGCTTCTGGTGTTGCTCTGGAATTTCAAACGTTGAGCTTGTTTGATATGACCTCGAGGTGTGAAAAACCTTACGGTTATTATACACAGGCTAATACGATTTACATTCCCATTTAAAGAACTCATTAATAGATTCTGTGACTGTGGTGTGACTTTACTATTATGTACAATTTTTGGAATTTCATACGCTATGGTTTCTATTAGTTACCGAGTGATAATCGTGAGCTACATTTCTGATAATATAAGTTAATTCCATGAATGGGTGGGTGTGCGGTTGTGGGTAAGTCCGTCAAAGAACTTTCCTTCATAATGATACTAGCCTTTGATGGTTATATCGTTAATCATTAACCAATTGCAATAACCTTTATCTCGTACATAAGTATGAAAAGTAATAATATGACTATTTATTTCAGTCGTGATTATGTATATATTCTTTAATGTTCGAACTTAGCGCTGCTGATTTATGGATTGTAATATTATAATCCCAAAGCCATTTCTCCAATACAAAGATAAAATAGACAATCTCGTTCATCGAAAAAATCTTTTTGGGTCTTCGATTCTTATTATTATTATTAATAATAATTAACAATTAAAATTAATTAATTATATTTAATAATAATATTAATAATAAAAATAATAATACGACGGCTGTAAATAAGGTACCGGTAATGGAATTATTTTTATTTTATTTTTTTTGCTAGGGGCTTTACGTCGCACCGACACAGATAGGTCTTATGGCGACGATGGGATAGGAAAGGCCTAGGAGTTGGAAGGAAGCGGCCGTGGCCTTAATTAAGGTACAGCCCCAGCATTTGCCTGGTGTGAAAATGGGAAACCACGGAAAACCATCTTCAGGGCTGCCGATAGTGGGATTCGAACCTACTATCTCCCGGATGCAAGCTCACAGCCGCGCGCCTCTACGCGCACGGCCAACTCGACCGGTAATGGCATTATTAATACAACGCAATATTTAATGAAGTAACAAGTACAATCGCATTACATTCATTCAATGTAGTCACCCGCATTTTGTCAAATGTCGGGAAGCCTTTGGGGACCGTTGGCAAGGCCTTCTCTGTTGATGACAGCGCCGGAGCGCTTCACTGCGCGGAGTATAGGTGCCACGTCAGGAAATCGGCGGCTAATTTCCGGACAGTCCATGCATGGCTACGGAAATGAGACCACTCACGATATCACTATCTTGAGGAATGGACGGCCGGTCTGTGTTGTGCAAATACGCAGTCTCCTTCCGACCCGCATGTAACGCTTTGACCCATCGTACACTCGACCTCTCACCACAGGCTACACGTAATCCTCGATAAGATTGTGATACACTTTTGCCACGGGAAACCTCGATTTTAATCCACCAACGCTCATAATCTCTTGAAAAAATTATTTAGTGCGGTGAAATCGACACTCTTCACTTCAACGCCACACAGCAACAACACTCCCAACTGGATGCCCGTAAAATGCACACTGCACATCGAGAGTGTCTAGAATACTTTGACACTATTTTATTTACAGCCCTCGTAATCATAATCATAATTTAATCATAATTTACTTGATCATAATTATTACGGCAGTTACCCGTGGACGCAGAGGTGAAAGAAGGTGCCGGGGTGAACGGGTCTAACTACAAAGTCAAGAATGGAATTTAAAACTTTAATAAAGGTTATATTTTCTTTTCTTTTCTAGAATTTCAAACTTAACAATCTTTCACTAAGTGAACACAATAATATATCATGTACAATGACAAACTAGAAACAAGACAAGAAATACCCCAATTTTAGTGATTTCTACACTCTTGGGTTACAAGCCCCTAGTTTTACAATTTTGTGCTCCTAGCTCAATTTTACCAAAGCACAAATTTTAATGCAAGGGCATAAAATCCCCAATACACGGAGCACTAGCTCCAACAATGACAATTTCAGGCCTCCCAAAGGCACTATTACAACACTTGAAAAAGAGCTCACGTGCTCTCAGTTCACAAGCCTACTCAAGGCAACTCCAACAGTATCTTATACCTTTTGGCCTTCCTTGTCCAAACATACAATTGAAACAGGGGTATCTCGTACCCAACCTACTGGGCCTTCATGGAACACGAATAATGGTTAAGTAAATGGCCCGAAACACCAAATAGGATGGAGGCTTGTATTTGCACTCCTAAACATGCATTCTTAAAACCTAAAAGGCACTAGGCCATTGAAACAGGGGCTATTCGCAAACTGTGGAGGTGACCCGTATAAGAAAGAAATTTAAAACATTAAGGAAGAGAAGAAAATCAGTTACCAAACCGTAGTCACCTCAAACCAAAATGAAGGGGAACTCGAGAGGGTGCATCACTCTCTATCCCCGAATTACGGTTACAGATTTTATAAAGTTTTTACATAAGCCGGCAGAAAATCACATTTTTAGAAAAGTAGGTTACATTATAAAAGTTTTGGACCTTTCCCGCGGGTTAAACTGCTGAGTTAGCAAGAAATAAAGATGTTAAACGGCCATTACCTTGCTGAAAACCTGCTGCCTGTCGAAGGAGGCACCTCCCGCCTCCTGCTTCACATACACACACTTAAATGTTGATCAAGTGGCCAAGAGCCATGGAAATCCGCAGTTTATAAACCCCCGGGGAACGTTCGAGACCTTTCATGAATAATCAAGACACACCCACAGAATTTTATTGGAGGATACAAAGTTTACACTCAAAATCGAAGAAGAAATACGTGATTGGTTGGAAATTAATTACATAAATTCTTGATTGGTTAAATTCAAAACAGGCGGAAAGAAATGATAAATATTGCCAACCCAAAAATGAATGAACGAAATTTAGTAAAGGAAAAACTTATGAATACAAAATTTCTTCAAGAAAGTTCCTTCACTTCGCACCAGGGTGCATGATCATAGTTTTTTGTAGTGACCTCTCTGAGAGAATGTTAAAATTTCTTGATGAACGGAAAACAAAAACAAGTTGAAATTCACACAGTACTGGCAACTTAATAATCACAAAATTACGGTAGTGACATCTTCAGAGGAAACGTTTGAATAGGTCTAGTTTCAAGTTCAGTGTTTCTCCTGTAGAGGAGTTTTAATTGGCGCAAGATTTAAATGTGCGGCGTAGAGGTGTACCTCCCGGTACAATAATCATAATCATAATAATATTAAGACGTAACACATGTGACAAGTGGATTAGGGAGATCAGAAAGGATCTGAAAAAAAGTTGGACTAAATATATAGTTAAGAGAAACAAGTACGGTACCGACACTAGAGCACAGTAACTTCAAGAGCTTTGGTGAAGAAGAACTGCAGAACAACTGGTGGAGAGCAGAAAGGAGACAGGCTGCCAGAGAGAGAATTCAACGGGGCTGGGCTGCAACGAAAGCTTCTAAAAATGTGTAAATGTTGCTTATTGTGGTCACTAATGGCCGTAAACGTCTAAAATAAAAGAAACACGAAGAAGAAGATGTCTTATCATGAGAGAGAAGAAATAATTTTCTAATTTCTTATTGACGGTAAAGAAGGTGATGGCTCAGAAATACCCCATAACGCGCTGAGCAATTGTGACGATCATATCTAAATAAAGCTAATGATTTAAAAATGAAGTAATTATCGGGATTTGCAGATGAATGCTCCGACCTTCCCACTTGGATCGTCTGCGGACGATAATGTCATTCAAAACATTAAACGACGTCAGGGAAAAGAAAGGAATATTAAATGATTCCCAAATGTTGTTGGTAGCCGAATTAATAACTTAACAGTTAATACATAATCTCTAGAAGTGGTGAATTTTTGCACTAACCAAATTACACCAAATGAATCGGCACATGCTAAAAGGGCCTCAGTCCAAACAACCCAGTTTTGAGAAAAACGAAAAAACTGTATCTCAACAACCCTAATTTTTCTTAACTAATTAACTTTACTGAAAGGTAGTACATACCTAAACGGTACCCGTTTTTACTATTTTAACAATCTTTTATGTTTAGTTACTTTGCAAAATAGGTGTAAATGCCGTGGACTGAGGCCCTTTTAGCATTCTGCAAGGTTTTCACAAAATAGAAACAGAACATCTTCGGTTTTTGTCAATCTATTTACTAACAATCGAAGATTCTGAGTACCATATTTATATACAGGTAAGAAACACTCTATGTGTCAGTACACAATGTCATTTTAGTTGAACCTAGTCATCATTTCCATCATCATTGCTGCGTTCAGAGGTAGGCCAGGCCAGAATTTCAGTATAGAACTCCAGAAACTCACGAGGAATGTATGACTTTAACCTTTTTAATGTCATTTACTTTGGCAAGTTTTATAGGGACTTTGTTCAGTGGGTAAGCTACTGCATCTGGAAGCTTAACTTCTTGAACTCCGGATTGTTTAAGGTGAAATGTGTGTCTTGCGACAATCTGGAATTTAAACTTCGAGTTGTAGGTAATGTGCATGCATGTACTGATCATAAAATTAACTTTGTGGTCTCTAGGAACAGTCTTGGCTTTAGTTTCTTCTGGGATACAGTTCCGTTGCGTAACCACTATTGTTTGAACTCGACAACTTCTTCACATTGAACTTCTTTCACTATGAACTTGTGAGTTTTACTTGACGGGATGATAATGTTTGTCAGTTCATGAATGCCATAAATTCTGTCGTGTTTTTTCAGTGCTTTCTTTGTTATGGCGAAATACATATCACATGGTAGAATCGAATGACCTCGGACAGGAAAAAATTGTTCAATTTTTTCAAAACGCTTTGTGTCCGTCAAAGCTAAAAGCATTCTAGATAGGGCATTACTTTTATTTTGCCCCCCACAGTTGTCTGAATACACATGCAGCTCTGTGTATTGTGGGGGGACACTATTCAAAAAGTCATAAACAAGTGAGCATACTTCATTCGGCCCTCTTTTTTCCTACACCTTCATGATACAGATGAATAACGGCCTTATTTTTTTAATGTCGTGTATGCAAAACACGCTGGTAGTCAGCTGACGTAGGTAGAAGGTTTCTTGAACAGGTATTTGAGGTAGTTGGACATTCTGCATGAAATCAAAGAAGATAGCGAGCACATGTGGTTCGTCTTTGGTTTCCTCTTCCCTTTTCAAACGAGCATAAAACATTGTGGCTTTTCTGTTATGAACTAAAAGCTCCGCAGATGCCACTCTTTTAGCTGCTTCATTTAGGTGGGGGCTTTCTAACTTGAGTTTCAGTTCTTCACAAGTGCAACAACAATCACTCTGTGATACTCCAACATGTAAATTATAATTCTCATCAAAAAATCTTGCAAAGAACGATTGGCTAACTTTGTTGTTTGGATTCTTTTCAATGTAAAGAATTTACAAAAGTTTTTGTTCAACCTTCCATCTATGTAGTTATAAGTCTTTGATGAAAAAGGGGTATGTTTTTGAGGGAAACTTTCAATATGTTCCCGCAAAAGCTGTTTTGTATCTAGCAAGTGGGCTTTTTAACGTGTTTTCCACGTTATTATTATTATTATTATTATTATTATTATTATTATTATTATTATTATTGAATATACCATTACAAACCCTATTTTACAAGTAGTATATTAGAGCTGTAGATAGTGAGACGAAGTTAATACATGACAATTGAATTAAAATAGAGATGACTTATAAATGAGGTGGAGAAATTTAACAAACACTTTATAACAGCATCTTCTCTGAAATACCATAGTGAGAGGTGCTTGGTATTCTATGTTACACATGTTTAAATGCATTAATAATTCATATCTACTCCTGTTAAAAATTAACTCAAATAAAAGATGAGGAACAGTTTGTTGCATTTCACAGGTACAGCTATAGGGCTTCTGAATACTGATTCCAAACCTCTCGAAGTACGATCCAAACTTTCCATGTCCTGTCATAAACTTAGTTAGAATATATTCATGTTGCAATTACCTACTTTGTAGTCTGTCTTGAATATTTGGAAAGAACAACTCCCTTGTTAGCCGGCCATTTGTGCTGGTGATCCATTGGTTGTTGCACATATCTTGTGTATACTCCCTCAGTTCCTTTTGTACATGAGACATAGGAGACTTTTCATATATCAACAAGGCGTCAGAAGAAGTAGTAGCTGCTTTGGCAAGTTCATCAGCTCTCTCATTTCCTTCTACTCCGTCATGACCTCGGACCCATTTCATGCAGATATGTTTACTGTAGCCTAATATGTGTGATCTTATGTTAACAGCTACCGGATTAAAGTTATATTTTTCATGAATTGCTCTCAAAGCTGCCTGAGAGTCACTCAATATTTGCGCAGCACAGCTGTGTTTTTAATCCACATAACTGCCTGTTGTATAGCGCACAATTCGGCTTGAAAGACTGATCAGCATGTTATTCTGTAGCACTATAAAAGCACATCCTACAAGCCAGCCATCTTTTGCTTTGCTAATCCGGGATCCATCCGTATACATATTGTAATGATGTGTGTTGCACACTTCTTGCACAAGATTATTGGCAAATTTACTTGGGTGACCTGCTGGCAATGGCTGTTAAATACAGAGGTGGGATTCCCGCCACAACAAGGGCTGCTTCCGTGAATATTGTGCGGTATGCACGAATAATTCTGAGTACAAAACCTCTTTGAATTTGGGCTAGTTTAGCTTGAACCCACTTCCTTTTCAATACATTACGATAAGCAGATAAACCATACAGTAATAATGGTTACACTGCTCCATGATACATTGTCTTTAATAGTTCTGATTTAACACCCCATGTCTATCCGGTAGCAATAGTGAAGCCAGACAGCAATTTGCTAGCTTTGGTAGACAGAGCATTGAAATGAGCTCTAAATGTTAGTTTTCTGTCTAAAACATCACCTATGACATTTGGTCCACCAATTTGATAACTTGTCCATTCATGTGTACTACAGGTGTTTCAGCTTTCCTCTTCCTCGTAATGAACACGCCGCTCGTTTTTGGGGGGGGGGGGTTTGAACTCCAATTTATTTTCAAATCCCCGGTTGTAAATTATATTCAGCGCTGTGTTAGCTCGTCAACGGGATTTTTACCCAATAGCTTCAAGGATTTCAGTCTCTTAACCTTTTTTTACTGATATCGAATGGAGAGCTTAGAAAGCTTTAAAACGTACTTGTTGTCTGTTTGATCCTACCATCACATGATAACGAAAAGTGTTGCTATTTTCTCTGGCAGCATCTCCTTTTCGAGGACGTCTTCGTTGTACCGCACAAACATCAATCAAATGTTGCAGATGCAAATCTTGTACATCTTTGGAGGACAAATCATAAAACTTTGCAAAAATGTCAGCTTGTTCACCTTCGGTAATGATTTCAAAACAATTCATCACTT
This sequence comes from Anabrus simplex, assembly GCF_040414725.1. Classification (NCBI taxonomy): domain Eukaryota; kingdom Metazoa; phylum Arthropoda; class Insecta; order Orthoptera; family Tettigoniidae; genus Anabrus; species Anabrus simplex. The sequence goes on from NC_090271.1 coordinate 251,188,448, forward strand.
GCAACTGAAAGAGAACATACAAATTATTAACAGAGACTAGAAATGCAAACAAAAACTCTTGGTGTATGTTGAGTTAGGCTATACTCTTTACAATATAAAAGGTGTAAGTCTCAAAGTATTTAGGCCTATGTTTTTCATTAAAAAGATTTTGATTTCAAATTCCAAATTACACGTTTGCATGTGTAGGTTAGTTTTTAGTTTTTATCAGAACTAAGTAGTTTCAAAGATTGGTTGCAATGTTATTGCCCTGATATATCTTACACCGAGCTCGATAGCTGCAGTCGCTTAAGTGCGGCCAGTATCCAGTATTCGGGAGATAGTAGGTTCGAATCCCACTGTCGGCAGCCCTGAAAATGGTTTTCCGTGGTTTCCATTTTCACACCAGGCAAATGCTGGGGCTGTACCTTCCTGTGCCGCTTCCTTCCCACTCCTAGCCCTTCCCTGTCCCATCGTCGCCATAAGACCTATCTGTGTCGGTGCGACGTAAAGCAACTAGCAAAAAGAAAGAAAAAAAAGATATATCTTACCTGCAGGCATTTTCAGTAGTTTTCTTAGGCACAATAACATTTCCTTCTGAGTCGGCAAATTCTTCATTGTTAACCCTAGCTCTTTTAATTCTATTCCTCTTCCACAAGTCTTTGTTGCCTTTATGCTTTTTACCAACAGAGTCTTCACTATACTCTACTAAATCTTCCATTGATATTATTAAGTACAACAAACTTAAATGTTTTAAAAAACTACAGTGAAACAAATGTTTAATTCTTTTTTATGACACACTACACACAGTGCAGGCTTGCTAAATAAGGTTAGGTTAGAAACAACAACACCAAACAAGTATGACAGCTGATCGAGCGCGCGAAACATTCAGGCAGTGTTGCAGCCTCAGTCACGGACTGAGAACCTTTTAGCAAACGTTAGGAATTTCCCTAATATTGGCTAATCCGTGCGTGTGACTCAATCCCCTTTAGCATAGATAGTTGAAGCTACCCTATAACATGCGATTTTCATGCTTACCTCACTTTGTCATTTTTTGTGACTGAGGCCCTTTTAGCATGCCTTTGCTGGCAGGACCCAGTGTTTACAGTGCATTATGTCTTCTGGTATGGGCTAGAGCAATTTTGTTACTTTCATTGATCTGTCTCTGTCTTATCTTTGGCTTTGACAATATGATAGTGACTGAGGTATGAGCGATGCTAGTAATGCCATTCCTTGTGCAGCCAGTCCCTGCTATGAATGGTGTGAAAATGTTAATCATAGGGTCGGTTGGTGCATGCATTTCAGTGGGCTTGGCAGACTGATATGTAATAGCAACTTCTGGCTCGGTGTGGAAAGCAACGGGAAACTACCTCACTCCTCATTTCCCTAGTACTCCTCATCAGTGATGCCTAGGCCATCTATGGCAGCTGATGGTAAAGCTGTTGAGGATCCAACCAGCCTTAGGGCTGAAGACTGAACATACATACATACCTTTTTAGCATGTGCCGATTCATAATGCTAATTGAGGCTTGTTACCAGTACTTTTGCAATTTTTTTCACGAACTCTAAACTACTTCTTAATGTGTTTTGGACAGGTGATCAATTGCAAAATTTGCTCTAAATGTGAATTGTGAAATGGAGTTTTTAAAATACAATTTTATCTTTTTTATTCGCTTTCCGGAAGCTTAAACTAAGTAGTTTGTGTACTTTCGGACTGCCTGCAAATGCTGTTTGCTGCTAAGTTCAAATACGCAGACTTTACCCTAGGACGTCTGTAATGCATTTGACGTGCTACCGAGACTGCAGACGCCGGCAGATATTTCAGTAAAAATAATGTCGTTGTAAATGATAGGAGAACATGAGTTCCATCACAAAATGTTCAGATATGTTCCATGAATTCCTTCAATTTAATTTTTATTATTTAATATTTTGATTTTGCATGAACATAAATTTGTCTTTTCTCTGTTGTGCTTTAGCCTGATTAAGTTCAAAATAAATGTATAATGCTATTGTACTTCATTATTTTTTATTTTACTGTTACTTCATTATTTTTTATTTTACTGTTAAGTACTGTATATTGAATTGAAATTTTAATCACAAGACTTTACCTATTCACCAGAACTGACTCAAAATCTATATAAATACTATAAAACGTCAAATTACAAATGGATAAATTCCACAAAATGCTAAATCATCACCATATTATTATATATATATATAATTCGCTGGGGCCATCAAGGACCACGTTAAGTCTTGTTGCATTTGACACTGAACTTGGCCTTCTTTAGAGCCCAAATTTCCCTCATTCTTTGTGAGTGGGCCTGCTTACGCTCCTCTGTCCAAGGGGCACCGTGTCTTCTCTTCGGTTGCTCGTCTCGGTTTAGCCCGTTCGTCAATATTTTCTTGCGGAAGAGATCTCTGTTAAGGGCGTCTTCAGCTGAGATATGTAGCATTTGCAGGTCTTCTTTGATATTTCTAAACCAGGGAATTGTGGTTTTGGGGTTTGAATAAAAAAAGTGAAAGATTTCTTTAGTTAACTTTCTTCCGTCCATTCTTTTCAGATGACCGTAAAATCGTGCCCGTCTTTTTCTGATTGTGTTTGCTGTAAACTTCCTTGTTGGATCTCTTTTGATGGATTCCATTTCTGTACTTTGATCCCAAGATTCCTCTCACAATTTTGCGTTCTCTTTTCTCCAGTTCTTCAAGGAGTCCTTTGTTGGCATTTAGAGACAGGGTTTCGGCTGCATATAGAACTACTGGCTTCAGAACTGTTTCATAATGACGTATCTTGGTGTTTTGGGAAAGGCATTTTTTGTTGTAGGTTGTGCGGGATGTTTGGTAGGCCATTTCCAGTTTGCGTACGCGCTCTTGAAGGGCTTCTTTGTCCAGTCCATTTTTCATGTTGATCTCACCCAGGTATTTGAATTTGTCTACTCGGGTGATGTCCCCGTATTTTGTATGGAGTTTTGGTGGAGCCTCTTTGATGTTAGTCATTACTTCTGCTTTCTCAAACGATATCTGCAAACCAGTTTGTTCGGCAATTTCCTTTAAAATTTCAACTTGAGCTCTAGCGGCTTCTATGTCGTTTGAGAGAACAGTAATATCATCGGCAAATGCTAAGCAGTCTGTTGCGATCCCCTTGGATTTGGTTCCTATTCTCAATGGACTATAGTTGGTTTCCTGTAATCTCACCCGCCAGGTTCTGATGATCTTTTCAAGAACACAGTTGAAGAGAATCGGGGATAGCCCATCACCTTGTCGGACTCCTGTTTTGATGTCAAAGGAATGCGAGAGACATCCGTGGAACTTCACCTTGGATTTTGTATCGGTCAGGGTGGCTCTAATTAATGCCAGCAGTTTCAAATCAACTCCAAATTCATTTAAGATGTTTAGCAGGACTTCCCGGTCAAAGGAGTCGTACGCTTTAAGAAAACGAGATTATTTTCTGGAGAAACGTACCAAGTGTGCTGCTGAAACTGAGTCTACCACAATACACACCAAGTGACTAGCGACTATTTATTGACAGTTCCAAACGCAGCTCAAAATGTGTACTTATATATAACAATAACAGATAGAGTTCTATCCCAATTGGTCGCTAATCTTGTTCGTAAGAAAACTCGGCAACTTTGGTCACATTGCTAGAGCAGTTACATACTTTTGAACATCAATGGGCTATTTGTCCGCCTCTGTGGTGTAGTGGTTAGAGTGATTAGCTGCCACCCCCGGAGGCCCGGGTTCGATTCCTGGCTCTGCCACGAAATTTGAAAAGTGGTACGAGGGCTGGAACGGGGTCAACTCAGCCTCGGGAGGTCAACTGAGTAGAGGTGGGTTCGATTCCCACCTCAGCCACCCTGGAAGTGGTTTTCCGTGGTTTTCCACTTCTCCTCCAGGCGAATGCCGGGATGGTACCTAACTTAAGGCCACGGCCGCTTCCTTCCCTCTTCCTTGCTTATCCCTTCCAATCTTCCCATCCCTCCACAAGGCCCCTGTTCAGCATAGCAGGTGAGGCCGCCTGGGCGAGGTACTGGTCATACTCCCCAATTGTATCCCCCGACCAAGAGTCTGAAGCTCCAGGACACTGCCCTTGAGGCGGTAGAGGTGGGATCCCTCGCTAAGTCCGAGGGAAAAACCGAACCTGGAGGGTAAACAGATGATGATGATGATGAATGGGCTATTTCAATCAAATTCAAGATAATCAATTTTCTCCTAGGGGCTGCAGGCCGGATACGCCCAGTACCCCTGCTCTATCTACTTGTGGGGCAATAGAGCAAAAGATAAACACTGCGTGCAAAGAAAATGACCATTGAAAAAAAAAAACTTGGTGGCTGTAGAAAAAAATTATGGTCACAGAACCTTTGGTGGGCAGAGATATCATATTGCAGCCCCTCTACCTAAATCTGGGTTTAACGGACCAATCTGCTAAGGGCCATTTTCTCCAAATCGAGTTAAACCTGGTATAAATTAAACCCGTTTAACTTTAGTACCTAGTTTAAACTTGCGTCCATTTTCTCCACCAATTTCTGACACTCGTTTAGTTTAAACGGGCGAGCTGTGGTTGGCGCTAACGTTGGCTGCAGTGAAGGAATAGTCGAAGGCCTGGTCGATTGGAATTGGCCAATCAGAGCCAAGTAATTCAATGACCGACATTTTTGTAATAATATCAGCTGTTTGTGGCGAATTAATGCTATCGTACGTAGTGGATAAAGAACAAATTCGGCGGGATATTAGCTTTACTGATAAATAAATTGTTTACATTTGTGCGAAGTGTTGTATCATATAATTCTACCTATTGCTGCCTACATTTTATTGGAACGCACTTTTATTTCTTATTTTTCTCTGTCATGCTTTACCATAAACAAGTACCGTGGGCCTAATACGTGTCTTTTGATGTCTGTATTGTCTTACGGAACACACGGGAACGTTGAAATATTAAAATCCTGGTCTTTCAGCAATAGGCCTATGGTATTCCTTTCCTCAGAAAATCAACATTTATGTGAATTTCAAGTAAAATTCCAAGCATGCTCGGGATCTATCTCCTATCAAAATCCATCGCCCTCGGTCGGGATCAATCTCACAAACCTTGGATCCAGCAGACAGACCACTGAGGATGTATAATTTGGAGATGTATTACTTGATTCCATATTCGTTTATAACATAACCAAGTTCGCGATATGTCGTACTGTATGCATAATACTCTTCTCCCTATAGCATTAATATTTCTATTGCTGGTATGCTGGCAATAGATACGATGAAACATTCTTAACTATAATCTATTCTATTACAAGTTTACTAGCAAGCATGAAATACTTTATTGTTTTTCTGATCCTACAAATATATAATCTAGCGATTAGAAATTGTATACCACCGCCTCTCCTACCGTGCCGGTCAACATTCTGATGGTAAAAATATCTTCGACAAATTAGATTTGAACCGCCTTGTCACGGATTCGGACGATGCTGACTTCACGCTTTAGCGACCACAGCCACCAGGTACCGCATGAAGAGCGGACGTATTACACGACTTAAGTAGGAATATTTTTATGCTTCACATTACAGTATTCATACCACGAACAGTATTTTACAGTATATAATATTATAAGGAGACTGCAATTTAAGGTCTGTGGTCCCCGTTGTTAATGAAAAAAAATGCCTGCTGCATCATATCTTAAAGCAACCAGAATCATTGCTTCTAGCGAAATAGCATTATTTCGTGCAGTTGACGTTTTAAATGAATCCTTCTTCGATACTAGACAATCCTTGCTGTTCGCTTATGAATTATAAATCCATCAAAGAACTCCGTTACATCCGATTTTCCAAGATTGTAAACTTTTGTTGGAACGCGGCTTCTTAACCTCTCTTGCACATCAAAATTATTTCCTATTTAACCAAAGACTTCAATAAATTCTCCCATTTTTCTAATGCTAATGCTAGGTTATAATTTTAGTACGTTTTTCATTAAAGTGCTGCAGTACTGGTAGTCAAAACTAACCCTTCTATTAGGAAAATCACAGATACGTTAATAAAATGTCAAGAAAGTTGAATATAAACAGCAGTTTAAACCAACAATATAGAAGGTTTAACTCTGAGCCAGGTTTAAACTTGATACAAAGTTTAAACCAATATGGGGAAAATGAATGTTAGTTTAAACTCAGACTTAAACCAGATTAAAATAAACCTAGTTTAAACTCATTTGGGGAAAACGGCCCTAAGGCTGTTAATAGAGATGGTGAATGTTTTGGCTACAATTATAGAAAATTTCCAGGGATGACTATGGAGAAAATAAAAACCAGTATATTTGATGGTCCACGTATCTGGAACCTCATTGAAGATCCGCATTTCAGAGAATCTATGAACGATACTGAGACACTTCCTCGATTGTCATTTTGTATGGTTGTCCACAATTTTCTTGGAAATGCTAAGGCTACTAACTAGCTACGGTGTACTACAGTAGTAGAGAATATGCTAACTGCATTTCGTATATTTGGATACTTTTTTTCTTACAAGTTGCGTTACGTCGTACCGACACGACAGGTCTTATGGCGACGATGTGATGGGAAAGGTCTAGGAGTGGGAAGGAAGCGGCCGTAGCCTTTAACTAAGGTACAGTCCCAGCATTTGCCTGGTGTGAAAATGGGAAACCACGGAAAACCATTTTCAGGGCTGCCGATAGTGGGGTTCGAACCTACTATCTCCCGAATACTGGATACTGGCCGCACTTAAGCGACTGCAGCTATCGAGCTCGGTTAGCCTTAACTAAGGTACAGTCCCAGCATTTTCCTGGTGTGAAAATGGGAAACCACGGAAAACTATCTCAAGCTTGCCGACAGTGGGGCTCGAACCCACTATGTCCCGAACACTGGATACTGGCCGCACTTAAGCGACTGCAGCTATAGAGTTCGGTAGGATGAAATATGAGCATCAAAGTTCATTACCTTCACAGCCATTGGGATCGATTCCCTCCTTGCCTTGGTGATGTCATCGATGAACAACGGGAGTGATTCCACCAAGAAATTAGGGCTATGGAAGAACTGTACCGTGGACGACGGGATACACGTATTGCACCCATATGTCTATACTCATGGGTACAATATTATGGCGGACTGTTGTTGGAGCATCCATCGATAATATGAAAAAAAAAAAAAAATTACATCACAGACAAGCACAGAGACCTGGATTCAGCGGTATATTAAATTTAAGGTGCCATACGTGTGGTGTGTTGTTCTCTTTCTGCTAATCACTATGCCATAGCGAACAGGAAATGGATAAAAAGTAACTTAAAATTGATAAACTTTGCCCCAAAATACTTGTTATCTTAATGAAGTACTGGTGTGTCTCTGTCTATGCTGTAGGCTTAATTGAATAATGTAATTTGCCATAACGTGAGAAGGAGAGCTGATATACATATTCTACTCCTATCGAACAATACCTAGGGGTCTGGTCAAGGCTTAACGTCTCCATCTGAAGGAATAATCTCTATCAACAGCGTTATATGGCATTCGTATGAACACCGCGAGGGAGTTTTAGAATTGAATCCAGGTTTTTGGCATATGATCAATTGATTAGAAATTTTATACCACCACATCTCCTACCAGCCAACGGCCGTAGCCGTGTTGAAACACCGGATCCCGTGAGATCTCCGAAGTTAAGCAACATTGGGCGTGGTCAGTATTTGGATGGGTTGCCACGCGCTGTTGGTGGGGAGTAAGGGAATGGAGGAGTGGAAAGGAACTGATCACCCTACCGCACGTGAACTCCGGCTCAAGCACTCCGAACCTGCCTTCGGGCAGAATACACCCTTACCTTTACATCTCCTACCATGCCGGCCAACATTCTGATGGTGGAAATTGTTTCCACTAACGGGGCTCTATTCTGTTAACCAAGATGTAAGACCATACAGACTTGTTGCATTAACGATCGTGACCACCAGGCGGGCTAACTCTAAAATAAACCGCACCGTATGTAATGGCTGTGACATATAAATACATATAAATAACATATGATACAGCCTAAAATATCGGATGGTTACAATGAACTTTCCCTACTTAAGTTCATCCCCTCTACCCAGAATACTATTCGCAGTACGAATACAAAACTCTGTAGGAATAATGTCCGGGTTAAGGGCTACAAGAGTGACATGGTTCACCATACCTGAAAGACAGGGTCTATCAAAGGAATGTTGCCACATGTGCTGATTTCAAGAGAAGCATATTAGGATAGGTGGCACGTAGCCGCACAGAAAGGTGTCCTACCTTTCAGACTGTGTTGGACACAGATGAACAGTATTTAGAGCGCACTTGGTGTTTTGATAGACGCTTTGTTTACAAAAGAACAGGGCCATTGTATGAAATGGCAATGCATTAAAAGTGTCTGTATGGATTTGCCTATTCATTACTTCTCTTCTCTATTTGTCCTTTTTCTTGCTAGTGGCTTTACGTCGCACCAACACAGACAGGTCTTCTGGCGACGATGAGATAGGAAAGGGCTAGGAGAGGCAAGGAAGCGGCCGTGGCCTTAATTAAGGTACGGCGCCAGCATTTGCCTGGTGTGAACATGGGAAACTACGGAAAACCATATTCAGGGCTGCCGACAGCGGGATTCGAACCCACTATCTTCCGGATGCAAGCTAACAGCTGCGCGCCCCTAACCGCACGGCCAACTCGGCCGGTGTTTGTCCTTAACAACGTTTTTTTAAATTTTCTTCCTCTTGAGATGACTCGTTTTGCATAGGCCATAGAGAAGGTAAGGAGGGGAAGTTTAATTGCAGTTTGATATTTTTCTCCCACATAGCCTATTTACCGGTTTGAAAGGGAGGGATTTCCTTATTGGGAATAGTTATGCTCCGCTTCCATAAATGAGTTGGAATAATGGTATTTAAGTCAGAGCCTCCGTGGCTCAGACGGCAGCGCGCAGGCCTCTCATCCCTGGGTTCCGTGGTTCAAATCCCTGTCACTCCATGTGGGATTCGTGCTGGACAAAGCGCAGGCAGGACAGGTTTTTCTCCAGGTACTCCGGTTTTCCCTGTCATATTTAATTCCAGCAACACTTTCCAAAATCATTTCATCCTTCTTTCATTAATCATTGCCCCAGAGGAGTGCGACAGGCTTCGGCAGCCGGCACAATTCCTATCCTCGCCGATAGATGGGACTTGATTCATTCCTTTCCTGACCCGGTCGTTTGACTGGAAACAGGCTGTGGATTTTCATTTTCCAGTCACAGACTTTTCTTTATTCTTCGACGTAAGTAGCCTAATTTTAATTTTAAATGTTCTTCAGACAATCATTTAAACCTAACGGCCGCACGTTGGATCATTTTATCGACACAAATACAGAGTAACAGGTCAGTACTCAAAAATTCCAGCTAGTGAATGAATCTGTCAAAAAGTTGAGTTTACAATTTCTAAATAGATGTTACGTCTGGTCAACGCTGCTTTATGGAGTACTGACCTTGACTGTGAAAGCTTCCTCCATGAACGGATTGGAGCACTTTTAAATGTGGTTACATAGGAGAATGCTCAGAATAGATTTTATAACCAACTGAAGTAAACTGAAGTAAGCAGCTTATTTAGGTCATGTTCGAGGTAGAAAGTACGGGCTTCTACACGTGATGTTACAAGGAATGGTAGAAAACAAGCGAGGAGGTGGTAGACCATGTCATAATTCAAAATCAGCAAAGACTGGACTTGCACCAACAACACCGAACAACTCTTCAGGTTCGCTAAAGTAAGGGGGTGTTTTCTCCAAGGTGATCTTCAACGTCTTGTGGACCGGATATGGCACTTTAAGAAGAAGGAAGTAGAATGGAAACAAACATAATTATTTTTACAAATACTATTTATATTTTTAAATAAAACATGTTATCCTCAAATTAGGGTTTTATGTAATAAAAACACGTTTCCCTTGGCGAAAATCGAATGATCATAAATTTGTCTCTTGGTCAAGACCATCCATCAACGGCTGCTAGTTTCAGATGACCACCAGTCGTAAGATATTTTTATGTCAAAAAAGAAAAAATAAAAGTAACGAGTGAAAGCTGGTGGAGCCGAAAAACACTCTTGCAGAAGGAGAGGAAATCAAACGCATCGCTGGAATAAATGCAAGCGAATTATAATCGTGTACGACGGATACTATGTGTAAGAGATCAGGAGAAAACCTTGTTACCGGATATCTGTACCCGATATAACAGATAGTCGGACATTTTTACTTAGGGTAACCGCCGTAATGAGTACCCGGATACCCAGGTACGCAGGTACCCAAGTATGATCATCAGCTCTACTAGGAAGTTCTTCACACCTTTCATATTCCATTTAGCGATACTTTCATTCATTACTGTCATTCATCCTTCTTCTTCCTCCTTCTACCATGGACTGACAATCTCGTTGTTTCCGACACTTTACACAACAATCACTGCCTCTTGAGCTGAGACAGGCTGCCAAACAAACAACAACGAAATTGTCGCCATGGGCTCAGCGTGAAATGTGTTGACTGGTGATTCAATAGCTCGACTGTGTCCACAAATAACCTGAGCCTGCGGCCATCATTAAGTTGATGAAATGCAATACCATTCGGTAGTCCAATCCTGCTCGTTATCCTCTAGTTCAGTATATCTCCAAATATAGTATACACAGCGACATTTCCATCTTGCGAATGAAGTTGTGATTTGTGAAGGAAGGAATTAGCTTCCAAAGTAAGATCGGATTGTTAGTTCGAAATTATTATTTTCTCGTGATTTACTCCACTAGGTTCTTCCGCTCACATTGCCGTTGGGAGTTAAGAATGGGCCAAGAAGTTCAAGTACCTTGGTGAGACCATACAGCAGAACGGACTAGAAAAGGCTGCAGTGGAAGATCGGATCTCAAAAATGGAGCGAGCATACGGCTTGACAAAAAACATCTACAATAAGAAGTGCTTATCCTGTAACTCCAAATTAAAACATTACAACACCGTAGTCAAAACAGCATGACTGTATGCCAGTGAATGCCTGTCCGTAAACTATAAGCTGGAGAAGCTAGAGGTCGTGGAAAGAAGAATCCTCAGAAAAATTATGGGAATTGCCCAGAGTGAAAGCGGATGGAAAATTCGGAGCAACAAAGAAGTTTACCAGAAGGTGGAAAGAATCTCAGAGACCACGAAGAAGAGGAGACTGGCATTTCTCGGACATCTATACAGAATAAATGCAAAGACTTATCAAACATATATTTGATTACTTCTGGAGAAAAAATGAGCACTACAGCATGGATTAAGGAAACGAAGAAGGGAAGGTTAAGCATCTCAGAAGTCCAGCTGTTAGAAAGGAATACGGTTACGAACACAGTGAAGAATTTGGAAGGGGTTCAAGCTGCAGTAAGAACTAAGAAGACCGGAAGAACCTGGACAGATGGACAACGGAAGCAGGCCAGCGAATGCATGAAGGACACAGAGAAAACTCCGCGCGAAGAGAAAGAAATGTTGTAGCGTGATCGTTAGTGGTCCATTCGCTTGTATAATAATAGTGTACACAGAGAGCAGTTGCATAGGCCGACCCATTGCTGACGAGTTATTGTAAGTGCAGGAGGAATGGCATCGAACGAAGATGAGTGACAGCAGATGAAACAAAGCGCATCTCAACTGACAACAATAGACAGCCAGTTTAATGTTATTACTGTTGACAGGTCTTGGAAGCTCAGGTCAGCGATTACTAAACTATTGTCCGCGGGCCATATCCAGCACGCGGGTTGTAAACAAAAGAACTACAACTGAATAACGAGATAACAAAGTTCTGTCGAGAAAACAAGAACATATGCTTTTTTAATGTTGAAAACTTTTCTTACCGGACAAATTAGGGGTCCCCATAATATGAAAAACGTAAAATTTAGCAATGTCCTCAATTGTGCCGAAAGTTGAAGGGCCCGGAAAGTTTTCGAATTGTGTCTTGGATAGCTCTATCAAACTAAAAAAAAAAAAAAAAAAAAAGCAAATTTCGAACACCATTTAGACCTAAATGCAGTTCCGAAGAAAATAGCTTAAACTCGCTCGTTTCGTTACTCGTTTTCTTTCTTATTCAAAACAAACAAACAAACAAACAAACCCCGGGGCACTACAGCCCTTGAAGGGCCTTGTCCTACCAATCAACCGCTGCTCAGTGCGAAGGCCTGCAGATTGCGAGGTGTCGTGTGGTCAGCACGACGAATCCTCTCGGCCGTTATTCTTGGCTTTCTAGACCGGGGCCGCTATCTCACCGTCAGATAGCTCCTCAATTCTAATCACGTAGGCTGAGTGGACCTCGAACCAGCCCTCAGGTCCCCCTGACGTGGCCTGGAATTGAACCCGGGGCCTCCGGGTAAGAGGCAGGCACGCTACCCCTACACCACGGGGCCGGCTACATTAACTTATTTACATAATTCTTTCTGAAGTCCGACTCATTGGTTGAATGGTCAGTGTTGAGGCCTTCGGTTCAGAAGGTCCCGGGTTCGATTCCGACCGGGTCAGGGACTGGGTATTTATGTTTGTCCCAACACTTTCTTCTTCATATTCAGGCCATACAATAAACCACGTACCAACCACCATAGAAACACGCAATAGTAATTACATCCCTCCATATAGGATTGACGTCAGGAAGGGCATGCTGCCGTAAAACAGAGCCAAGACATCATGTGCTACACAGTTCGCCCCCGTGACCCCATAGATGGTGGGAAAAGTGGTTGAAGAAGAAGACATAATTCTTTCTGTAATGATTTCCTTTAGGCTGTTTTCGATTTTTTTTTTTAAATGTCCACAACGAATATACTTATATGAGCTTGAGCGAAACTCTGCATTGACTCCTCACATTAGCGCTTGTAATAGTGGGAAAAGGTAAGCTGCTATCTAATCGACCGGATAACGATGATTAGGAAAAGGATTGTAATTTTTAGGAATAAATAAAGAACATATTCGCATACTTCATTATGTTTTATTCACCTAAATTTCGTTGCTCATATCCCTAGGATGTGTTCAACATTGTATTGCTTGCCTAAAGGGCTAGAACTGTGGAAGTTTTAAACGCGACGCGCAATTCATAAGGTTTGCCTAGTTCTACAACGGAGCACAGACTTTCCTTCAAGTTTCATATATGTTTTTGGGACTACCTATACTGTCTTCTTCTTTCGGTGCCTATCCGTTTCGGATGTTGGCGATCATGATGGCTATTTTCGTCTTGTTTGTGGCAGAGCGGAACAGTTCAACTGATGACATATTGCACCAGCCTCTAAGATTGTCAAGCCAAGATATTCTTCTTCTTCCAGGACCTCTTTTGCTGTTGATTTTCCCCTGGAGTATTTTTTGGAGTAGGTTGTATCTATCTGTGTTGCGCATTATATGTCCCAGATACTGCAGCTTTCGGCATTTCACTATCTTGATCAACTGAGGTGTTGTGTTCATCCTTCTCATTACTTCCACGTTTGTAATTCTCTGGGTCCAAGATATTCTCAGGATCCGCCTATAAAGCCATGTCATTTTCTGAATTTTACAAAATCCAAGCCTAGAGGTAATTTGAGTAACCAACATTTGTAAGATATTTTATTTACATTTCGATTCCCCTAGGGAACATAAAATATTTTGTCCTGAATGAGCACATTTATAATTCCAATATAATTAGTCCGTTATTGGAAATAATTTTTGACCCAGCTTTCTTGGTTGCGAGCGTTTCGCCCCAGTGTGCCAATTTGGGCTCATCAATTGGTAACTAGTACATCTACCAAGACGCATGGCTAGTGCATGTAGTTGAGGCCACTGCACTGGCAATTTGCACTAACCATGGTATTGTATGAATTTCTCGCAGATACATTTTTCTCAGAAACATCTGAACACAAATACAGGATGAACAAAAAGTTCGTTAACATTTGACGAGGCAATACTTGACGTAGAGAGGTAATCATTGATACATATGATTGGCATGACATGGGTTTTTATTGACGCCAACATCGAGTGCACATACAGTCCAACAGATTGCGCTGGACAGCAACACGTCAGTAATATCGCATAAAAACCGTGTACTGTATAGAAGGAACTGTCGTGAGAGAGGGCGTCTGATGCATGACATGCTAGACCTCCCGGCTCCCCCGATCTCAATACGTGTGATTATTGGCTGTGGGGTTACCTTAAGTTGCAAGTCTACCACGATAGTCCGATCTCGTTAGGGATGCTAAAAGACATCTGACGGCAATTTTTCGCCGTACTTACGGATATGCTGTACAGTGCTGTTCACAACATTGTCCCTCGACTACAAGTATTGTTGATGAATGACGGCCGACAAGTTAAGCATGTGTTATAAAGGACATCGTCTTTGCTAAACCTTGTTATACTTGTGTGTCGTATGAAAATACTAAATGAGAGGAACGTACATTACCACGCGGTCATTCTTTCCCTGAGCTCTTATTTGTTTCAAATCCGCCACAGCGGCGCCCACCCAGATTCTGGTGGCTCTATTGATCGCCTAGTTTGCCTGCATGGAAACGTCGGCCCGGGAATCACTCCTGTTGTACCATACGTTTAAATCCAGTAACGAATCCAAGAAAGAAAAATGAGGTTCAACCGCACATATGCCACGCCGTAATCTTTTTTTTTTTTTTCCTTTCCTCTTCAAATGCAACGGAATAAAGAAATGCGATATTCGTGTTCTCTGCTCCATAAGCCAGACAAAACAACAGCTTCAGCGAACGTTTCTTTCCGCAGTGGAGTCACTGCAGTAATTCTAGAAGTCGCAACTGCAGACGGGGTTAAGGAGCTTATAGACAACTTTTTAATGGACGACTTCCTTTTTAATATTCGCACGGTCTCGAACTAAGTCGAGCAGAACACACATGGTTACTTCCCATTCTCAATGACGGGAGTCGAGCTACCTGATGTCAGCTATCTGTTCGTGAGAAGGGCTCACATTGCAGTTTACCTGTACTAACGAGAGAACTGTGAGCAGATGAACGAATGATACACAAATAACTTCCTTTGTGAATACAGCACAGCTTCTATAGTTTCAGAAAAAAATGGACAGAAGCATCCTCGAATTATTAGAAATTTGGGCTATAAGAAATGATATTTATTAACTCTTCGTTCATAATGCAACTGTTTATAATACACTACACCACAGAGGCGGACATTATTATTATTATTATTATTATTATTATTATTATTATTATTATTATTATTATTATTATTATTATTATTATTATCATTATTATTATTATTATTATTATTATTATTGTTGTTATTTTGCTATTTGCTTTACGTCGCACCGACTCAGATAGGTCTTATGGTGACGATGGGATAGGGAATGGATAGGAGTGGGAAGGAAACGGCCGTGGCCTTAATTACGGTACATTTGCCTTGTGTGAAAATGGGAAACCACGGAAAACCTCTTCAAGGCTGCCGACAGTGGGGTTCGAATCCACATCTTATGGCTGCAAGCTGATAGCTGTCTCAATGTCCGACCGAGTTGGCCTCCGGGAATAAACTGATATTAATTTCTGGTGAACCTCAGTGAGTAATTTTACCATTATTTCGATCACTGAACTTGTGCTGCCGTAACTTCTCTGAGCATAAGGTTTACGCCTTGAACTCGCCCTCAGTATAATGATTCAGACCCGCCCAGACCTCAACAGCTTCCGTACATTTTCATTGCAAGAACTGAAATGGAAAATCACTGAAAGCTATATTTTGTGAATGAACACATATTGCACAATTCAAGAGGTGGTAAGAGGCGGAAAGTGGTTGTTCATAATATATCCTCATTATAGACTGGCATGCCTTTCAGCGTTCAATCCCAAAGCATCAATAAATTAACTAACCGTGTCCACAATCCTGTATTTGCAAACTGCCACGCAGCCCGCCTGGTGATCACCATCGTTAAGGCGTTAAATCATTAAGGTCTGAGACCTTGGTTATCTCATTCGAACATCGTTAATTGAAAATATATTTACCATCAGAAGGTTGGCCGGTAGGATACCGAGAGGAGATGGTACACAATTTCAAATCACTAAATGTGTACAAACGCCTGGGTTCAATTCAAGAAAACCTTTTCTCATCCCCCCCACCCCCAATGGCACTACATTCCTTGAAGGGCCTTGACATATCATGCGTCCACTGCTCAGCTCGAAGGCCGGCAGATTACGAGGTGTCGTGTGGTCAGAACGACGAATCCCCTCTACCGGTATTCTTGGTTTTTAAGACCGGGGCCGCCATCTCACCGTCAGATAGCTCCTCAATTCTAATCACGTAGGCTGAATCCACCTCGAACCAGCCCTCAGGTCCAGGTAAAAATCCCTGACCTGGCCGGGAATCGAACCCGGGGCCTCCGAGTAAGAAGCAAGCACGCCACCTCTCCGCAGAGTTCATATGGAGTCAGAGCATACGAAGCTGTTGATAGTGATTCACCTGTCGGATGGAGATGTTAAAACATGGGCAGACCCCGTGGTGCTATTCAGTAGGAGTAGTCTATGAGCCGACACCGGGTTTCACTCTCACCGTACCTCATCATCATCATCATCATCATCATCATCATCATCATCATCATCATCATCATCACACACAGAGATGCGTAGATCGCCAATGGGTAGAGGCGTGATTTTTTCGCATTAACGAAAAACGTGATAACAAATACTGTGAAGCGCTTTAGAGATATCTCAAGGAATCATATGATTCTGGGTAAGAAATTAGTGATTTTGATTTTGAGAAATACAGCGAATTAAAGCGTCCGGCTCCATGGATAAATGGTTAGCGTGCTGGCCTTTGGTCAAAGGAGTCCCGGGTTTGATTCCCGGCAGGGTTGGGAATTTAACCTTAATTGATTAATTTCGCTGGCAGGGGGGCTGGGTGTATGTGTCGTCTTCATCTTCATTTCATCCTCATCACGACACACAGGTCGCCTACGGGAGTCAAATCGAAAGACCTGCATCTGGCGAGCCGAACTTGTCCTCGGACATAGCCATACGCTATTTCATTCTTTCTTAGCGAATTAAAGCAACAAGGCGAGTTTTAGGCGAAATTTATTTATTTCGCGATAAGCGCAAAAGTGAAGCGAAATTCGTAGTAAATGACGAGCTTGAAATTGTATTCCAATAGTTCGTATGTGAAGGAAAACTTACGATACAATAAGAATTACTAAATTCTACAGAAATACCTCTTGGTTTTAAATATCTATGAAATTCCTGGATGGGAAATGGGGTGAAAGGGTAATTAATAATGCGATCTTTACTAGGACTAATATCAAGGAATAATGAATATAAATATATTCATTCATACATCTATCTTTCACATAATTAACTAAAGTTGTAATAATAAAAAATCAAATGAATAAAACGTTTAACGACTAATTTTTTAAAAAATTATTAAAACGAAATTCAAGCGATGAATAAGACCTAATTTGCGAATTAAAGCGAAACTGTCTTTCATTTTCGCGAAATTTTTCATGAATTGATGCGAAAAAGTCATGCCTCTACCAATGGGTGTTAAATATAAAGACGTGAACTATGCCTGCCCGAAGACCACACGTTTAATCAATCAAATGATCAGTCGCCGAGTTAACCTACCCTCCTCCATTCGCCTCCCATGACCCAACCACCGTAGCTAGTTTATATATACAGCTTCATCCGGCGAATTCATCCCTAAATTTAATCTTTATCTCCTTATTTCAAGTATCCTCCTAACATTGTTCCTACCCGGTTTTAGCAGCAATCAATCTCGCTGTTTTAATGTCTGATACGTCCAGTTTACGAATGATATATCATGTAAGTCCACTCACCTGTTAATTCTCTATAACATAGTTGTTGTTAAAAAAGGCCGATGTGAAAATAATGTGCCGGACTGAGTGGCTCAGACGGTTGAAGCGCTGACCTTCTGACACCAGCTTGGGAGATCCGATCCTGGCTCAGTCCGGTGGTATTTGAAGGTGCTCAAGTACGTCAGCCTCATGTCGGTAGATTTACTGGCACGTGAAAGAACGCCTGCGGGACTAAATTTCGGCACCTCGGCGTCTCTGAAAACCGTAAAAGTAGTTAATGGAACTTAAAGCAAATAACATTATTATTATTATTATTATTATTATTATTATTATTATTATTATTATTATTATTATTATTATTATTATTATTATTGAAAATGATGTCGTCCAAGAGCTCTCGCCTTTCTTACAGAACCGCAAGCTCCCTGCATTAGCTCTGCTGCTCCTTGGTTCCATTTCACTTACTCTACTACCATACTGGGAGAATACACATCGTTAATAGGCCTATCTTAAATATCTTCCACCGGGCGAGTTGGCCGTGCGGTTAGGATCGCGCAGCTGTGACCTTGCATCCGGGAGATAGCGGGTTCGAACCCCACTGTCGGCAGCCCTGAAGATGGTTTTCCGTGGTTTCCCATTTTCACACCAGCCAAATGCTGGGACTGTACCTTAATAAAGGCCACGGCCACTTCCTTCACACTCCCAGGCCTTTCTTATCACATCGTCGCCATAAGACCTATCTGTGTCGGTACTACTTAAAGCAAATAGCAATATATATATTCTGTTTCCGTTTCCGTTTACGTTTTGTGTTTCCTGTCTGGCATTCAATCCTTTGAGGTTACTGCAGAGGTCCTTAAACATTCAAAATACAGTAACTGGTACATACATTTTTGCAATTTGAATGGATTTCCCCACGATCTGTTCATATTTTTCCTTTCAGAGCAGAAAGGTTATTTCGTATGTGTCTCTGTGTATCGTGCTTTGGGTGTAAATCTAAATCTAATAATAATAATAATAATAATAATAATAATAATAATAATAATAATAATAATAATAATAATAATGTTATTTTGCTTTACGTCCCCCTAACTACTTTTACGGTCTTCGGAGACGCCGAGGTGCCGGAATTTAGTCCCGCAGGAGTTCTTTTTACGTGCCAGTAAATCTACCGACACGAGGCTGTCGTATTTGAACACCTTCAAATACCACTGGACTGAGCCAGGATCGAACCTGCCAAGTTGGGGTTAGAAGGCCAGCGCCTTAAACGTCTGAGCCACTCAGCCCGGCAAAATCTAAATCTTACATTAATATACACGTTTCGTCGTGGTGGAATCATCCGTGGCTAATTGTTAGCATAATAATAATAATAATAATAATAATAATAATAATAATAATAATA